>NC_088201.1:202496745-202806094 GCF_037126465.1 Ornithodoros turicata
AGCAGAGATGTCAGGGAGAGCTGAGCACCGATGGAGAGAAGAGGGGGGACGAGAAGGCGACGACGAATGGTGACGTAGGAGGGGCAGTCGAGAAAGAAGTGATGGACAGTCTCGGCTTGTCCGCAGTGCGGGCACGCAGGTGCCGATTCGAGGCCAGCACGGTGAAGATAGAAGTTCAATGGGAGAGAGAGGCACCGAGCACGCGTTAGAGAAGTTTCGAACTCACGGCAGCCACAATGCTCAGGATTCCAACGGAATAGGAGGCCAACGGAATAAGAGGTGTGTGTACGAGTGTGTATGCCTCATCTTTTTCATCGTCATCCCACTCATATACTAACCTACATGCACTAAGGTATGGAACGGCAATTGTTGCGGTGAATCACCTCATCCCATAGTCATTCATGTAGTTGTTGTTGTTGTTCGGGGGGGAACTACCGTGAAAAATCGGGGAAAAAAAAACCCGGAAACGAAGAACCCTATAACATGAACCCCGTCTAGAAAACGAAGGTACTGAAGGAAACCAAGCACAAAGGAGGAGCAAAAGACCTAAAATCCCAGAAATGAAAACAAAATGCAGCACTCAGAATGAGACTGAAAGGCGCACTTGCACATGCACCTCTAAAAAAGGCTGTTATGTCATCTAAAAATGCAAAAAAGGCCACAATTCAGTAGCGTCCATAAAAAGGCGGAAAGCCCCGAAAATGTCGCATTTAGGCGTTCACAGGCAAACGCCTAAAATTCCAGGCCCTAGTCACGACGAACTGAGAGGTTACATAAGAATGCACTTGATTACAACTGAAGTACCTAGGAGAATCTCTCGTGATAAACTGAAATGTTATATAACAATGAACTATATTACAATTCATGTACTGAGATGGCTCTGCCATTAAAAAGAAAAGAAAGGTTACATAATAATCAAATAGAACACTATTGACATACCAGGTTAGTCTTGTCAGGCATAAAAAAAATGAGAGAGAAATATGTTAGCATTAAGCACTTTTTTCCATCTATACTGACTTTCGGGCGTAGACTTCCGGTCTAAGCCCAACTTGCAGTTGTCCACTTCTGGTCTAAACCCAATTTCCAGTTGTCTACTTCTCATTTATACGTAATTTCTGGTTCTCCACTTCCGGTCTGACCTGATTTCCGGTTGTCCACCTCCGGTCTATACTTGACTTCCGGTTCGACACTTTCAACTACTACGTGGAAGTCAATTTAATTAACCTTTAATTAGCCTTTAATTACCAAAGGTAACGGCAGGTTACCTGAGGTAATCTTGAATTTCATTGACTTCCATTTAATGACATTTTCTTGCTTTAATTACTATCAATTTCTCTTTAATTGATGTTAATTACCTTTAATCACATTTAATTACCTGCGGATACCGGCAGTAATCTTTAATTTCACTTAATCTTTCTCTTAATTCCGCGTGTCTTACATCAATTACTTTTAAACTCAACTTTCTTGCTTTAATTATCTTTAATTCCCTCTAATCACCTTTAATTACTCTTACCTTTTATTGATTACGTTCAACTACTTCGATTTGATAACATTTACCTGCATTTACATTTACACTCTTCTATCCCCTTTACATGTCCACTGTACATGTCAGCCTCGGTGAGGCTTCACCATCTCATACACATACCACACACACATACATAGAGCTTTTTCAATTTCGCAGAAAAATTCATTTCGTGGTAAAAAAGTAAGGCGGGGAAAAATTTGGAAAATCGGCTTTTTCTGACGCGCGTATTTCAATGGCGCGTGAAATCGGTAGCAAAGATGCGATGAGAGGAGGACATGCCCCTGCCCAGATGATAGACAGAACACTGCAAAACACAAGAGAATAGGGAAAAGAAGAGGCATCGCGATAATAATCTGAGGCTACATGGATTCCTTTTGGTATAGGGCAGGGCATAAACAGAGGCATGTACTCCTCTCATCGCATCTTTGCGGCCGATTTTGTGCGCCGTTGAAATACTACCCGTGTCAGAAAAAGCCGATTTTCTCAATTTTTTTCCGCTCCTTACTTTTGTATACCACGAAATGAATTTTTCCGTGGTGGGCTAAACCCCACCCGTGCTTCGCGAATCTGTCGAAAAAATGTTAGGTTGACTAGGCAATTTCTGAACTTTAATTCGAAAAAATAAATTTCCCATGGCAAAAAATCCATAAAAGTGTTCTCACACTACGGCAAAAGCTCTCTGAACGTGAATACTGATGACCCCTCAATATTCCGACGTGTAAATTTTTAAATATAATTTTTATGACACTTTATGTGAGACACCCTGTATACTTACCTCGGTATCGTGATTGAAAACGAGAAAGATTACCTACTCCAGCAGAGTTAAGCCTTATAAGGAAGATTAATATGAAGAAAGGCCAAACTTGGAACATATCCACATCCTTGGAGCGTGTCCGCTTAATTGTAAGAATCGTCCGGATTAATGTATGCGTTAAAAAAAAAGAAAGAGAGAGAGATAGAGATAGAGAAATAGTTCTGCCTGGAATGTAAAGACCCGCGAAAGCGTGATTTTCTGCAGTCCTTTTTCTTGTCGTCTGTGCAGGAGCGTTTCGCAGGTTCATTCTGCCAATGTAAGTCCACATCCTATTTCTTTATTCATTCATCTAGATACATGGAAAATATGGACACTCTTCGTTATCCGGTGTTGAATGGAAATAATGCATCCGTTGACATGCACGGGGCAAGACGCGACAATTTAATGTAATTTTAAATTAGCGCAACTTAAATTTAAAGTAATTTAGAAACTGATAAGCGAACTATTAGGTGGCTTTATGCTTGTTCCCCAGAGATTTCTTTTTTGCATATGGCCTAGGATTTTCCAGCAAATTTTCCTGTTTCCGAGGATATTCCCAGCAAAGCAGAAGCGGTGGTGGTGGTGGTGGTGATGGTGAAAGGGCTTGCCGTTGTCGGCCTCACGTATATGGGCAACGTCACGACTGGCGCCCTGGGGAAATGTGCGTCCTGGGCCGACTTCTAGGGGAACTGTGCCGACATATGTCTGAAAGCGTCTGAGGAAAACCCAGGAAAACCCCAGACAGCACAGCCGGCACCGGGGCAGAAGCCCACGCAAAAGCGACCGACCAGCGACATATCAGACTGGCGGTGCCTTGATGATGATGAAGATGATGATGATTCGGGTTTCCATGGCGCATAAGCAACGAAGGCCATAATGCGCCAAGACAATGGTAAGAAAAGTACAAGCTAAAAGTACAGTGATTTAGTGAAACAAAAGTTTACAGTTAGAGTACCAAAGGACATAAAATCAAATAACTAAAACTACAATGCAGGTAAAATACCAATGTCTTGAAAGAAGTTAAAAACGTGTTGAAACGGTAAAACAGCCTCATCCCCCAGCAAAAGGGAGGGATGTAGAGGTGTATGGTATGTGTGCAATTCGTGAAAATGGTGAAGTCGGTGTGTGTCGTATGATGGACATGTAATGAGCATGTGAAGGAAGGACTGATTTCGTCTCGTCGCATCTCATGCAACGCGGAGCCTTGTCATTGCGGAGGAGATGACTGTGGGTCAAATGCGTGCGCCCAATTCTCAGCCTGGCAGAAACAACTTTATGAAGACGACTATCCCCGAAGGGTCCAAAACAACCTCCAGGTTCACTCAACCACCAGGATCCCCCTTTCCCCAGACACGGGACAGCCACGCACGGCTATACGTGGGAGTCTCCCTCCTGCGGCGACCCAACCGTGAGTGCAGGAGGCGGCTACTGCGGCTGCTGCCGGGCGATGGGGGCGCCAAGTTCCCGATGCCGGGTGGCGGTGCCTTGTTTGCAATGGACCGTGGAGCAAAGTAGGACCCGGTTCTGTGTGATTTTATTGCATATCATATGGGCGGTGGGCTTAAGGGGCTTGTATAGGGGCCCACGTGATTTACTTTGCCTGCTTGGATTGCAAAAACTACTTTGTATTGTTCATAACCACGGCGTGTCTCATCTTGCCCCACGCGATGTCTTGTCTTGTCCACAGAGTATTGGGGCAAGATGATACAATTTACACTTTTGAATTTCTTGTTCCGCATTTATTTTAGACCGCGGCTACGCCCGTTCTGCATTTATAGGCTCGGAAGCTTTAGTCCCCTGATAATGTGCTTATGGCTAGTTTTTGAAAAACACGATCTTGCCCCACCTGACCCTACTAGTGACACCCCGGATGTGTTATCCCCTTTCACCTGTTATTTTCCGCAGTTTTCTAGACAATTTGTCTGAATCTTCGCTTATGCTATCCGTACCCTTTTTTTCGGACATCTGCCCTGTTTCTAAAGGGATTAAGCTAATCTGAACCTGAACTCAAGCAATCGAAAAACGACAGAACACCTTAATTTTATTTTATATTTACCGCACTTTATGCACTTTATTACTTTATACCACTTTATATTATACGTCATTATGCCGCACCTGTGACTCTGTTGCAAGGCAGTCCGCCCTGAAATAAAAGGGATTAAGTGCAACTCACTCACTCACCCACCCGTGGGTGGCCGTGGGTGATTTGTGGGTTCCTGACAATCGGTTCACGCTAGATGATCATGCTAAGTGTGATTGATGAGGAAGAAGACATCGCTGTTCGCGAAAGTGCGAAGAAGAAGTAAGTGGTCTCCTCGTGTTACGTGTGCAGGTCCCTTGGCTTATTCGTCGTGCAAGGTGGACTGTCCTTGCGTCTCTTCTGGTAACACCCTGCTTCAGCATCAGCCGTGGTAAGAAACAGCACAAATCCTGTTGTAGCACTCGTCTTAAAGGGTTCACGAAGAGATTTCCAAATATCTGATATGTCATTGTAGAATGGCTTACAGGGAGTCCTATTATAAATACAGGGTGTGTGCAGAAAAACATGACCCGCATTTTTACATGTAACTCGCTGTCTACTTAGCCGAGGAACTTCCGGTGGCGCACGACGGCGTATTTATGCGTGCGAAAGCTACAAAAAAATCCTGGGAGCCATACTCAGTGTAAAAAAATAAACAGAGCGCGAAAACATGGGCGTCCATGCATTAGAATAGGGCGGTCACGACAGTGCATGGTAGTGCATTTCCGTCTCATGAGAGTTATGTGCAGGCACCGCTAGGGGTACTGCCGATGAGCATCCATGTGGGACATCGTTTCGATTTATGCACCGATAGCTCCCCTAGCGGTACTTGAACACAACTCTCCTACGTGCACCACGTTGCCCTTTCACATACACCCTATTGTCCACCATGTTGCCCTATTCTGATGCACGGAAGCCGACGTTTTCGTTGTTCCCTTTATTTTTTAAGCTGGGTATGGCTTCCACAATTTTTCTACAGATTTCGCACGCATAAATGCGCCGTCGTGCGCCACCGGAAGTTCCTCGGCTAAGTAGACAACGAGTTACATGTAAAAATGCGGGTCATGTTTTTCTGCACACACCCTGTATATGCCGTATTGCATTCAGCGCGGGCCCAGTTCAAAATCTACTTTTGTAGCGCCCCAAAAAATGTACTTTTGTAGCGCTTCGTGTTTCGGGTGCATGATTTTCTACGCAAAATACAAGCAGATAGTGAAAAAGGCATCTTGTGCTGAACCATGTGTTTGCAGTTAAGCAATAAACGGCGCGATGCGGAATTGAGACCTCATGCGCTGTTCTTCCGGCATCGGAACTCTCAAGGACTTCTTTCAGGTCACTCAGGTCATGATGTGTTCTGGCGGCTACGCCCTTAGTGATCTCTAGAAGCCCGTGGTGCAGACATTTAGCACTGACCTACTGACCTACTATTTACCAAACGCATCTCAATATTAAGGCTTAGGGATGACGCGTTCAATGGTTCGCGGGCTCTATAAGACGACTGAAGGCAGCGGCGTAGCCAGGGTGGTGGTGGTGGGAGTTCAAACCCCTCAAATCGTCCCCATGTTGAATCATGACAGTTCAAGGAAAAGTACTGGAGTGGGATTCGAATCCACACACTCTGATTGCCGGTCAGAGATGGTACCGTACCCCTGGCAGTGCATATGAGAGAGGGAGAACCAGGGGGAAATCCTCTCCTACTTGTAAAGTTCCCGTAGTACCACTCCTAGAGTGTTCTTCTGGCTACGCTACTAACCGGAAGGTACCCAGAAGTAGGACACTCTCTGTTCGAAATTGTGTCTGTGTTCGTCCTTAACGTTTAGTCAGAGTTCGCTCGATTTTCTACTTTTCTACCGTCTCGATATAGTAACACTCAGTACTGACAGTTACTTGTGTGTCTGTGTTTGAATGTCGATAACTCTTCCGCTCTGCAGAAGTCGAACCCCGTTCAGCACCACCACCGGAGAGAATGGTGCCTCTTACGAAGGAACTATCTCCGCTTTCTCCGTCAACTTCTCGTGAAGTTGGCTTCGTAACCAAGGACGGCATCTACCAGCGGATGACATTACTCTATGGAAGTCTAGCAGCATTCGTAATGGCGGCAAACAACATGATGCCTCTGGTCGCCTCTCCTGATGTGAACCATTGGTGCGCTCCCCCTGACGGCATTCAAGTCAGTGAAGAGGACTGGAAGAACATGAGCATCCCCGTTGACGAGGACGGCACGTACAGCCAATGCCAGATGTTCAACGGGTCGGACAACAGCTCCGTCGTGTCTTGTACGGAATGGCTGTACGAAAGCTCCCGCCATTTTGGAACCATCGTGGAAGAGGTGAGCGTAGGATCGACAGTGCTCTAGATCTTACCATATGACGATACATAAACAAAAGATCACCGTGCTAGCATGTAGCTTGGTAGGGTCTCTGACCCAAGAGCGGAGGGTGCGTTCAAATCCCATTGCTTGTGCCATTTTTTTCAAGTGCAATTATTCAGTTGAAGTACGCCTATGGATGTTGTGTTCGTCCTTCGTTTAAATGCCTCATCTACTACTACTACTACTACTACTACTATGCCACACTGTTAAAAATGAACTTCACCGCATAGCACGCTGCTAGCTAATCATAATCTCTAATGATATCTTTGTTTCCAGCGATTCGTTGAATATAGGGGCGAACGCATTTTTGTGACACTTAATGCCGTTCATATAATTGTCACATAAATGGCGTACGCCTCCCGTTTCCAGCAAATCCGGGGAGAGAACGATGACATTCGGGATGGTGGTTGGCTAGGAGCGTGCTATGCGGTGAAGTTCTGTATTGAAAGTGCGTATCATAGCTGGCCTCACTCACAACTAAGTACCAAGTGCTCAAATAGGTACTGCTTTGAGTATACTTCTTGGTTCTCGCACTTTTTATGGGATTAAATTTAAAATTGCAGTCATTTCTCGCGGTATGAAAGCAGGCATTACCTTAATGCCAACGCAAAAGGAAGTCGATTTATGGGGTAAAGAAAGCGCAATTTACGCTTTCCATCTTCTTTACAATGCGGGGAGAGATTCCATTGGACTCCTCAATCGATGTGCCGCGATGATTGGACGAATTCTGTGTGAGGAGTCCAATGAGGGCCCTTCCACATTGTCGGCCTTCCTGAGAAGGAGAGGGTAAGAGAAAGCATAAATTGCGCTTTCTTTCGCTCATAAACCACAAAGGACGCAACGAATGGGATCCAGTTCCTTTTGTGTTGGCATCAAGATAACACCATCTTTCATACCACGACGAGAAATTGTTGCAATTTTCGGCCATCCAAGTTTTTTCTTTAGTGTATTCAGCTCGAGTACTCACGTATCCAATGGCAATTGAAAGAAAAAGACGTAGGAATGTTGGGCCAACTGAATCCTTATATCCTTGAATCCTTGAATCCTCGACCAGCTCCGGTGGCGCAGCGGTAACGCGTGCGCTTGGAGTCTGGGAGGTCCGCGGTTCGAATCCGCGGGCCGGCTGTGCCGTCTGGGGTTTTTCCTGGGTTTCCCTCAGATGTGTAATAGGCGTATGCCGGCACAGTTCCCCTGAAGTCGGCCCATGGATGCAGCTATCCTCCTCCCCGAGCGGATTCCGCTAGGTCTTCCACATCATCCTTTTCTCTCCTCCTTTCCACAACCTTTCCCTTCCCGAGAAACATGCCGCCTAATCAGGCAGGCAGACCTCTCGGGTTCCTCCCAACGACACTCATCCTCCTCCTTGAATCCTCGAATCCCATGCCCAAAACGGCAAATCGAATCTTTCGAATCCAGCGACCGTCCGCTGAAAGCTTGATTGACCGGGGGGTGTTTTCTTGGTATTGCATTTGGTTGTTTACATTACATGGTTTTGCTTTTGATTGTTTCTTAGTTTTATGGACAGAATTAAGGCTCGAGAGTTCATGTATTTCCTGTAGTCGATAAACATGTTGAATAAACTACATTTAAGGAGAGGTATACGTGTCTGTTACCTTCTGAAAGTGAAAGTGAAGTATTTGTTTTTCACTAAACAAAAATATCAAATTCTGCTTCAAAACACTTTTCAGTAGAGTTTTTTTGTGTTTTTTTTTAAGTTCGTAAGATTCGTGGATTCACAGAACCTTCTTTGGATTCGGATTCGGAAATTTCTGGATTCGTCCCATCTCTAAAAAAGAGCGCCTTTTCTTGCTGTAGCCTTACCTCGAAATGTTGATACGAGCTTCTGTATCGATATATATATCGTTAAATATATAGACGAAGCTTTTCCTAAAAACATGATTTCCGCCATCTTGTCCTTTTTTAGCGCTATCCATCAGTCACTGGGCTGCCACCCGCTGCTTTCCAGGGAGAAGGTTATGCGCGTTGCGGACAGTTTTGATTGCGTACTACACTCCGCACTGTACGTAGTCGAAAACTGCAGAGTTTAAAGCCACGACCGCTCCCAAACACGGCAGCAACCACGGGGTAGCAGCCCGGAAGAAAATGAAAACCACCTGTTGCCGAGGGTACAAAAACACGGTTCGAGGGTAGGCTAGAAAGGTCTATAGGTGAGGGAATGAAAACTAGGACGAGGACGCGCACTACTTCCATGCAATAGTAGCTGAAGAGACGCACCCAGTGCTGTTGTCACCAACTGGCATTCTTTGATCGAGACTGTGGCCTGGATTCTTTTTTTTTTTAGACTTACCAGGCGGTAACTGAAAATGTTAAGAGGCAAGCAGTATTTCAACTTTCACGATTTATACACAAAGAAGAAACACTAATTGGATTGGATTGGACAGCAGGAACAGCGAAGCGGACAGGCGTTCACACGTTCAAAGGCCGTGGCCGCATCCACCGTATATCGATCATGGCGGCTGTCAGACTTCGACTCTGGCAGGAGGTATCGCCTGTGTTTAAGTCTTTTGTTGTCCCCCATTCCTGCATCTTTCCAAGCAGTATACGTTGATGGACTAGTTGGTGCATTGCAGTACAGAAGATAGCGCTAAGAACAGACGACCAATGAGAAAATGTTGACGGGACAAGCGCTCGCCCCGTCTACATCTTCTCAGTGGTCGTCTGTTCTAAGTGCTATCTTCTGTACTGAACCTTTCCTTCTGGCTTCTTTCCTAATGATTTCTATGGAAAGTGGAGGCCAGCATAGCGTAGTGGTTAGCACACGCGACTGGCCACTCGTGAGGTGTGTGAATGGACTCTCGCAGCTCTCTAGCTTTCTCGACGACTACTGCATTTCAATTGCTCATGTTCTTAAGCACAGTTGAAGCTCCTATTGTTTCTGTGTTTGTTAGTGTGTTTCAGCCTCAGAGCAGCTACTTTTCATCGTGTAAACTAACACGTACGGATAGAAACGACGAGAGATCGTGAGTGAACTTGGCAATTCCTGCTCTAGAGGAACGTGTTTTTCTTGTCCGTACAGGAGCAGACACCAAATTTTGTTTTTATTTTTCTTTGACAGTGGAACTTGGTATGCGACAGAGCGTGGTTCGTTCCAGCCACCACTGTCGTCTACCTGCTTGGAACCATTGTGGGCTTCATTATTTCTGGCATTCTATCGGACAGGTAGGTACACAAATAACCTGTCGTTACCGACACACTTCATGAAAATTGGCACGGCAATTCTGCCAGTAGACATTCGCAGAAGAACGTTCTGCAGCCTTGTCAGGTCCGCTGCTCTTGTCAACTCGTGCTGGGAATATTTGGCTATAGATGTGCATTGGACATCATCACCTGGAGAGGTCCTTTTCTGGTAGAACAAAATATCTACCTTCAGAATAGATTTTTCATTTCTCTCTAGGTGCGAAGTTGACCAATCTTTTCACTCCGATAGCACGTGATTTCTCTTTGAATTATAAAAAATGACTTCTAATTATTACGTTGCCAGTTTGCGAAGGATATTTAAGCAGGGAAAGTCCAACCAGGGGACCTTGATATAACGTGGGGTACGCAGGGAGGCTGCATTCGTTTGCCCGATAAGCCCTTTCCATGTAACTTCCCACTCATCATTTAAATAAAGTTGTTACATTTAAAGCGCTGAGGAGCGTCGGTGTCGTAACCGGCAGAGCGAACGAGGAACGAAGGAAAGGATGAAAGTAAGGGAGAGCCTGAGGAGGAAACCATCGGGGAAGCGTTCGGGCACAGTGAAGAGGGCGCGAGAAGGAGGGCACGTTTAGGAAGGTGGAACGCATCTGGTTGCAGTTTGGTCAGCCGGGCACCAAATTTGCGACTGGAATCGTGCGGCCGCAAAATCGCGGCAGTTACTTAACGAATTGGGATAGGAGTGCTACCCGAAGAAAGGACTATGTGTCCGGATCTCAAGCTTAACAGTTGCACTCAAATTTCGCATTACCACCTATAATAATCGTCAAGTGCATATTTCTCACGTTTTCAGTATCGGCCGGAAGCCAGTGGCCATGGTGAGTTGCATAGCGGTCATTGTGTTTTGCATCTCCATCGGCAACGCTACAAACATCGCGTTCTATATTGTGCTTCGCTTCTTCGTTGCAAGTGCAGTGAGTGCCCTCGCACTCCCTCTCTATGTGCTACGTAAGTTTCCATTCTGGTATTTCTCGTCCACCTGCCACTTCTATACCAAAATGTTACTCGGCACCTCCTTTCTCATATCATGATAGAGCACGATTCAACAAACCACAGAGTTCAGCTTTCCTCGTTTTCATCTAATCTTTCTACAAACTGCACTCATACCCAGGTTTTGTTTTCGGCTTTATAACATCGTAACCATGCTACCGATCGCGAAACGAGCGCTGTACCACCCTAGCCCACAATTGTAGCTTTGCAGCGGTACCAATATCTTGAAGAACAGGCCTAGACGACCGGCACAATGTTGCTACAAAAAAGCCCGATTTAAAGGGGAGGAGTGGGAACGCAGCCCATGAGAGCCCAAGTGAGGCCACATGATGCCTTTACTATGCTAATCTAAACCTATGTTTGTAAGTGACTACCAAGTAACACTATGTATACTCAAAGCAGTTAGTCCTGGACAAGATGGTTGCGAGCGTCACCTGACGGCGCGCTTCAGTGCCCTGTTGTCGCGCGCGCTGCCAGGTGACACTTCGAAGCCATTCGGAGCCTCGTTTTGAATAAAATACTGCCCGGGACATCTGTCAACATATTTCCTGCTGTTTAATTCTCGTATAATATAGCCGTCATTTCTCCTGATGCGCAACTCAATTTACGTGCGACGCCCTGTGTATGGTTCCTCTTACTTGTCTTTGAACACAGTAACAACAACTTCCCCAATCCAGCGACTGAGTCAGCAAGAAACAATGTCAACCTCTTTCAGGGCGTAAATGAGGGCGTCCCGACCAGTGTTCATTATGACATTATGATACTTTCACTACGTGCAGTTATCGAAGTGGTGGCAGTGTCGAACCGAGGGTTGTACGGCGTCGTCATAGCGGGAGGTTACGCTGCGGGTACAGCCTGTGTCCGAGTAGCCCAGAGTTTGAATGTTGGCTGGCGCCTCTTCCAACTGTTGCTGATGGTGCCGACAACGACGCTCGTCCTAGGATTTCCGTGAGTCAACAATCAAACATGTTTTGCCCTAAATCGATACCTTTTTGACGATACCGTCCAAGATACCATAAAGGCCCAGCTGCGTGAGGCGTTTTCTCAGCGGCGCACGGCTGCGTTTCGCGACTGCAGCAAAGCCAGGCGGTGGAGAACAATAGAGACGGGACGCCGTCCTTGACGTTCGCGACGGACAGATCTCGATCGCAAGGGGCGGAAGTGTAACCCACGCTTTCCCAATCAGAGTAGGATCACGTTAACATCCGATCGGTCTACTATTGGCGTACCCATATACATAGATGGCGGCTCCCGGAATTGCCCTGGTGGATCGCGTTACACAGAAAATTCATGTGTAAGCGTCCGTAGTTTAGGCATACAAAACACAAAGGGAAAGTGTGCAACAGATGGATGAAGACGTCAAGCGGAACTGTACGTGTTTGGGTACATTGTGAAGTTCAATAGCAGGACGACACTTGCAAGAAATGGCTCTGCGCGAATGGTACGCACTGGTGCAGTATCTTGTTGGTTATAATATGTCGTCGGTCAAAAGCACTTGTGTGTATGACGTTTCCACTTATAATAATAGTGCTTATCAGGTCGTGAGGAGTTTCTTTCGTCGAGGCAATACGGGAACGCTCGCTTGGGACGCCGTCTAATCGCCGTCGTGGAAATGCCGCATGCGGCTAGATGTAGGCGTTTCTCACAACAGCGTTGCGTGCCGCTCGAAAAACGCGGCATGCGGTTGGGCCTCAAAATGCACAGCTCCTTCATAAACCGTTCCGTCTATGCAATAGATGGATCCAAGAATCTCCACGGTGGCTAATATCCCGCTGGAATCTGAGCAAAGCCGAAGAAGTTGTTCTCACTATTGGCAGGATTAACGGAACTAAGCCCGAACATACTATGGAGCTCTGGCGGAGCATTCGTCTTGAACTTGAAAAGGTGAGAAACGGGTGTCTCTTTCGTGCTGTGTTATGGAACGCACAATAACAGTGCACCTCATGATATAGTAAGGATATAGTGCAGAATGTGGGTCATCGAGGAGTCGAGAGGACTGTCAGAAACGTTCACGGTGAGCATACAGTAAATATGGATGTGCAATTACAGGAAGAAGAGAAGTACTCCGAAATGTTGAGAGTGGAATTACTGAGCGTTCTTCTTGCTCCAAGTTTAAGACGCGCAAACGTAATTCTTTTCTACTCTTGGTAAGTGGTTTGCTTTCTACTCGAATCATTCTGCGAATGTCGATGGAGCGCTATTTTTTAATCGGTGTGGCGACAATGGTCATACATCAGGTAGACCGCAGACATCATTTGGCATACGAAATGTCTCCACACATTCAGCTGGTCACAGCCGCCCAGGATGAAGCATATACTCACAATCCTACACGCTGAGCCATTAAAGGGGTTGTGAAACCATTTCCATAGCTTCGAAGAAATCACGTTGCAAGTATTGATTTATTGATTGTGTATTGATTTATGCACACGAAGACGCTATGCTATCCCGCTTTACGGAGCTATTGCACTCTGAAGATCACGGACTGTGCAAGCTCGTCCGTCCCTGTCAGATCCTCACCTCCTTACCCGTTTTCGTAGTGAGAAAGGAAGTGGGACGACGGTAACAGAGACGGAGAGCTTGTAGAAACGCAGCCGGTCACCGGGGAACGGGAAAGCATGTACGATTAAACGTCACTTCCTGCTTTCTGCCGCCACCTGTCAGCGGTGGTCGGCGCCACCACCGATGGTGGCCTGAAAAATTCGCTGTTTTAAATACCAAAAGCGAAATAATAGAAAACGTTGAAATTATGTGAGATTTTATGTGAGAGGCTTTCGTGCAAAAGTGAGACAGCAGAATGGAGGACAACCATCGTTAAAAGCCATTCGATTAAAAAAACGAAAAAAGAACGAACAAGCAGGTGCGTTGAAATATCCTTCGGCAAATTTTGCAATATGCAAATAAGCCGAAAACGAAGACGCGCGCCTCAGGAGCCAATGACATTCGCCGTCGCCAGCCTATCAGGGATGCATAGCGGTTCCTCTGCCCAACACAGTAGTACCTGCTCCAGTCATCTCCATCGTCCCAAAGCACGTCACCCTCTGAGGTCGAACGAGTGCTGTCTTGATGGTTTCGGTGTCGCCACATTTGCATAAAAAATGTCGCGATGGCATAATAGGATACGCGTTCTTGTTTTGGATTTTTGCAGATTAGAATGGATTTCAACAAAAACTGTTCCCCATTCTGTTATTTCAGTTATTCCCGGGAGCCCTTGATTGTGATTAAGTGATTTAGCTCCTCTCCTTCGTCCACTGTGTGTTTTTGTTTCACTCTCCCTTATGGAAGCCCCTCTGTGAATGTGATCTGTAATGAAAATCATGGTCGGTTCATTGGTGGGTCCAACGGAAATGCATCAACATTAAAGCTTGAAAACCCTTCAGGAACTCCCCCTCACAACGCTACACAACCCTTCAACGTCCATTCACAAACGTTACACAAACCTTCACACAACCCTACACAAAGCTAACGCAAGACAGTATCCGCAGCCATACGAGCCTCTCGGGCTTCCTTCGTTTCAGCTTGGCGGCGCCGTCTCGCAGCCTCAGCTTTCTTTCGCCGCCGCTCCTCTGCACCGGTTTCATAACCCATGGTGTGCCCACGCAGAGACATCTGAACCTGTCGACCACCACAGCTGCACTGCAATGCCGACGCGCCGCGTCGCGCTCTCCACGCGTCCTCTCTTTCCTTCCTTCTCCACTCACCGCGCATGCGCGCCGCGCAGTGGCTACAGACAGACCACGCCGCGATTCTTTCGTAGCGAGGACGCTAATGCTAACTCATTTAAAAACACACCTCGTACGACAATGTTCGTAACGGTCCTGGACAAACTCCAACGTGCTGCTCATCATATTCCATCATGAACGGTCACAGATAGTCCGCGATGTAGTAATTTGTTCTCATTATTCTTCCAAGGTTCACCGTTTCACTTACGTACTACGGCATCCACGTCTATGTGGTGATGAATCCCAGCACGACCATGCTGGTGACTGTCCTCACCTTCCTACCTATTGCGATGTTGACGTACTGTGGAATGGAATACTTGGGACGGACACGCACCCTGACCTGTGCCATGTTAGTGACCGCGTTCTCCTGTTCGCTGGACGTCTTCTTTCGAGGCGGTGGGTTTCATAGGCTTAGGTTTTCATAGGCTTTCATAGGCGAAAAAGCAACAAACAGAAACGCTGAGCGATCGTCTTCTACAAATTCAGAGGACACGCCCGAAAGCTGATGTGTGTGTGGGGGGGGGGGGGGGGGGAGGTTGCGCTTTGTACGTTGCTTGTTCGCGTCCGTGATTCGAGGTTTGCGCGAACCCTTCTCGGCTCGCACCGCACCCGCACAAGTCTTGGAACTACCCGCCGCACACCCGCACTATAGGAGTATGCAGCCGAGTTCCACAAGTTACAAAGTGCAGGGGTACTGCGGCCCCAAGCATAGAAGCGTTTGGAACGTTTAATCGCACTTTACATTTGGTACATACCAACCGAAGCAGCACAATGTAGTGAAAGTCGAGTGCAATAGGGGTGGACGGGTAGTTGGAAGGCCTTGAACAGACTCCTGAAGCTAAAGAACATTGATAAGACACACACCGTCCACCCCTATTGCACTCGACTTTCAGTACATTGTGCTGCTTGGGAAGTGCATGATACATAATTGTTGAAAGGACGGTTATCAAATTATCATAAAATGCATTGGGAGTTCGGTCTTTTGCGCGTTTAGTCCGCAAAAAAGCAAAGCAGATTGCTATCCACGATAGTGTACGCACGCCCACAGTAGTTGTCGCTCTCTTCTAACAGATATAACGCCCTCTGCTAACAGATTGAGATTCTCAAGACAGCTTGAAGACCGCCATTAGCATCTTCGAAGTCAGTGAATTTCTGGTTGCAAACAAAACATTACATTAATTTGCAAATGTTCCTATACAAGCCCATGGAATTTCACGGTTATTGTTTCAGTCTAGGTATGAGGGGCGACTGCGGTTGCTAATTTGTGTAATCTCTACCACTCTCGACACCGCGCTCCCCGTAAGGGCTTAGTAAGCAGCACAATGCGGGAGCGGATGCGGTTATTGTCTACTTTTTAGGAACATATTTGTCAATCACAGCGTACTGGCTGTTAGCGCCGCCTGTCGACAACTCAACCTTTCGATAGAGTTGGATCGTGTAGCACCATCGCGCACAAACGCTCTTGAGAAACTCGATGCGGATCGGGTTCAATCCGCATTGAAAGCGCCGTGTGACAGGGGTATTAAAATATCGATCCCCGAATTTCGCAAATGAGTCGAAAATTCTGTGAATGCTAAAAACGCCCCGTATGTTTATGTTGCTGGGTAAGTGGCTCTCCTTATGGCTGTACATGCAACCTTTCTGTGCGGCCTGTTTCGGTTTTCACTAACGAAACTTTTTAATTACGAAATACAGAACCTCGTCCCAGTGATAACATACGCTCCCTTGTGCGTGCTGATTAACGGATTCAGAAACAAGGTTCCAGCCCGTATAGCACGTGGAAATGGTACCCGCAAAACGGCAGATTTGGAGGCTATTTTTGTGGCAGAAACACTCTCTTCAGCCCTTCAAAGGACTATCTCATCCGGAAACGTGTGCATGAGACCGACTCAGTAATGTTCCGACATGGTTCCACACAGGGGCGGACCTAGGAGTGTCCTCAATTTCTGTTTTCACACAGTGTCTAGTTGACCTAAATCCTGTATCTACCATGCTGGCTAAGGCTGGACCCCCCTCTCAGAAAAGTCCTGGATCCGCCCCTAGTTTCACAGTCTACTTGAGTCCCTCTGTAGCTAAGGAAGCCGCAGCGATAGTAGAATCATGATGACGTAAGCCAGGCACACGAATGGGAGCGCAGCGCAGGCGATTGTCTCCGAGCTGCTCTGCTTTGCGTACCCACTACAATATACCAAATGAAAAGCCCCCGGTAAATACGTCGACCTTCTCTTACCGTTGCGAGCTCTGACGCGACCATGCTACGTGGAACACACGCTCCTGGCTGTACGAAGACGTCCCACGCTTACCAGATGCAACATTCCACAAGCTGATGTCAGACTGTACGCGACCTGCAGACGCCGTTCTTCCTCTCACGTTGGTCGGTCACCAAGTACCCTCTGCCCGCTCCCTGAGAGGGCACTGCCAGCGCCGAAGGGCGTTCACCGATTCGTCTTGTCCGAGTGACGTGTTCCCTGATTTCCAGAGAGGGAATTCTGGCATACTCTCAACATCTGTAGTCGACTCTTGCCGTGCATTACATCAAATTGCGCAGAAAAAGAACTAATTCACTCAACTCAACTAACTCGACTAATAACACTCAACTTAGCTAATTGAGTTGAACGCAACTCAACTCAACTCAAACTAAAAAAAAAAAAAACTGTACAAAGTCGCGTCGAATTTTCGGCGTCATGGACCTTTTTCACACACGTATCGTACCCTAGCGGCTCTATAGCGAACCATGCTCGGCGTGCGTCAAAAACAAATTCACTGGGGTAGCACAAAGGACCAAACCCTCTCTGGAATTGGACCGACGAGCTCGTGCCGTTTGTGCGGTCTGCGGTCTCCTCACCGTACCCCGCTTCTGTTGTATCCATAGTGCGCCATGCAGTAACGACGGAGACAATCATCACTGGCGCCTCAAGGACATGCGTATGCGCATAGGTCATTGTGAAACAGATCTATTATCGGTGATAACCGAGGAATAGGACGGCACTCTAGTTTCGGAATCAAACCTCGACGGATGCGACAGTCCCTTTAAGTACGCGAAACAACAATAGTTGCTTCATTTGTTTCCCTGAAGAGCGTATTTCCGCGGATGCCACTAAAGTGACCTCCAAATCCGAATTTTTTTCGAGGCCATTTCCGCGCGCTTTTTTCCTTTTCTGCTCGTTCTTTTTACTGAAAACGGCAACCGAGAGAAATAGCAGTGTACGGCTTTCCTCCTCCCTCTGCTTCCCAAGAAGCCCGAGAGGCCTATGACTGGTCCTCCCGCACGATGATTGGACAAATCGTTCACGGAGGCCAATTAGAGAGCGCTCCGGCGCCGGCCGTGCCGTCTGGGCGTTTTCCCAGGGTGTTCGATCTCCAGTCGCTGTAAGGCAAATGCACAGTTCCCCCGGGCACAGTTCCCCCGTGAAGTCTGCCCAGGTCGCACGATCTCCCGCGAGCTCGGTGCCAACACACAACCGAGGGAGAGCGCTCCGCATTATCGACTTTTTGAGAGATGGAGAGAGATGTGGAGAGATATGGAGGTATGACAGCAGGAAGGAGAGGGTGACACGGGGGATAGTAAGCGTCCTCGGTCAAACTGGGCCGACATTCGTCTGGACAGCGAGAGTACGGTTTATTTCGCCCATAAATCATCGAAAGATGTTACGGATTAATCCAGTTCCTTTCGTGTCTGTGTTAAGGTAACGGCATCTTGTTCAGACTTGTCAATTAAAAATGCCCCGAAAGGAACAGGGAATGTCTACGAGCAAATTCTGTGGGTCTTGCAAGCCATGATCGTACGATCTTTGTGAGCAATGAGTGCAGCTTTTAAATGACGGTGCATGCGCTCGACAATGCCGTTGGATGCAGGATGGTATGATGTCGCCCGCACTCGGGCAGTTCCGAGCTAGTTGGTGAAGGATGAGAAGAGGGCACTTTCAAACTGTCTGCCACGGTCAGTAGTGACCTGAGACGGAACGCTGAATCTGGAGATCCATGCTGAGAGGAAGGTAGCGGCGACAATTTCGGCAGTCATGTCGGGCATTGGCACCGCCTCGGGCCAACGGGTGAACCGGTCGATCGCTGTCAGTATGTACCGAAAACCGGATGACGGAGGCAAGGGGCCCACAATGTCCAGATGCACCACGTCGAAGCGAGTGTTGGGAAGAGCGAACTGGCCATGGGGGGCGATCGTGTGGCGGTACACCTTTGATCGTTGACAGGCCGGCGCGGACCCAAGCCCGAACGTCGGCATGTATCGAGGGCCAAACATAACGTGCGCTGATCATGTGCTGGGACGCCGCGAACGCCGGGATGCGCAAGGTCGTGCAGGGAATTGAAGACCGCTCGGCGAAGATCGGCTGGAACGAAAGGCCTGGGCTGGGCCCCGGACGTATCGCAACACAGCGTCAGCGCAGAGTCGGGAATGGCGACGTCGGTAACGTTCAGAGAGGTGGTGTTGGAAGCGCGCAAGCGGGTGAGCTCGTCATCGGAGGTCTGGGCCTGGGCGATGAGCTCAGGGGAGAGTTGTGGGTCGATGGCGTTCAGGTGCGCAAGCCTGCTCAATGCGTCGGCCGGAGAGTTCTCCACCCCACGAATGTGCTGGATGTCTGTGGAAAACTCCGCGATGTAGGAGAGATGGCGGATTTCTCGGGGGGAGTACCGACTGCTGGCGGGACGGAAGGCATGCGTCAAGGGCTTGTGGTCGGAAAGGATGGAAAACCGACGGCCTTCCAAGAAATGCCGGAAATGCCGTACGGCAAGGTAGGCAGACAGCAGTTCACTGCCAAAAGTGCTGTAGTTTCTCTCTGGAGGTTGGAGGGCTTTGGAGAAGAAAGCCGTGGGCCGCCAATTGCCGTAGATCTGCTGTTGGAAGACTGCCCCGACGGCGCCATTAGACGCGTCGACCATGAGTACTGTTGTGGAATCATGTTGCGGGTGATACAGTAGCGTCGACTGTGCGAGGTCGCCTTTGATCTTGCTGAAGGCGGCCTCGGTTGTCAGGGTCCACGGTAAAGGAGACGTGTTAGATTCCCGCCGGCGAGCAATTCTTCAAGAGGACGTAGGGTCTCTGCGCAGTACAGACACCGAGAAAGCGGCGCAGTTGTGTGAAGGGCTCAGGACGGGGGAAGTTGCTTATGGCCTCTACCTTGCCTTCCAGGGGGGCAATGCCTTCAGAAGTGACTCGGTGGCCTAAGAACTCAGTGGAGGCGACACCGAATTCACACATTGCCACGTTCACGACGATGCCGTGGTCAGCCAGGCGCTGGAAAAGCAGGCGAAGGTGGCGTTGGAGTCTCCGCCGGTGGAGCCTCGGTGTCCCGGTGGAGTGGAGTCTCCGCCGGAGTTTTCCGCCCAGGAGCAAGGAAGAATGCAGTGCTGGGCGTTGGAGCCAAAACGGCGATGGTAATGGCAGAGACGGGACGCCTGTTGTGGCGTAGGTGTGGGAGAACGGGGACGACTGTTGTAACGACGCCGTGGGGATCTTGATCCTTGCCGCCGAGGGTCGTTGTGGGCGAGTGAGGAAACTACCAGGGTCGAAAGACGGGCGAAATCGGCTTGGAGCTGCGCCACAGCACACGTGAGGTTCGAAGGATGGGTGTCAGTAATGGCGGTGCAAGTGGCTGGTCCAGACGCAACTGCGTGGGAGAAGGAGGCGACAGCAGGCATTGCAGCGACTTGCGGAGGGGAGACCTCCATTATCTTGTCCGCGTGAGCGGCCAGGTCTTGCAGAGGGAGGGTGGTTGCCGTGGCCAAAATCATTTGCACGTTCTCAGGAAGAGCTCCTTTAAGAGGGTGGGAAAAGTCGCCGCGCGATCGGCAAGGAGATTTTGCATGTCGCGGAGGAGTTGACTCGGGCGGCGATCACCAAGCTCTTCGGCAGTCAGAAGCTGTTGGAGGCGCTTACGCTCCGATGCTGTAGTGCGCTCCAGGATTGCAGTCTTCAGGGCATCGAAGGGAGCGTTCGCTGCAGGAGCAGACAGGATATCGACTACCTGGGCGGCAATGTCTTGCGGAAGAACGCTGACAACGTGGCGGAATTTGGTGAGCTGAGTGATGATGTGCGAGAGCTCAAATTGGCACTCCGCCTGCAAAAACTATGACAGTTGGGTGCTGGGGCCAAAAAGGGAGAAGCCGAACGGCGAAATGCTGCACGGCTGCAGAGGTGGGCGTGGCCGCGCTGGACGGTGAGGCCGCAGGCGGAAAGGCGTCGGGTACGTTAACGGCGGGGTTTGCTGGCGGTCGGTACATGTCGGGTGTTGTCCGGGTCACAAATGTAGTTGATAGACAGACCAGGCAGGAAGGACAAGACCGCTTTAATACTATGGCCGTTTACCACCAACTACCAGGAAAGAATGAAAGGGGCTCGCAGGCACCAGGAGCGCGAGAGGGGCGTGACACAGGTGTTGGCTTCGCCTGCGTCACGGAGCGGCGCGTCGTCTGCTACAAACATCTTTTGCCTTTCATTGCAGATGAAGGAAGCGCCGTTCCAACAGTTCTGACAGACATCCTGGAACTGCTAGGCATAACTGTTGCACAGACTGTGGTGGTGCTCGTTATTGCCGAAGTGAACCCCACAGCTGTGAGAACCATCGCTGTCTGTTGCGGTTTTGTCTGCAGCAGGAGTGGAATGATCTGCGCTACTCTCGCGCAACATCTGGTAATGTCCTTCTTATCGCTACGAGAAGAGTCAATATGAGTTTCATTACACACATTGTAGCTGCACGCTGGAGTGGTTGTGTTTGCGTGCGTCTATAACGTAATTGATGTGTTCTTCTCTTCCCGTATAGTGGACCCTGCAGAGTGGCGGACCACCGGTCCTTTACGCTGTTTGCTGTCTGGTCGCTGGCATCCTCGTCACCTGCGTTCCGGAAACGAAGGCCGCCAGGTTACCGGAGGCTGTCAAGAAATTCAATATGTTCGAGTGAGTTTTGGGGGCATTGGGGGTCGAACCCAGTAACCGCCACATTCACGTGACGTCAATATACGCGTGTAATGACATTTCGCGCAAATAACCATGCGCGTACCGTGTACTTAGTGATAGTTAAGCTTTTTAATTAAGAATTTAATTTAAGTATTTAATTTAAGTAAGTAGTGAATTAAGTATTTAAGAATCAAAAATGACATTTTCTTTTCATGGTACACAACGTAATGAAAATATGCCTGGCGGTTGTGTTACAATCACGAGATCAATGCTAGCATATCACGAACTCCCGTGTGGCAACAACAAACCATGGTTCACGATAGCCGTGATATATTCTTGGAACGGTGGTTAAGACTGCCCCTGTGGCAAGTCTACAGCTCAGTCGCTGTATTGAGCATGAGTAAGGATGATCAGGAGTGAGCTTTTGGCCATAAATTCTGGTATAACGAATACAAAGAACTAAGGGGAAAGAGGTGCTGACGCCAGGAATCGAAGCTGGGTCTTCTAATCTCCGGTCAGATATGCTAACCGCTACATCGCACCAGCACGCCGTTTCCCTTGAGATAGAGTGCCTCAAACATGATCTACTGCTATACTAGAGACCTGGACATCCGCAAAGCCCCCAGCACCGAGATAGTAGTTCTGGCAATCGCCACTTCGCTATGGGATTTGGCGCTAGCTAGCACGATTCGTTACCACGTGCGAAACTGCCGGCAAGGTATGGTGGCCTGTCTTGACAAGGACGAAGAGATACGGGAGAGGGTAAGCGCGTGCTTAGCAACAGCCTGGTAGCAGACGAGCGAGGGTGGCAATGATGATAGTAGGGGACATGTCATTTCCTCTCCCCAATAATGTTATGTGGCGCTTGCAGCGGCCACTAGCGTAACTAACCCATGACCAGGCTCTCGCACAGGTGATTGCCATTTGTCCAGGTCTCTAGTGAGTAGGTAGTGGCCTCAATAAGTACACCACACATACGACCGGAGCTCAGAATATCCGGGTCCGGCTGCTGGCGTCGGCAGCCCTTTTCCTTGAGTTGTTTGAATCCCTTAATTTCTGGGCGTTTGTGGCTTACGTACGTCTGTATCTTAACTAATTCTGGTCTGGCTCGGCCAGCTCTCGTTGTTGATGCTGGTATAACTTCTCTGTCCGGAAATCGCAGTATTCGTAACCCACTGCTGGTTCTTTCTCGTCGACTACTATTCGTAATGGGACTTAGCCTCCCTTTCATACGAAACTACGATTTTGTGGAAAACATTTAACCAGAAAAAGTCGCGAGTAAATTCAAACACTTGAACATAATGATGGCACTCGCATCCTCCGGTATACACTCTGCTGGCTGCATTCTCTTCAGCGCACCACGTCACGCCAGGAAACAAGGGAACACGCGCATTTACCCTCAACACATTTTCTGTCACATTGTTGCCAGTCACTTCTTCATTCACACAGACAGACACGCTCGCGGCATCTTTCTCGGGTAAACGTAGAAGTTGAAGAGGCAATGGACCTTTTTCAGATACGCGTCGTACCCTAGCGGCTCTCCAACGAACCATGCTCGGCGCGCGTCAAAACAAATCCACGTGGATAGCACAAAGGGCCAAAACAGGTCCGGAGTGGGTGCAACAAGGTCGCGCCATTCGTGCGGTCTCCCCACACTGGTCCCCACTTCTGTCGTCCCCATAGTGCGCCATCTCGTGAAGATGGAGATAATCCTCTCCGGCGCCTCAAGGTCATACGCATGCGTATAGGCCATTGTGAAAAAAGTCCATTAAGCATAGAAGGACGCACACAAAACATGACGAGGAAAAACACTGGTTTAACGCAACAATGAAACAAAATGTAATCTGACGTTTCCATGCATGTTCGGGCATCATCATCAGAATGAAACAAGAACGGCACGCCATCCGAGTTGTACTTATAGCTTAGTCATGATCATGACCAGGTAGTGGCCCTTGCAGAAAACTTGCCTTAGGACGCCCAGTTGCAAAATTTAATCGCCCATTTCCTAGGGTGGCTCGATGCTATCTGGAACAGCGTCGTCTGCTACAAATTTCCACCATCTTGACTCCCACGCACAGCTCGCGATGCGCTCACAAAAGTGATGATGTTGATGATTATTCATGTTTTCTTGGCGCAGCGTCTCACAAAAGTGTAGTTAACGCATAGCTATACACTACATTTTGGAGCTGAGTAAATACGTAGGAGAGGAGGTTTGAAAAAGTGGGTGAGATCGGTGCACAGCATTCATACATGGCAAGCGTGGGAGTGAACATGGCGGCTTTGCCGCGTTCGCTTCTGCAAAGGGTGACTCCACCCTACACAAAAGGAGCTAGTATATACGCAACATACCATTTCCATAACGAGAGGATAGAGAGGTAGCAAGCGAGCTGGTGGTATAGATCCCTAACTTAAAAACCCGAGACTAGGGGACAAAAAAAAAACGACAACACAGACGAGGTCTCGGGTTTTTAAGTTATGGATCTATACCATTTCCATGTTCACATCGCCCCTAGCGGCAAAATGTCGAACGTCATGTCCCACCCTTCCACACACACACAGTAATAATGGTGACGCTTATACGAAACTGGCACGTCGCGTGGAAAAGTACAGCAACGGAAGATTGCAAGAAAAAAATTGAAAGGGTGAACGCGCATTTTAGAGTAATCAAGGCGTGATCAAGTTTCGCCCCCAAAACGTAGCCAGGAAGCCCATTATCTCCCCCCAACTAACATGGTAGCCGCCTGCAGCTGGCTGCGCATGCGCGTACGTTTACTCGGAAAAAGTCCATTCAATAGCGGCAGTTGCAGAAACTGCCATTGCTGGTGCCTCCTCTTCAACTGCTATCATTCAATATTGAAGGACACAAGAGGGCGTCGTGAGGCTTGCGTTGTTTATACGTTCCCCCGCGTTCAGTTGCCCCATAGACTGCTACGTTTCATCAATTGTTTCAGGCGCCATTTATTGTGCATACATTTTGACGCAGGATAGCCCCTCTTCCGCTTGGAAGAAAATCGCACAGAAGAAGAGCAGAAGAAGGAAGCTCTCGTCACAGCCCCGTTCATATGAGTCGCAACAGTCTCGAGCCGGTGCTCAGCAAGTTGGGGGAAATATATGGATCCGAGACGACCACCCTCTCGAGCTATGGCATCAGCGATGTTGTGCTCGACATCAGAGACATCATACAGAAGTCGTCGGACACTAACCGTTCCGCAATATAACAATTATCATGGATGACATATAATATAGACCTGTATACGGAGTGTCGGATAGACGTAAATTAGTAAATACGCCGATTCTGTGGTATTAAAAGTACCGTAAAGATGTGTAGCCTAGACAATTTACCTATTCGATGCTATAAAGCCCCAACAGAACACTGCACGGGCCGCATTTTTAGACCCGGCCCGAGCCCGGCCTTCCCTCTATTTACCCGCGCGGGCTCGGTACGACGGCTGCATACCTAGCCCGGGACAGGCCCAAGCCTGAAGGATCCCAAGTTTCCGGGCCGAAGAAATGTATTAGATAGCTGGCCCGGCCCAGTGTGTGAGGCTGTAAAATTGGTTATCTAACAGAGGGGTAGCAATAGGCTCGAGACCGACCTAGGCCTGGTCTTATAATAAAGCTTTACCCGGCCTGGCCCGCGGGCTGGGCTCTGGTTTTTGGGTAAGCCCGAGCCCGTGCAGTAGTCGAACCCTCAATACTCTTACACAATTTCAGTCGCAAGGAAAACAATATGTATTTCCCTGTGCCTACGTAAAACGTGTTTTAACACCAATTTGCTTGACTTTGGGTAAAAACCCTCGGAATATCGCTCTTTCGCCCTTCGTGAAGAATTTCCAATTTGGTTGAGGGAGATACGCTCGAAGCTAGGGGTGAACAAGGTCGCGCCCGAAACCCACGGTCTTGAGGGATTGCGTTGGTCCCTGAAAGGGACGCGACCTTCGGTCCTACTTTTCTTTCGATAGGTGGCAGCCAACAAGTGCCCATTCGTGGAACCCAGACCTCCCCTTCCGATTTGTTTCGGTTTTAGTCTAACAGCGTCATGATGGCGTTTCTCCAGAGATCCATTGGCGGTAAGCTAGGGGTGCCACTAGACACCGAAGAATGGAACGACGGTCTCCTCTCAGCAGTGCAATACACGTCCGTTTCCTAGATTAAAAAGGTGCTCCTGCGGCGTTGTCAGCTTGTTCATTCCCCACGACACCAAAATGGACTGGAACCCACTGGACAACCAGCACAAAAAAAATTAACAATTTTATCCGAATTGTAGACTTCGTGAAGATTTTCGGCCTATGTCTCAGGAGTCAGATTACACAGAGGGCTGAAGACTTGTGGATTTGGATGGAGCTTGTTCTGTGTCCGTGGGGCGGGGGACCTCATCTCCTCCACCTGGTTGAGGCTGCCACTGCACAAATGGTTCTACTGTTTTGGACTGGCAGCAGTATAGGGGCACATGTGTGCTAAAAACCCTCCCTACATATGTCGTGTGTATGTGTGCAGTGAACTTATAATTTTCTCCCGAGCCCCACTTTGGAAAATGTACCCCCTTTCGATCCATCCTCCTCCTCGGACAGGAGAGAAGGCCTGCTCAATACCTTCCCTGGGCATCTACAGTGATGTCTCGATCTACAGTGTTTTTTTCTTTGATTTGACGCTTTGTCCAAAGTTGTTCCGGCTGAAATGTATGCGTTTCGGGCAGATTCGACGTACTCCGCCGGCCGACTACGTTTAGCGCGAACTGTGAACCGGCGAAAGCCCGTGCAGCACCGTACTGCGGTACTTGTTGTGTTCGAGCCAAAGTGCTCACCACAAAGGTCGGCTTGGTAACGTACATGGTTGCTTTAAATCTGGTGAGGTGCTTCCTTGTGTACGCCACTTCCTGTCACGCTTTATTATCGAACTCCCGCTTATATAGGCTATTTTCCAGATACCTTTGACTTCGTTATAACCAGGTTTTATTGTAGAATCAATTGCAGAGCGTGTGGCTACGGTGCCTCGCTGTTGCCCGTCGGGGCTTCGGAAGTCGATCGCCATAGGGTGACGAGCAGAAGTTCGAAGAACTTTCTTGGTATAGAAATATTGCGTAATACAATGACACATCGAATGGTGATTACTCCAAATGTGTTATCACTTACATAAATATGAACGAGGGAGCTGTTGCTGGAGTAAGGCTTATATCTGTTACACGCACGAGCCGTGCTATGTTGGAACACCACTTTAATGTTGCGCAGTTCTCGAATATATATGGTAAGCGTCTTCTGCGACACCAAGGAGTTATCAAGTGGAACTCTCTGCCTCTATATGTTATAATGTCCAACAATTTAAAATTAGCTGTGCGAAGGTTCCTACTGAATAAGTGTTAGTATTACTGTTTCTTGCTATAAGTGTTAGTTGGTATGATTACGTTTTTATGTTTGCTGTCGACTGGATGTCGGTAGCTTGGCACTGACATTTGACTGTTGCTGCTGTTGAACATTGTTACTGTATTTTTTCTTTCTTTACCAGATCGTACTAGCCTTAGGCTATGATCCGTATGGATTATGCAGTTATGTTGTTTAAAGCATGTGTCAAAAAAGTAATAATAATAAAAAAAAATCAGTTAGTTAGGATATGACAGGTGTTTCTCTGTCTTACTCACATGATGTCACTCGCAGGGGGTGGGAGTCACTAAATATTAGTGACTTAGTGAGAGCGAACACCGAAACAAGACTTCGCCAGTGGTGCTTGTGGTTGTGGTGGATGCTTGCCAAACATATATCGTGGCACTATAATTGTACAAGGCAGGGTAGTTGGTGATTATCCATACCTGGGAAATAGAGCGGCCCAAAAGACTAGACAAGATAGCTACGAACAAACTACTCACGTGCAGCTGTCCGCGTCAGTAGTTTGTTCGTAACCATATTGTCTAGGGTGCGTTCCTAAACAAACCCCCGGGTAGGTCGTAATCACGTGACCGGGTTATACCACGTGATCGAATGAGTAACTCACTCCTGAGTAGCTTTCGGGACGATGCAGTGGACCGTGACTGCCGGCTTACAAGCCCCATTACAGCTGGTAAGCGAGTGTCAAGAAGTGAAGAACGACTAAACGGGTCAAGTAATCGCATAATGCTTTTGTACAAGCGTGCCACCCTTAAAGGTACTGTAAAGCAGCACCGATCAAATGTCATTTAGTGTGGCTATTCGATAGTCCAAGCCACCAGGACAAAAACTGTGCAAGTTTCATTCCAATCGACGGCGCAGTTAATTAGAAAATTACAATTAAAGATTACGGGCAACACTGTACTAGGTATTCGAAATGAATCCGTACTTCTGACACATACGGCGGCAACCACATTGCATGCGTATAACACTGGGTCCGACATAACAATCCACGATAAAATCCGCCCCTGCAATCCACACAACCGTCCACATCTGAGGATAGACGGATAAGCGAACTGAAATGAAATGCTGAGCCGTTGAAAAAAATGTGTCAGACGTTCAAGAAGCCAGACAGCGTCGGGACTTGTTTGTTACAGAGGTTCACGGAGAGAGTTTGTTCGTTCGAAAGAGGCCGCGAACAAAAGGAGCGCGCAGGCGCAGCAAAGAAGGATAGGGAGAGCCCACATCGAACAGCGGCCAGCACTGGGTTACTTCCCAAAAACAGGGGTTAACAGGTTAAACTGTTAACAGGGGTTTCAGAATGCATAGGTAAACAGGAAAACTAATAATATGGTTACTAAAATAACGAAACTCCGATGTCATAGTGTGTAATACTAATTTTCAATGTTGCCCGCTGTACAGGGGGTTGTTTGACACCAGGCGTCGCACCGCTCCACTACGCCGCATCTTTCATGGCAAATTAAAAATATTTATAGCGCGTTGTCGGTCGTATGGTTCCGCTTATAGTATTTAGAAGCAACAAAAGCTCTAGTCACATCATCGGCATATCATTCTTGTCTACTGCTTTACAGTACCTTTAACCGTAGCGCGTGGCCTGCTTGCATGCCAGCGCCGCCTTGTGTCGATGATGGGGCGTGCTGGGGTGGAGACTCTGGTGCCGTGGAGCACAAGCGCCCCCTCTCGACAGGGGCACGGCAAGCACGCACGGATCACCTACTCGGTTAGGTATCTGCAGACAATTCAGCGATAAGAAAATCAGTATACGAGCAAATATATCATTGTTTCTTTAGCGTATTTGCATCGACACAAACACGTTACCAAATCTTTCCTCAGCACCATGAAACAAGAACAAAGAAAATCTGTGATAACACATATCATAGTGAACAGAACGCTCAGAGGAAACATGGGTGAGCCTACAGTGTTTGCATATGTCTCAAACTTTCAGAATGTGGTGCCCCTCAAACTCGCCCTTCCGCAAACCGGCATTTAGATAAAGTGTGGTAGATAACGCACACGCGCAGTTATTGTGCCTGTTTTGCGAGAGCGTAAGGTGATACTATACAGTAGGTGATCCATTCGTACTATGCCGATTACCCTGAGCTCAACCGATCGAGAGGAGACACTCGTGTACCATGGTCTTAGAGCCTCCACCTCAGCATCGACGCAAGGCGGCGCTGGCATGCAAGCAGGCCACGCGCTCCTGCGCTACGGTTAAGGGTGGCGACGCCTGTACTGCGTTGTAGGGAATAAAAATGGACGACTACAAGAAAAGAAATGTATTGTTAGAAAAGGCACACTGGTAAATTGTTCACACACACAAAGAAACCGAAGGGAGCATTGTTGACGAGAGGTCCTATCAAGAGGAAGATTAGCAGACGGGAGCGCCGGTGACGTCAATATTGCAGCTAACGTCCGGCTATGGGGCAGTCGTCTGAGTAGCACGTCGGATTGACTCGAGAGAGGACAGCAGGAAGGCGTGTAGGGACATGGATAGGTTAGTATGCCTCCTGGGCCGACTTCAGGGGGAACTGTGTAGACATTCGTCTCGAAAGCCTTCGGAAAACCCAAGACAGTACAGCCGGTGGTAGGATTCGAACCCTCCACCTCCCTGTGTTCAGGGGTGCTAGACTCTTCAAAGCAGAACTAAGTTCAAAAGATGACGTCGCGCAGAGAGGAGTTTTGAACTTCGGAAGCTCAAGAAAAATGTTTCCCTTTCGTTTCGTTCCCCTACGTAAGTGCCGATTAAAATCAGTATGCGTGCGACCCGCCCACTGGCACGAGCGTGATAGAATGAAGAACGAGAAAGCGCACCGGTTTCTGTCCGCTCCGGTGAAGAGTGGAATGCAAAGCGATACATCATTGAAGGACTTAAGGTCAAATCATACATTGTCAAATATATTTGGGCTGCGCGACCATTAGAATATTTCGGATCACGAGGCGCATAACCCTGTTCCGAATCGAATACGGAATTATGTGTTCAATTTTGAATCGAATCGAATCAATACTTCTTCCAAACTGACTACACACAGCAACAGCATGATTCGAGGCCTGATCCCATGGCTTCACAAAACACCCGCGCTACTGGGTAATGGCAAAGAGGAAACGGAGAACTGTTGTATGATTAACGGAGATTGCGGGCCGGGCAGTCCTCCGTCAAGTTATGCAAACGCGAAGACGAAGCACCCCGTGACCCGGCTTTTCTTGCAACCACCTCACTGTTGCTTCAGATAGCTGCGTCATTTCAAGCTTGCTGCCGTTATCAGCAGAAGCATGGAAGAGGGAACTGAGGGAAGACTCGTCGCTTCTTTCCACAGTATTCTACATTACGTGACGGAGTAATTAACGCGGTGGAGATTTTGCGGAAAGAAAAATTGCCGCAGCTATTGTAGTAGGGTAATGTGTTTTGTGTTGAAATTGGTTGAGAAAACGAAATGGCCCTTTCTGTTTCGAACAAGAAAAAACACAAAGAAAGACAACAACACAGAAATGAAATAAAGTTGGGCTGAGTTGGCACATTTCAGATTTATATCCAGAATATTTCTCGCGACTGAAATCGGATCAAGTGCGCGCAAGTCACACCGAAAGTTTGTCGATGACAAACCCCAATGACACCCCGAAGTAGAATTTTACCCCTCTATTTTGTGACACATTACGTGACACACCTGCTGTATCGGCATGTGTGCTATACGTGCATCCGGGATCAGTGAACATAACAATGCTTCGGTGAAAAAAAACTATTTGTTTCGTATTTCTTTTTCAAAATTACCCTGTGAAAATTTGAGCACATGTAAACAGACTAGTGCCCGCACTGCGACGACATAATCACTTCGTGGTAAAATGGATGGAAAAGTCGCATGTCCGAAAAACCCTGGTTCCGTGCACTTGCAAGCGCTCATTTCGAGGTGCTGCGCCGCTGCATAGAAGAGCACCGAGGGTTTCTAACGCCCTGCACATGCAGCGTTCATGTCTCTCTGCTGTGTGCATTTTGTATTTAGGATGCATCTCTCAATCACAAGGAAAGCTGTTGTCCTCCTCTGCGTCTCAATAGAAAATCTCATTTTTGTACAGCAAGGAATCCACGTGAAAACAAGATGACATCACGGAACCCGCAGCCATGGAAGGTAGTGGAGAACACAGCAATCTTGCGCGCAATGATATCATTATCCGTGACGAGAAGCGCATCTTGCGTGAATCCTATACTCTCAGAACAGAACTTCACCGTATAGCACGTTGTCTGCAACGCCGTAGTCCGCCGTAGTCCGCTTCTGATTCGAAGAGCGAGGGGGGCGAATAGCAATTTGGATATATGATAATTGCTATAAAAGTGCCTATGTCCCCTTCTCTCTTCAAATCAGAAGCAGTAAGCAAATCTTTCGTGGGTGGAATTGGTGCGCAACATGCTGTGCGGTGAAGTTCGGTTCTGAGAGTGTAGGCTCTGCGAACGAACAGCGTTCTTCCCCAGGCAAAAATGGAGTTCTGGAGTGGGACCACTTCGAAGTGGATTATTGGACAAGAGCCACTTGGAATGTGGAACCACTCACTGGCTGGGACCAGTTAAAAGTGGAACCAGTTTCATGGTGGTCCCACTTGAAGTGGGACCAATGGAATTTATCCAGTGGTCCCCTCTGCTAAGTGGTATCGGATCCGACCACTTAGCAGATGGGACCACTGAATGCATGACCGAAAGCAATGCGTAGAAAAGCACATACTGTTCAAGTAAATATTGTTTATTCTATTATGAGCATACACTAAGTATAAAGAAATAATCGATACATCTCTCACGTATTTTACGCGTAATCACTCACTGCGTCTAGTCTAGGCACATCTCTGTGTTGACTGCGCGATGCACTCACAGACCACAGGAAGCATGGCGTTTTGTTGACCACCTCACACCTTGTATGCTGGTACTTTTTATGACGTTCACTTTTAGATGGGAATATGAGCACGAATTGAAGTTGCAGCATACATTTTATCGAAGATGTAGATGGATAAAAAGCAATAAAAATAGATGTTACGTGTGCTAAAATACATCAAAATAATGAATCAAACAAACCACAAGCGCATATGGAAAGAGTGGACTCTTCCTCCCCTAACGGATCTCAAAGGGGAAGCTGCCCAGCTTGGAATCTCACGTGGTTCAATCGACCATTGTGCGAACAAAATGGTACCTGTGTGGCTCCCACTGTAAGTTCTGGAACCATTTGAGGCCAGAGTGGTACCACTGATTTTACCAATGTGGAACCAGCCACTCCACTTGGGAATCCAGCTGGGACCATCCAGGTTCAACTGGAACCATACCGGGACCATCCACATTCAACTGGAACCAGTCCAGATTCAACTGGAACCATGCTGGAATCAGTCCAGAGTTTTGCCTGGGACAGTTGGTAACACTGGCAAAAATCCTCGTTTGGCATTTTAAAGGATACTCATGCTAAATGGCGAGTCAGAGGCGCAGTAGTAAAGGCACGGTAATAAAAGCGACCGCAATTATATATCAGTATCCTCCAGCACTTACTATCATGTTTCACATAGCATTTCCCTCATGTTTCCGCTACATACAGCCGTTTCAAAGATTTGAGAAAACAACCCTGGTCTGCCTCACCCTCTCCCTTTCTTCGTCCCACTTTGCCATCTTTCCTCTTCGCTTCGCGCCGTACGGTCGTTTCTTATTGACGCTCGTCACTTTGTTTCAAAGTTACGTATTTTCCCATCTGGTGAGTATAATTTCCGTTGATCATCATGTTAGCATGATACCCCTCTCGTCAGCAATTTAGGCTCCCCGAGTTGCCTTCTGCGCGTCGTAGTCCGTACTTTCGAAACCGCCACGTGGGTTTCGAAACCGGGTACTACGTATTGGGGTAGTTAGACGAGAAGGGATTTTAGAGCTGTGCGGGTATATATACTCGCTGTGGCTCTCCGTATGGTTCTTTCCATCGCATAGTGCGAGAGACTGCTCCCGTAAGGCGCACGTTGCTCTTGTGCTCGTGTGCGAGGACGCCCTCCAGGGACAAAAGGACAAAAGTAACCGTATTTGCCTCGCCTTGCGCGAGAGGCCTTCCCACTAATGGATGTACTGCCTTACTTCGCTGTGTGCGAGAAACCGTTCCCTATAGGAATCCGCTTCTCTTCACCCTCTGTTTTGCCTCTGCAAAGTCAAACTGCCTCACATTTGCCTCGCTTTATGTGAGAGGCCGTCCCCGTAAGGGACGAGCTGACTTCTAGTTCCCCTTGCCTTGAGCGAGATGTCGAGCATATTTGCCTCGCGTCATATGCGACTGCCTGTCTCTGTGAGATACGGATTTCCTCTATATTTGCCTTGCCTTGTGCCGTTCTCTTAAAGAACGAGCTGCCTGACATCCTTGCAACACTGCGTGTAAAGCGCAGTGCTTGCAGAACGAAGTTACCTTGCATCGCATTGTGCGATAGCTCCTGAGTACCCAGTAAACCACAAATATCCATTAGATTTACGTTTAGATAGACGTTTAGTATGTCCAATGGATATCCAGATACATACAGATTACGTTGAAAAGACGTACTATAGATGATCGAATGCTTGTCCAAATCACGTTGCTGGTACGTTGCAGAGATATCCAAGCTGGATGTTTCTCCCCTCTAATGGACATACATCCGAAGCACACATGGATATCCATCGGACGTTCTATATGACCACCACTGTACACGGTACATACCATGCGTCATACAGGAAATATTTTTCATTTCACATGAACAGCAGCACAAATTTTCAACCTCTTGGTCGAAGCGAGGTAATAGTAATCCAACACAACACAGTTCTGAGTCACAATTTCTTTAATGCACTGGAGAACAAATACTTCCAATACAAATCTCACTGAAATTGTTGTAATGCAGTACACACCATTGTACCTTGGTACTTTCAGTATTATAGCATCACACGTGTTAAAATTTACAATCGCGACACAGTTGTCTGAAGTCGCAGCTACCCATGTTACCTTTGCTGTGGTTGAAAGTTATATAAAGCTAATATTGGTATTATACAGCGTCTACGCGCAGCACGGAATTTCAATAAGGATGAGATGCTGATAGGCTTCACCAGAGATGTCACAATTTACATAACTATGCAATGAACACAGAGTAAGGCAAATACCAAACGTACGCAGTTTACCACGCTACCGCCGTCGCTCCAATTAACTCACTTGTCACTGAACACAAAATATCAGAAGATGGAAAAGGCTACTCGTCCGTCAGTGATGGAAACCGAACGTGCGTGAAAAACCACGCGTGGTGTTTGGAATAAAAGAAAAAAGAAGAAAGGGGGCACAGAAGAAGGGGGCATTAAATGAGCATTGATCAATTGGTCACACGGAGAGAGGCATTTTTGTGTCAGTTAAGGAGAACTACAACGACGACCGATTAAAAATATATTGTTTAATACTGCGTTTTTTCTTTTGTTATTTTTTTTAAATCGACGTTGCACACTGAACCCACTGACGGATATGTGCCATCAGATCAACTGGCCACGGCCACTCGAAAGTAGCGATCGTTTCGAAGGTTTAAACGGACCCCCTAATACACGACACACTCTCGAGAACCGTAAGCAAAAATTAAAAACATAAAAATGACTTAAAGGCTTCGTAAAACAAAAACTGCTCCAAGGACATCAAACTTGAAGCACTAAATTTTATTGGCGTGTACGTACCTTTAAATTGCATCCATACACAGTTCACTGATTCCAACACGTGCACACATTGCACGGACACACAACCCATCCGATGCACCAGGCACTGCAAAACTCAATCAAGGTCATCCTTGGCGACGAGCACGATAATTCCTCAAACGAAATGGCCGACGAACAATAGTCCAAGCAAAAAGTTCCACCAGACACGCTTCGATGTAAGAAGCAGTTGCAATTTTGCTATGTGTGACCGTTTAGACAGCAAATAACCTGTAAAGAAACCGAAGTGAGTAGAAGCAGGTTGGCAGTCTTCCAACGTGAATGCTGGAACACTAGACCGTTTTGTAACTCACTTTCTTGCAGTCGACACAGTCCCACGGTCACCTAGAATGAAACAATACAATTAGCCTCAGTTGTAATGAACGTCGCTTCACCCATATAGCCGATCTCGCCCGCCGCCATTTGTAATGCGTCCACCGTCTGCAACAGAACATACGATGACAGTTAAAAGTAAAACACAGGCGTTGCACGATGCATCACAAATAGGTTGACCTACGCTTCTTGCACTTCACCGAACATTAGACCTATACTGAAAAGTGCGGGTGTCATCCGCCTCAACGGAGAGGTTGCGGCTCAGACAACGGCGGGAAGGCGACAAAGCAAAGAATGCACTTTGGAAGAATACGCGATGCCATGTCACTCCTCATCGGCGGTGCGCGGAGGAACGTAGTTCGCTGCAACGAAACCACATGTAATTAGCCGGCACACGGATTCTTCAACAAGCACACGAGTCATGAGGCACACATATTATTCAGCGGACACAAAGCTGTTGGATGCCAATGTGACGGCTTTGCATACCTGCTCAAATTTGTCGATCGGGAGCCTTGTGCCTGTTATTTCAGAACTGTTACGGCTATTCACAGACGGTTGCAGCTGTGCACCGGCTGTACTGTCTGAGGGAACTTTTCGAACCGGCACGTGTCCGTCACTGGATTTAGAGTGTGGGCGCTCGTTTTCGCCCTGCCGATCAAACTAGAAACAACCTTTCCCATTCACATTCTCGACGCCATATGTTTACAACATATATTAGACGTTCAATGCACATAACAATGGATGCACACTAGACGTCTGAAATCAGAGTGCAGTGTACGTTCCTTAGACATCCAACTTTTCTAAAGTACTTTCTGTACGTACGATGGACATCGATGAGATGTTGCTTTTGGATGTAGACGTTTGGATTTTTCTGGTACGTCCGATAGATGTTTGTGGTTTACGGGGTAGCTACCTTGTCCGGGGAGCAGTTACGTAATTATTCAAGCTGTACCCTTGCACTGTATATGATATTCTCACTGCAGTCAAGCAACACTACGTGCGTACTGACTTGCTGGCACAGGGGCAATTGCAATTCAAAACCAAAGTCCCGCCATAGACCAAGGAGAGCACTGCACCCCACCCAACTGATTTGCCCAATGTCATTCGTGTGACTGTAAGAACCAAGAGTGGTCCGCTCAGATTAAACAGGACTCAGATTTACTGGAGCTTATAGCCATCCCACTTTTTATTTTTCTCACAGTCATGATTTCTCCCAAGAAGGATGAGAAATCGCGCCTGGATTCTGTGGAACAAGGGATGTCTTCCATGCAACAGGGAATGGCTGCAATGCAGCACGAATTGACGGGCACCTCTGCCCTTCTACATAATCTCTTGTCCAACCAGGATGTAATCATTGAGGGTCACGAAGAGGTGCCTGTAGTGGATGATGTGGCACATCAGGAGAGAAACAACGTACAGAATCAAGATGACCAAGGCCTCGAACTCACGGAGCAGATCGGCGCTCCCTCTCTCCAGGAGCATGTGGAGCCACCTGCAGATGACGAATCGCCAGCTGACCCACGGGAGCAGCCAGGGACAGCATTTTTGCATCCCCAGCCTGAGGATTCCTCCACCTCTTACCCTGCAGAAGTGGCGGACTTCATCTCTTGGTCATGGATTCTGGAGGGCAGGTCGGAAAGGTCCAAAAGGCCAAAGGGCACGCCTACGCTTAAATTGCCGGCCTCTAGACCTCACTCCTGGACCGTGAAATTCAAACGTTTGGGGCCGGTCGCTGCTTCCCAGTCAACCTTTCACGGGATAGGAAGTTGCAGCACATACAGGAGGCCTTCACCGAGACCCTGGAGCATCTAGCCACGCTCCTCACACCAACAGTGGACGGACCCCCCCCCCCCCCCCCCCCACTCAAAGGCCACAGTGGCAGCGGCGGTGGCAAGGGCCGCCGCGTTGGTGGCGCACGCCAACGCTCTGCTGATACGCGAAGACGGGAGCGGGCCCTGGCCACATTCCCGAACCCAATGAAGAACCTTATTCCGGAGCCAGCGGGGGAGAACGCTGGCCGCTTGTTCGGCCGGCAGTTCCTCACCCTTCTACAGGAGAATGCACCGTTGCTGCGCTCACTGGACACTGCAGTTGAGGCGGGCCTGCAGAGACCAGCAGGTGATACTCCCCCGATGACCTCCAAGCGCCTGAGGCTGCCGTTCAGGAGTCAGCTGTCCCGACAGCCCTTTCCATATCCCCCCCCCCCTCGAACACAAGCTTCAGAGGGCTGGGGTATGCTCGTCGTGCCAACGGTAAGTTCAACACCACCTTCCTCCCAAATCAAAACTGCGAGCAGAATAGCACAGTGTCTTCCGGAATGGTTAAGATCGTCTCAGGACCCTTGGATCCTACAAGTAGTTCAGGGTTACTGTTTGGACCTCCTTGGAGTTCCCCACCAGTCCTCCCACTCCCCAGCTGCAGCTATGTCCCTGGCTCAATCACACCTGGTCGAACAGGAGGTATTGGCGCTCATTGCAAAAGGGGCTATATCAGTAATTCCACACAAGGAGACCACATTTGTATCACCCCTGTTTCTTGTCCCCAAAAAAGACGGGTTCGACCGGTCCTCAACCTCCGCCACCTGAACCCCGTCATAAGGTAAGAGCACTTCAAAATGGAAGGCTGGCACACAGTGAGATCCTGAATCTTGCCGAACGACTTCATGACACGGATATCTCTAAAGGATGCCTAGTTGTCGGTCCCAATCCACGTCAAGCACAGGAACCTTCTTTGCTTCAAGTGGCGAATGTGCATTTATCAATTGAACGTCCTCCCATTTGGCCTATCCTCATTCCCAAGGGTATTCACGAAACTTCTCGAACCATTCGTGGCATTCTTTCGATCCAAAGGAGCAAGGCTTGTGATTTATCTCGACGATATTTTGCTCCTTCACCAAACTGCGTCAGACCTTCAACCATTAACCACGGAAGTGGTGGCAATGTTGTCCTCCCTCGGATTTCTGGTGAACATGACAAAATCGCAAATAGTGCCGTGTCAGTGAGTCAAATTCCTCGGATTCGTCCTAGACACACGTTTCATGCAGATATCCCTTCCTCTGGAAAATAGGAACTTGCTGTCGGATGCCATAAAGGAACTTCTACAGAAGAAAGTGGCGTCCGCCAGACAACTGTCTCGAGTAACAGAGAAGCTAAATGCAACGGTCCTAGCAGTTTTTCTAGCTCCATTGTACTACAGGGCCCTCCAGCGCCTGAGGAACTCCACTCTTTCGCACGGATCCTGGGATTCCCAGGTTCATCTAACCAAGGTTGACCTGGAGGAGCTCACCTGGTGGGTGACAAATATCCACTGTTGTCAAGGTCGCCTCTTGCTACAGGACCAGATTGTTCGAGTAATTCAGTCGGACAGCTCCCTGTCTTAATGGAGAGCAGTTTGTGGGGAGGAAATGTCTCATTATGAGTTGAAAACTTCTAAAATTAAACTATACCCTTTCCATGTGTAGTGCCTGATATGCTATGACATTATGAATAGGCTGATAGTTTTACAGTATGGCTAATGAAAACATCAAGTACATTTTGTGAATTGGATCTATGTTTATGTATGATCTGTGCTTCTTTGATTAAGTCTGCAAAAGGAATATTTACTTATTATAACTAAGATTACATATCTTCTATTGTGTTTATGCGTAGTGCTCATCCTCATTGTATAGTTGTGTAATTCGATTCTCCCAAAATCTGATTGCAATTGTGTGCCGCGTGTTACGATGATTAGAATTGTAGACTCCGCCTGCGCGTCATGCTTGTAAGATCCTTCACTTGCATCGCGTCATTTGATAACAGATTCCTTTCAACATGTATTGTAAACTGTCCAACTGTTTGAGAAATATATACACTGTGAAATTTAATTCATAAAATAATCTTTCGCAAAATATTAGTGATCCTCTTTTGTAAACAAAGATTGGTGCAACATGCCTCTAAATTTCAATTAGCGATTCTTCTTCTACAATTCTATCCATCGAACGTCAGAGTGTAGTCGAGCAAAATCTCTGAGTAAAATTGTCAGCGCTGATTCCATGCGCGGATCCTTGTACGTAGTGTGGAATAAACGTCTCCTTAGCAAGCTTCAATCTAGCCATACTAATAAGCTATTTTCGTTGCGATGTGTAGAACACATTACATTGATGACCAATATTACATTTATTATTTCAGTTATACGCTTGTTTATTTCGATAAATTACAGTTCTATTCCAAACTCAGAAGTTTTCGTTTGTTGTCTTGATTGATGAATTCCGAAGACATCAAATAGTTTAGTCTGATTATTAGGCGCTTGAATCCAGCGTTGATTAACGCAGGCGATACGTTGTCGCCGTGTTTGTATTGCTTCAAGAACTTGCACTTTGTCGCGATGAACTTGCACAATCTCTGATTGATGTTTCCCTTCTTTGTATGAAGATTCTTGAATGGCGTACAAGAGAGTATTAGATGAAAATCGTCCGGTGGTCCACCGCAATTGATATGTTCGTTGAGCTTCAATAAGTGACCATACGTCAGACCTTGTATGCTAATATTGAACTTTTGTTCATTCGACATCATTGCAAGAACTGCAAGAAGAAGAAAAATTCCTGGCGTCGGGAACTTGGCGCCCCCATCGCCCCCATCGCCCGGCAGCAGCCGCAGTAGCCCCCTCCTGCACTCAGGGTTGGGTCGCCGCTGGAGGGAGACCCCCACGTATAGCTGTGCGTGGCTGTACCGTGTCTGGGGAAAGGGGGATCTTGGTGGTTGAGTGGAACCAGAGGTTGTTTTGGACCCCTCGGGGCCCCTCTGGGAAAGCAATACACCACTTTGGCCCCCGCTTCCCATAGACGGGTGGTCCTGGAAGGCCAGGCCAGGACTATTCAGCTAGTCGCCATCTCTCTTTTCATTGCTTTATCTTTCTCTAGTTCTTCAGCCTCTCATTTCCTTTTTCACCTTCTTTGGCGTCAAGGGTCAACCTTGGGCAATCTTTCACCCTCCAGAAGCTGCACTTGGGTATAGTGCACAGGCAAATGTTAACGTGTGAGACACGTTCCCTTGGTTGGGGTCGGTGGTGGTCGACACACCCTTTGCACTGAATTCAACATTCACTCTTTATGGATAAATCAAATTCTAAAAAAACTGATCGGCGCCCAAAGCGGCACCGCACCGAAGACATTGCAATGACAATGAAAAAATGGCTAGGAAGCAAGCGAGCTGGTGAAGATGATGCACAATGTAAAAACCCCGAGACTAGGGAACACGAAGGGACAGACACAACACGAAGTCTCAAACACAGCTGAAAATTTTACTTCACAAAACAAGGAATATATACAAAACAGAAGGGAAGGGAACACCAGTTGAGAACAAAATAGGAGGTCATTTCGGGGGAACGAGCAGTCTGTTCAAGGCCGGACCGAGGATTACGGAAGGTTTGCTGACACTGTTCCCACAAGAAGTTATGAAAAGGGTCTCTCTCAACAGTATTCTGTGAGGGTCCACTTCGGATGCCTTTACAATTGTTTCATCCCATAGAGGGAAGCAATCTGAGCGTTCTTCCAAATGTTCTGCAATTTTAGAGTTTGAAGCTTTATTTTTTACTTTTAAAGAATGCTCTCTCAACCGATCATTTAAGCAACGTTTTGTCTGGCCAATATAACAGAAACCACAAGCTAAGGGGATTTGGTAAACAACATTTGAAGAACAAGGGACAAATTTATTCCGGTGATTCTTGCAAAAAACTTCAGGTTTGGCGAATGGCGTGAGGCGGTCAAGACGGAAGTTGTTCTTGAAAACGATGTTGATTTGAAACTTCTTCGCAACGGCTAACAAGTTGTGAGACACTTTGTGAAAGAAGGGTAAAACCACCCGTTTGGGGACAGAGGGCTTAGTTTCGGGTGAACCAGGAAGCAAGGTGTTTAACAAAACATTTAAAGCACCAAGTAACATGTGATGGGGGTAACCAGCATCATTCAAACGGAGAAGCGGACTTTCCACAGAGGGAATGATATGATGACAACAAGGTTTTTTTACGGCATTTGATAGGATACCTGTGATCAAACCCCGTTTTACAGTTTTAGAATGAGAGTGCTAGAGTGCTTGAAGCGGGCAAAATGGGTAGCTTGAGATTTGCCGTAAGACCAACAAAGAGCGGGTTGTAACAAGAGTCTGATATCAAGAAACTGAAGCACGCCAACAGTGGGGAACTCACTGGTAAATACAAGCTCTGGGGCTGCGGACACAACTACATTTTTACACTGATCAATAACACTCTCATTGGTGGAAATGAAAACCAGATCATCTACAAACCTTTTAACAATGACATCAATTGAAGACAGAGAGGATATAAAGGATAAAACAGCGTTGTCAATTACACTCAGGTAAGTCTCGGAAAGAACAGGCGCGATGCTCGAGCCAATACAGATACCAGTTTTTTGGGTATACAGATGCCCGTCAATACTTATGGCTTATGAAGCAATGAGCTTCTTTGAAAGCGGTCAAGAGCCGTGGTTTCCTAAATTCCTAGTCATCCATGCAGAGAATGAAACAAAGTCATTTGCAGGGCTGTCCCCATTTCTTGTGGCGAAGACACTCGAACAAGTAGTCGGGAAGTCTTACAACGCCAGGAAACTGAACACCGGAGACATACAGGTCGAGGTACAAACTAGGCAACAAAGTACAGCACTCTCCTCACTAAAGACCATTGGAGAAACCCTAGTTTCTGTCACAATACATCGTAGCTTGAACACAGTGAAAGGGGTCATATCTGCCAGTGAGTTGCTACCATGTTCTGACTCAGAGATGACGGAGGACTTAAAGGACCATGGGGTAATGAACGCTAAGAGGATCATCATCCGCAGAGAAGGAAAAGAAATACCTACACCACATGTCGTTCTCACCTTTGGAGTCCATAAGTTGCCTTCAAGCATCAAAGCAGGTTATGTCAGCTGCCCAGTGCGACCGTACGTCCCCAACCCGAGACGCTGCTTTAAGTGTCAACGGTCTGGGCACGGTTCGCAGGTCTGTGAAGTCAGGCTGTTTGCCCAAAATGTGCAGGGACAAACCATTCTTCTGACTCGTGCCAAAATGCATTAAAGTGCGCAAACTGTCAGGGTGGGCATGCAGTCTACTCCAGGTCGTGCCCACGTTAGCAAGAGGAGAAAAAAATCTTGGGAGTAAAGGCAGAACAAAACATAACATACAGGGCGGGGAACGCACAGGTTGAATTTCAAAGAAAAGGTACTTTCTCTGAGGTGGTGCGCAGGGGGGTGGCACCACTCAGAGTTTCAGTGGAGACTCAAACGTCTGAGCCTCCACCCCACACCCCCCAACACGAAAAGCAGGACACGGAAGTGTCCCTTCCAAGTTCCCTGGCTTGCCAGACGAGCAGCCAGGACACTGCCTCAGCTTCCTGTGAAGCTGACGGCACGCAGTCTATTTGGGACGGCTCCACACAGGCCTCGTCTCAAGATACACAACAAAACATGGAGGTGGAGGACGACGACTCTCTGTCACAGAAGCCGTCCTCCAGTATGTCAGGTGTTTCCTCTCTTGGAAAAGAACAAAGAGAGAAAACGGCTAGCAGAGGTAGGGGCAAGAAAGTAAAAGAGACACCGAAGATGCCTCCACCGAGAATTACTCCGCCCTAAGCTAAACGTTCATGCCCACACACTCCAAGTTACACATCCAAGTTATGACAAAGTCGTTGCTACTTTTTTCCTCCCTTACCTTCCTAATGGGTGCTGGCACCATACTTCAGTGGAATTGCCGATGTCTTTTTTCTAACTTGGATGACGTTAATGACTTGTTTGAGGAACACAATGCAACTTGTTTCTGTCTGCAGGAAACCTACTTAAATCCCAAAAATTTCAACCCCTTTCGTAGGTGCAATATATTTCGAAAAGACCGTGTAGGCAGAGCACGTTCGTCGGGTGGTGTAGCCATTGCCCTTCCTCGCTCTGTACCTTCAATGAATATTCCGCTTAGAACAGACCTAGAAGGTGTTGCTGTCCGTGTGTGTCTAGAACAGACTATAACTGTCTGTTCATTATATCTTCCTGTTTCAACTTCCGTCGGTCAGAGAGAGTTTGAAAAGTTAGTTGACCAGCTCCCTCAGCCCTTGATGATTTTAGGCGACCTCAATGCGCATAATCCCTTGTGGGGCAGCGCAAAGGTTGATAGCCGTGGAAAGATGGTGGAGAGAGTTCTCTTTTCAAGGTCACTTTGCCTCCTAAACACAGGGTCAACAACCTACCTAAACTCTGCGACACAATCCTTCTCTGCTATTGACATCTCTCTTTGCAGTCCTTCCCATTTTTCCTCTTTACATTGGAGAGTGGATCACGACCCGCGTGGTAGCGACCACTTCCCAATTGTTGTCACACTTCGTGGCCCCACCAACAACATTGCAACACGCCCGCCTCGGTGGAAACTACAAAAGGCAGACTGGGACCTCTTCACCAAAGAGGCCAATATCTTGACCCAATCTTTTCAACATCTTGATGTTGACGAGGCAAACAGCCTAATTACAAATACTATTATAAATGCTGCTCAGCAGTCGATACCACAAACAAAGGGTAACCTCCCAAGGCGTCCAAAGCCATGGTGGACGAGTGACTGCGAGAAAACCCGCAAGCAACAAAATCGGGCGTGGGGCATTTTCAGGAGATACCCCACAAGCACAAACTTACTTCTTTTCAAGAAAGCGCGTGCAAAGGCACGTTGGACAAGACGTCAAGCCAAGAAAGATTCTTGGAATAATTTTCTGTCATCCCTGAACCCAAGCACCCCTTCTAAAATAATATGGGACCTGTTGAGAAAAATTAAGGGTGACTATATCAGTTTTTCTATTCCTTTACTGCAGGTAAACGGTACTGTTTGTCAGAACATGGAGGAGCAAGTCAATGTTCTCGGTGAACACTTTGCAAATGTGTCAAGCTCTTCACATTACGCTGATAACTTCTTGAGAGTTAAACATCATGCCGAAAAACAGAACATTTCAAGTGGCACAGGTGATAGGTGTGCCTATAACCGGGCCATTTATAATGCAAGAATTGCTCAGAGCCTTGTGCTGCCGTAAATTCGCAGCACCTGGCCCTGATCGTATCACTTATTCTATGCTCAGTCATTTATCAACTCCCTCTTTAGAAAGCCTTCTTGATTATTTCAATCTTGTCTGGCGAGAAGGATCCTTGCCTACCAGCCTACCATCATTCCTCTTCTCAAACCTGGCAAAGAAGCTTCGGATCCAGCGAGTTATAGGCCTATAGCCCTGACCAGCTGTCTTGGAAAAACCTTCGAGCGCATGGTCAATGCCTGGCTTATGTACTACCTGGAGGAAAATCAATGCCTTGACCAGTACCAATGTGGGTTCAGATCCTCTCGTTCTACGTCAGATCACCTCCTGCGCTCAGAGACTACCATAAGAGAAGCATTTATTAGGAGGCAACACTGTGTTTCCATAATTTTCGATCGTGAAAAAGCCTACGATACAACGTGGCGATACGGCATTCTAAGAGACCTGCACTCCCTGGGAATACGCGGCCGGTTGTTTCGTTGTATTTCCAACTTCCTTCAAGGACGTATGTTCAGAGTCCAACTGGGAGCTACGCTGTCTCGGCCATTCGTGCAGGAGAACGGTGTCCCAGAAGGCTCCGTTCTCAGCGTTACACTGCCTATAGTGAAAGTGAATTCCGTTGCGAGCGTTATTCCGCCATCAATCAAGTATTCCTTGTACGTTGATGATTTGCAGATGTCATGCTCAGCTTCAAGTGTGGCTGTTTGCGAGCGAGAGCTTCAACTGCCAAGTTAGACAAGTGGTCGTGTGAAAACGGCATTAAGTTTTCACCGAGCAAGACGGTCTGTATTCATTTTACAAGAATTAGGGGTCTATTCCCAGAACACACACTCAAAATGAGCGGCCAGGATATTGCCGTTCGGGATGAACACAAGTTCCTGGGAGTAACTTTTGATAGAAAGCTCACCTTCTCAGCACATATCAAATACTTAAAAGCAAAGGGCCTCAAGTCTTTAAATATCCTGAAAATCCTGTCACACAGGTCTTGGGGTGCCGATCGTGAGACCCTTCATCGCATATATACGAGCACTGTGCGCTCCAGGTTAGACTATGCATGTTTTGTTTATGGGTCTGTCTGTCTTCCTTGCAATGTAGCAAAATGCTCCCTCCCTGACAACCTGCTATATAGCGTGCAATATCTCACTGTTGAAGTCCAACAAACGGGAAAGTCATGCAGTTGAAATACAGCACGAGTTTGAACTTCTCAAGGAGAGCTTCGGTGATCACACTGAAATTTACACCGGTGCATCGAAGACCAGTTCAGCTGTAACATGTGCCATGGTGTCTGGTGACTGCACAAAATCCCATTGTCTTAGCAGTGTCTTGTCCATTTTCAGTGCAGAGATGTACGCTATTGTGGTGGCACTCAAACATGTCTTACCAACGCGCATAATATCTTCTGTTATATATACGGACTCACTTAGTGCTGTGCATGCAATTAATACTATGAAAACTCAAAAATCTTCTTGTGAGGCGTGCACAATAGTTAGCGAGAGTCGTACAGGGTAGAGGTTACACATTAGCATTTTGCCGAGTACCAGCCATGTCGGCATAAGTGGAAACGAGAAAGCTGACCGCGCAGCAGCCTCTGCCCAGGGAGGCGATGTCACACCTTTTGAAGTTCCCTTATGTGATCTAGTCCGTCAGTTAAAGGGAGACATTAAAAAAAAATGGCAGGACTTCTGGGAAGCACAAACAGTCAACAAGTTGCACACCGTAAAACCGCACATTGGAAAGTGCGTGCAACACTTTCGGAGCCGACTGCACGAAGTTTTGTTTAGTCGGCTCAGATTGGGACATACTTTCTTGACCCATAAGCATTTGTTACAAGGAGAGGACCCACCAGCGTGCACAGAGTGTGGAACTGACCTGTCCATTTTGCATTTACTTATTAGCTGTCCTTTTCTCGAGGTACATCGTCAACGCCATTTTTCTTTCCTCTATGAACGCTGTGTACCTCTCCATCCAGCATTGCTGCTGGGTGATGAGGCCCTCATTTCTTTTGAAAATGTTTTTAAGTTTTTTAGAGATGTAGGGATCATTAATGAGTTGTAGTGTCACAGTTACCCTTTTATGCATTTACTCACCTTTTGAATATTTGAATATTTTTTATCCTTTTAAAACAATCAGTATATTTTTAAATGAAATTTATTTTACACATCAGAGTTTTGGCGCATTATGATCTTTGTTGTCGTTGCGCCACTAAACTCCTAATCATCATCATCATCATCATCAAGAAGAAAATTGTGTAGACGCTCTAGTGGAACGTATCACGTGATAAGATTTTTTATGTACTTTCCATTTCAACCGTTACGTGTAATTTCAACAAATCCCTAATGAATCGTGCGATATAGACTGCTTGTATATGATAATTTGATCTGATTGCTTTCTTGATTAATGCAATTTCCATTACAATGATTACAATTACATCAGGGGGCGTAATCGCTTCATCGTCGTTACGGTCGTTACAAGCTAACGAGTGGCGGGAAATTCAAAAAGGTGGGCACGTGGCACATTGCGCGTGACGTGTACCACGGCCTTCACGTATCGCGCGAAGAGCGCCGTGCACGTGTTTTATCACGTGCCCACCTTTTTAAATTTCCCTCCCGCCTTTTTGAATTTCCCGCCACTCGTTAGCTTGTAACGACCGTAACGACGATGAAGCGATTAAGCCCCCTGGTCTAGCGTATTTCAATTCTTCATTAGCAAACCTCAAGAACTCTACCATCAATCCCAGCGGCCCTTCCGATGTTGACGTGCAAATATTTTTATAACTATTGTAGATTCTGCATACAAGTTCTTGCACGTTCAATTCCATAATTTGTACCCTATCCCCGAATGCGACCATATCTAAGATGTATGGAAATGCTGTGATAATAGAATCATTTCGTTGCTCTTCTTTTTCGAAGCAGCCTTTTATCATGTCCTCCCATGACCTATGGTAATGAGTACAAAATCCATCCATCTCTTCGTTGAAACTTCCTCGTTCTGATTTCTAGTGTGCTTCTACACTCAATTAAATCACATAGGTGCTCATTTTGTTTATTAAAAATGTATCATGATATCAGACTTAGAACGTTATTAATATCCACCTGCTGTGAGAATTATGAAAATCAATTTACAAAAAGATGTGATGAGTAAGAAAAAACGTGTGCTTTCAATGACTCTACGTACAAGACCGCGCTAGAAACCTCCCTTCCCTAACTTGATTTGCAGGAGCGAGCTTATGGTTTTCAACTATACATTGTGTACCAAGACCATTGTAGAATTCCCCTACTCCCTGCGGGCGTAACCTTAACGAAAGTGCATGGGAACTTTATGGCTAGCGGCTTCCCTCTCTCACTTCGAATCCACTTGGGGGTCCTGAATGAAAAAGACGTGTTTCTGTGGTGTATTTGCGCTGCGTGGTTAGGAGAATGTTTGCATAAATTAATTACTACTTTTACTTTGTTTCAGATGATCACTCCATTGATATTAATAAAAAATATTCTACTAGATGGGAACGTGTTTTTGATCTGTGTGCGTTGATTTTCGCTATAGAAAGCTTTTACAATAATTTGCATTTCAGATGAGTGTTTTGTTTGTGGCGTCTGCGTGTAGAAATTACTGTTGCAAAGGTATTATGAAAAATGATGTAATTAAATTTGTTTCTCGTTTCGAATTAGTATTGTTTCTATCACTGAATGAGCTTGACTTTCTCTTTTGGTTCAGATGTTCACTCGATTGATATTTTGTGAGTTGAGAATAATGTATGCATGATAGTTGTGTCTGATCTGAAATACATTAAATGCAACGTTTCTAGTTTTGATTGAGTATTGTTTCCGTAGGTGATATTTCTCGCTTGCTTAGATAATGTTTTTTCTAAGACCAGTTTGCACTGATATTGACGTCTATTCCTAGATCGTTCGCGTGCTACTGTTTGTTTTTGATAGAATTCTTGTGGTGTTCTTGAGAATCGAATAATGCTAATATCTATTTGCGATAGTTGATCACTAAGAAATTTCGCCTCTGTGCAAACTTGACCAGACCTAAGAATTATAAGAAGACCTCGCGGCGAAGCGCAAAAAGACGCTCTTTCACTCCCTTATCCATCAATGAATTACGTCCTTACACCAATGAATTACGTCCTTTTGCGCTTCGCCGCGACCAGCCGCGACAAAAATACGTAAACCGAAACCAATTAATTACTGCAACAAATGACCCGCTTCGGTGGCAGATTTTTCTCTGAAAGGTGTCCACTGAAGGTCCCAAAAGGGGTAGTACCTATTTTAATACCGGCAGCGCCCTGCTTTAGAAGTTACGCTTTTTTACGAAACTCATTTGCATTTTTATTTAAATAATGAGCGCCTCCCGCTCATTCACGCGGTGCGCATCTTGTAGGCGGTATTGGACAGATACTTGTAAAAAAGAAAGTTATTCGATTGGTGCACCGGTTCGCGAATTATTTAGCCCAGGGATTTAACTGAAACACCCTGTATATATATATATATATATATATATATATATATATAGAGAGAGAGAGAGAGAGAGAGACCCCTCCAGGCTCAAGTAGCAAAGATTGCTGGCTTGGTTGACTACGTGTTGGATATACCTCTGTCAAGGTAATGTTTATAGTGCCTGAGTAGGACGAAAATTGTATATTGTTCGACTAGATTAGGTCGCAAGGATGATTTTATAATAGCTCAAAAGATAGATTACTTCCATATCAATTTATTAAATTTGTAATGCCTCTCGTTTGATAGTTTGTTTCGATATTATTTTCCTGCATGTGTCTCTTGTTTACACGTTTGCAGCTGCGCCGTTTAGAGTGTTTCTCTGCTATTCAGTGTTAAGTTTGTGCATGTTTATCGTTTTGATAGATTGTTTTTAAATTACGTGTTTGTGTTTGTCTGTTTTTGTCCCCACCATGTCTCGGGTTTTCAAGTCATGTTTTTCAAATTGTTTTCCCTTTGTGTACCTCTTGTTTACGTGTTCGATGGTGCATTGGTTTCCCGAGCAGCACAGCCCACCGGTCTGACGTCGGCGGAGCATTGGTTCTCAAACGGGGTTTCCCCGGGGATCAGTACCGGGAGCGCTCCGGGAGTGCAACATCACACCCGCACCGGCCCAATATTGGCTCCCGGTACCGACGCCCGACGCGTCCCCAATACGATTTCGGTATTGGTTCCGTCGTGGTTCTGCGGGGACATTTATTGTATTTATATTTTTATATTAATGTTTTATGTATTTGTTTGCTCAGACCTTGGTAGGTGGACTCCTGTGCCTGGTTCGTTCCCCTTCAGTGGCAAGGCATGCCGCGCTATGCTGCTGGCAAATTGGCATTGGATAGTGATGCACTATCCTAAGCTATCCAATAATAATGCTCATGACAAACCGTGTACAAGGTAGGTATAGGCGTGTTCTGATTTATTGCGTGATCCAACGCTACTGAAACCATTCAATGTTCTTCTTCGGCCGCCGTCCGCGATTTTCTTTTGCGAGCTTCACGTCCACCATCCCGGTCAGGAGCTCCAGCCAAGTAGCGTCCAATTCTCCCATCAATTTGTTGCTCGATGGCTGTCTGGTACCTCTTGAGCAACACATCTGGAAGGAAAGAAGTATGGAACGTACCCGGAATGGTAGGCAGATGCAGTTTCTGGAAACAAGAAGAACAAGCTTGTATGATATTTACCAACAACGCAAGAGTAGAGTCGCAAAGACGAAAAACTCTTTTTTTTTTTGCTGCGCTCCTTTCAGGCTGTACTCCAGTGCTACCGTGTTCCTCATCACCCGGTTCATGATCAGACGCACAGTTTCTAGCATAGAGTTTCCACCCATGCGTGACAAAAGTTCGACCTGGAAGAAAATACATGGGTCAACGTACAAATATTTGAACACCACGACCGGAAACAAAGATTTTAAAGTCCGAGAGTGTTCCATGCCTTGATAGGCAAAAGACTCACAGATACTTGGGAAAATGAAATGTGAAAAAACGAGAAAGTTACAGGTGGAAGAGAAACGCACCAGGTATACCCTGGCACGGTCCTCACATAGCAGTGTTTCCAACTGCAGAAGTTCATTCTCGGTGCTGACTGGAAGATATGGGAAGTTTGGTATCCCGTCAGACTTCCCTTGGCAGTATGTGTCTATGAAACAATCAACTGTCTCAAGGCGCTGCTCTACCAACTTCATGCTTCTTTTAATATCAAGCAGCAAGGTGATGACGTTTCGGTCGGACCCTGAAAGGTGAAGTGTATTTTTGTTAGCTCTGTCTGTCGACACAGCTGTGTACAGTTGTACCCCTTCAACAGTGATCAGGAGGCTAAGTGACAAGCATGGGTCGTAGAGCTCACAACATGGAAGGGGTAAGAAATGAATGTTCTTAAAATGCCCATTACAACTGGACGGCACGGAGCTTGTGCTGCCCACCTTGCACAGCAGGACGAGAAGACGGCACAGCCGTGTCTGATTGAGGTGTCTTTCGTCGTGCTTGTTCTTCAGGACACCCGGCACGTGACTGCAGAGAGCGCTCAGTGTCTTGGATGTGCCTTAGTGGCCATCACCTCCTTGGAAGAAGAAGTAAGTGGTCCCTGCGGGTTACGTGCGCAGGCTCCCTGGCTTATTCGTCTTCCAAGGTGGACCGTCCTTGCGAACATCTCTCTTCTGGTAGCACCCTGCTTCAGCATCAGCCGTGGTAAGAAACAGCATCAATTCTGTTGTAGCACTCGTCTTGAAGGGTTCATGAAGAGTTTCCTAAAGTCTGAGTTCTCATTGGGGGACGGCTCGCAAGGAGGCCTATTAACTGAAATATATGCCGTATTGCATTCAACGCGGACATAGTTCACGCGAAAACGAAAAAAAAAAAGAAAAAGCGTCGAATGGTCACCCGGCACACCCTCTGCAATCGAACAGACGTCGTGCACCCTTTACTCACTCCGAAGCCGTCTCTTTTCTCGACCGTAGTTTTTTGGTTAATATCTCCGTAATTCAATCCAATATTGGGTTGATGTTCCACATTTTCCAATGGAATAAACGGTTATAGTTGTTTCACTTATGAAGGATAGGAAATCTAGTCTGTCAACTACACATGCTGTTGGAAATAAGGAGGAGCAATAGGTGCGCCGGTTCTCCAGAGAGGGATGAAAAGCACTCGTATAGGCGCGTTTCCTCACCTGACTTATTCTTTCCTACTGGCTTCATTTTTGCTGTCTAGTTACCTTGTTTTTCTTCTTCATTGTACTCTTTAAAATATTGCCTAAACTGTTGGGCTTTCGGAGCCTCTTCCCTATCATTTTGTTATTATGTCCCCCATATGTTTTTCATCGGTATGCATATACGTCCTTTTAACCTCCTAGTGCCTTGGGATGTAGTTCCGTATCGGGACCACTGGCTTTTTTTAAAGAAAACCTAATAAAAACAAAAATCAAACGCATTTACATGAAAGAGGAAGTAATTGGTAACGAAATTAAACTGGAATGACCCTCGTATATTGCGTAAACCGTATAAAAATTGAATTGTAACGCCGGTTTCTTGATGGTGGCCGCCATCTTGGCTGAGGACCTTACTGACCTAACCCGAGGCACAGTCTCGACGCCCGCACCGCCTAGTGCGTGCCTGGGGGGCGGCGCCCCCCAGACCCCCCCCCAATCTGTAGAATTTAACTTAACCTAACCTCACTAAAGTGAGGTGATTTAGCCCATTTCAACGGCCCTACCTTTCGCAAGACGGCAAGTTTCGAATCCGTTAGGCTTAGCATTCCCGTGTTTCTCCTGCGCTAAAAGTGAATCAGATGGATTTGTTCAAATGCATATAAAAAACTTCTAGTACACAGAATTTTATAATTCTTACATTTTTAGATTCAGTATATGATCTTCTTCCACTTCTATCCAATATTTACTTTCCTAACCGTTTCACTAATTTTTAAAAACGAATGGTCCCGATACAGAACTACTACCCGTGCCTTGAATTATTGCCTTACTGCCATTTCCTTTAAATCATTAACGCGTGCTACTGTATACGTGTACATTACTGTAATTTGATAGTGCGCCACACCGAGGCTCTTGTGGCCGTTCATGGTTACAATTGACTCATTCACATTCATTTGCAATAAAGGACGCGACACGGAATTGAGAACCCATGCAATGTTCGCCATCGGAACTCGCAAAGACTCCCTTCAGGTCACGCTATGTTCCGACGGCTACGTCTTTAGTGATCTCTAGAAGAGTGTGGTGGAAACATTTAATACTGACCTGCTATTTACCAAACCTGTCTGTATATTGCTAAAGGAAGGGCGTCAGGAAGAGAGCGTCCAACATTTCTAGCAGAGGCTATCCTTCTGGGCACCTTCCCATTATTGGCACGGTTTTAAAGGCTCAGGGATGACGCGTTCAATGGGTATTATATAGGACGACTGGAGGCAGCGGCGTAGCTAGGGCGGTCGTCCCCTTCTTCAATCATTGGAGTTGAAGAAAACGCACCAGGAGTGGGATTCGAACACCTACACTCTGATTGCCGGTCAGAGATGGTACCGTACCCTTGGCAGTACATATGGGAGAGAGAGAACCATGCTGAAATCATCTCCTCCTTGTACCTTAGTACCCATCCTGGTGTATTCTTCTGGCTGCGCTACTGACTCGGGGGTACCGAGAGGAAAAATAGTCGCTGTTCGAAATAGCGGCGGTACACTCTTAGAAATGAACTTCACCACATTGGACGCTCCTAGCCAAGCGTCATCCCGAATGACGACATTCTCTTCCCTGATTTGTAGAAAACGGTAGGCGGGGCCTATTCTGTGCCGTGCATAATGGCCACAAAACAGGCTCCGCCTCCGGTTTTCAGCAAACCAGAGGCGAGAACGTTGTCATTTGGGTTGATGGTTGGCTAGGAGTGTGCGATATGGTGAAGTTCATCTTTAAGAGTGTACTTTTCCTTAACGTTTCCTCACCAGTTCGCTCGATTTTCTACTTTTCCACCGTCTCGATACGGTAACACTCAGTGCTGACTGTTACCTGTGCGTCTGTGTTTCAATGTTGATAACTCTTCCCTCTGCAGGAAGTCGAACCGCCTTCAGCGCCACCACCAGAGAGAATGGTGCCGCTTACGAAGGAACTAACTCCGATTTCTCCATCAACTTCTCGTGAATTTGGCTTCGTAACCAAGGACGGCATCTACCAGCGGATGACGTTACTCTATGGAAGTCTAGCAGCATTCGTAATGGCGGCAAACAACATGATGCCTCTGGTCGCCTCTCCTGGTGTGAACCATTGGTGCGCTCCCCCTGACGGCGTTCAAGTCAGTGAAGAGGACTGGAAGAACATGAGCATCCCCGTTGACGAGGACGGCAAGTACAGCCAGTGCCAGATGCTCAACGGGACGGACAACAGCTCCGTCGTGGCTTGCACGAAATGGCAGTACGAAAGCTCCCGCCATTTTGGAACCATCGTGGAAGAGGTGAGCGTAGGATCGACAGTGCTCTCGATCTTACCATATGGCGAGACATAAACAAGAGATCACAACAAATCCGAGGAGACATCGATGCCATTCGGGATGATGGTTGGCTAGGAGCGTCGTAAGCGGTTAAGTGAAGGTGGCACCCGCTGCTTTTCACGGAGAACGCTGTGCATTGCGGGCAGTTTTAAAGGCGTACTACACTCTGCACTCTACGTGATGGAAAACCGCAGAGTTTAAACCCACGACTGCTCCCAAACACGCCAGCAACCACGGTGTAGCAGCCCAGAAGAAAAAAAAAAGCACCTTTTGCCGAGGGCACAGAAACAGCGTTCGAAGGTAGGCTAGAAACGTCTCTGAGGAGAGGAAAAATAGGAGGAAGGTGAATACGACTTCCATGTAGTAGCAGATGAAGAGGCGCACCCACTGGGGGTGTCATCGACTGCCATTCTTTGATCGAAATTGTGGCATGGGTTCTTTCTTTTTTTATATTTGCATAGCATGCACACGACACCTAGCAGACGGTCATTGAAAATGTTAAGGGGTAAGCAGTATTTCAACGATTTATGCGCAGAAAAGAAACTTAGATTGGATTCGATTCGATTGGGTAGCAAGAACGGCGAGGCGGACAGGCGCTCATGCTGTAGAGGAGGTGGAGTTCCTCTACGTGAGTCCCGACCGACGGTGATGGCATGCCACGGAGAGGCGATGACGGTGGCCTATCTCCATGGCCGCGCCGGTGAGACTTCGATGCTGGCAGGAGGTATCGCCTGTGTTCAAGTCCTTTGCTCTCCTTCCGAGCAGTATATGTTGATGGACGAGTTCGCGAATTGCAGTACAGAAGATAGCGCTAAGAACAGGCGACCACAGATGTTGATGGGAGGAGAGCTCGTCCCGTCTACATCTTCCCAGTGGTCGTCTGTTCTTAGCGCTATCTTCTGTACGGAATCTTTCCTTCTGACTTCTTTCCTTAGGATTTCTATGGAAAGTGGAGGCCAGCGTAGCGTAGTGGTTAGCGCACACGACTGGCCAGTCGAGAGGTGTGTGATTGGACTCTCGCAGCTCTCTAGCTTTCTCGACGACTACTGCATTTCAATTGCTCATGTTCTTAAGCACCGTTGAAGCTCCTATTGTTTGTGTTTGTTAGTGTGTTTCAGCCTCAGAGCAGCTACTTTTCACCATGTAAACTAATACATCAGGATAGAAACCACGACAGATCATTAGCGAACTTGGCAACTCATACCCTAGAGGAACGCGTGCTTGCGGTCCGTACAGGAGGAGACACCAAATTTTGTTTTTGTTTTTCTTTGACAGTGGAACTTGGTATGCGATAGAGCGTGGTTCGTTCCAGCCACCACTGTCGTCTACCTGTTTGGAACAATTGTGGGCTTCATTATTTCTGGCATTCTATCGGACAGGTAGGTACACCAATAACCTGTCGCTACCGACACACTTTATGAAAATTGGCCCGACAATTCTGCAAGTGGAGATTCGCAGAATGACGCTCTGCAGACTTTCCAGGTTCGCTGCTCTTGTCAACTCGTGCTGCGAATATTTGGCTATAGAGATGCATTGGATCTTATCGCTGGAACATACCTTTTCTGGTAGAACACAATATTTATCTTCAGAATACATTTTTCATATCTCTCTAGGTGCGAACTTTTCACTCCGATAGCACGCGATTTCTCCTTGAATTATAAAATAAATTACATTTAATTATTACCTAGCCAGTTTGTGAAAGCTATTTAACGAGGGAAAGTCCTTCCATGGACCTTGATATCACATGGGGTACGCAGGGAGTCTGTATTCGTTTGCTCGATAAGCTCTCCCGATGTAACTCCCGACCGATCATTTAAATGAAGTTGTTAAATTTAAAGCGTTGAGCAGCGTCGGCGTTGTAACCGGCAGAGCGAACGAGGAGCGAAGCGAAAGATGAAAGTAGGGGGGAGCCTGAGGAGGAAACAAGCGGGGAACCGTTCGGGCACAGTGAAGAGGGTGCGAGGACGAGGGCACGTTTGGGAAGGCGGAACCCATCTGGATGCCGTTTGGTCAGCCGGGCTCCAAATTTGCGACTGGAACCGTGCAGCTGCAAAGTCGCGGCAGTTAACGAACTGGGATAGGAGTGCCAGCCGAAGAAAGTACTATGTGTGCGGATCTCAAGCTCAACAGTTGCACTCAAATTTCGCATTGCCGCTTACCATAATCGTCCACTGCATTTTTTCTCTCACATTTTCAGTATCGGCCGGATGCCAGTGGCCATGGTCAGTTGCATCGCGGTGATTGTGTTTTGCATCTCCATCGGCAACGCCGCCAACATCGCCCTCTATATTGTGCTTCGCTTCTTCGTGGCAAGTGCAGTGAGTGCCCTCACACTCCCTCTCTACGTGCTACGTAAGTTTCCATTCTGGTATTACTCGTTCATCTGCCACTGGTGTACCAAAAATGTTACTCGTGACCTCCTTTCTCATATCATGATAGAGCAGGATTCAACAAACCACAGAATGCAGCTTTCTTTCGTTTTTGCCCAATCTTTCTACAAACAGCACTAATAACCAAGTTATGTTTTCGGTTTTATAAGATCGTAACCATGCTACCTGTTTCGTCTATGCTCTGTACCACCCTAGCTCAATTGTAGCTTTCCATCGGTACCAATATCTTGAAGAACAGGCATAGATGACCGGCATAATGCTGCTACAAAAAAAGCCCGGTTCCAAGGGGAGGAGTGGGAACGCAACCCATGAGCGCCCAAGTGAGCCCACATGATGCCTTTACTATGCTAATCTGAAGCCTGTGTCTGTAAGTGTGTACCAAGTACTACCAAGTAACACTACGTACTCGAAGCAATTAGACCTGAAAAAATTCTGCGGGGCCCCAAGTTGCGAGCGTCACCTGACGGCGCGTTTCAGAGCCCTGTTGTCGCGTGCGCTGTCATGTTACATTTCCAGGCCATTCGGAGCTCCCACACACTCACCATAGTTTTGGCGCTGTATGGCCTTTGTTGCCTTTGTGCCATCAGACCCATAATCTCTCTCTCTCTCCCTATTCGAAGCCTTCATTTGAATAAAATACTCCGCGAGACATCTGTCAACATATTTCCTGCTGTGTAATTCTTGTATAGTATAGCCGTCATTTGTCCTGATGCGTAATTTACGTACGACACCCCGTGTACGGTTCCTATTACTTGTCTTTGAACAAAGTAACAACAACTTCCCCAATTCAGCTGCTGAGTCAGCAAGAAACAATGTCAAGCTCTTACAGGGCGTAAACGAGGGCGTCCCGACCAGTGTCCATTATGAAAGTATGAGTCTTTCACTACCTGCAGTTATCGAAGTGGTGGCAGTGTCGAACCGAGGGTTGTATGGCATCATCATAGCGGGAGGTTACGCTGCGGGTACAGCCTCTGTCCACGTAGCCCAGAGTGTGAATATTGGCTGGCGCCTCTTCCAACTGTTGCTCATGGTGCCGACAACGACGCTCGTCTTAGGATTACCGTAAGTGAACAATCAAACATGTTTTGCCCTAGATCTATACCGTTTTGACGATCCCGTCCAAGATACCATAAAGGCCCAGCCGCGTGAGGCGTTTTCTCAGCGGCGCAACGGCTCCGTTTCGTGACTGCGGCCAAGCCCGGAAGGACGCCGTCCTTGACGTTCGAGACAGACTGATCGCGATCGCAAGAGATGGAAGTGTCGCCCAGGCTTGCCCAATCAGAGAGTAGCATCAGGCTAGCATCCGGCCTGTGCACTATTGGGGTGCCCATATGGGGTGCCCCAGAATTGCCCTGGTGGATCGCGTTCGACAGAAAATCCCTGTGTAAGCGTCCATAGTTTAAGCATACAAAACACAAAGGGGAAAGTGTGCAGCAGATGGATTAAGACGTAAACTAAAACTGTACATTCGCTTCCCGTGTTTGGGTACATTGTGAAGTTGAATATCGGAACAACATTCACAGCAAATGACTCTGTAAGTATAGTACGCGTTGGTGCAACATCCTGTTCGTTATAATATGTCTTCGGTCAAAACCACCAGTGATGCTTGACATTTTCATTTCAAAAGAAAGGTGTTTATCAGGAAGTGAGGAGCTTCTTTCATTGAGAGACTATGGAAGCTCCCCGCCTTCCCGGAAGCACTGCATGCAGTTACCTTTGGGCATTTCTCACAACAGCGTCGCGTGCCGCTGGAAGAAGTCAGGCTGTCTGCCGCTCGAAAAACGCAGCCTGGGGTTGGGCCTCAAAATGGCGAACTCCTTCGTAAACCGTTCCGTCTTTGCAATAGATGGATCCAAGAATCTCCACGGTGGCTAATATCCCGTTGGAATCTGAGCAAAGCCGAAAATGTGGTTCTCACTATTGGCAGGATCAACGGAACTAAGCCCGAACGCACTATGGAGCTCTGGCGGAGCATTCGCCTTGATCTGGAAAAGGTGAGAAACGGGTGTCTCTTTTGTGCTTAGACACCTGCACAGTACACCTCATGATATGGAAAGGAATATAGTGTCGTATATGGCGTCTGCGAGGGGTCGAGAGGATTGTCAGGAACATTCACTTAAGCATACAATGAAGATGAATGTGCAATTCCAGGAAGAAGAGAAGTACTCCGAAATGTTGAGAGTGGAATTACTGAGCGTTCTTCTTGCCCCAAGTTTAAGACGAACCAACGTAATTCTTTTCTACTCTTGGTAAGTGCATGGTCTACTTTCTACTCTAATCATTCTGCCCGGGTCATTCTACTCGAATCATTGCCAATATCGATGGAGCGCTATATGTTAGTCGGAATAGCGGTAATGGTAATACATTAGGAAGACCGCAGACATTATTTGACACGCGAAATGTTCCCACACCTTCATCTCGTCACAGCTGCTCGGTATAAAGCTTATTCTACTCACTATCTTACAAGCTAAATCATTAAAGGTGTGAAACCATTTTAATACCTATGAAGGAATCACATTGTAAACATCGATTTATGTGTATTGATTTATGCACGTCAAAACACTATGCTATCCCGCGTTACGGAGCTGTTGTACTTTGAAGGTCACAGGCTGTACAAGCCCCTCCTTTCCTCTCAGATCTTCACCGCCTTCCCCGTTTTCGTACTGATGTTTTCGAGACCTCTACCCGAGAAACGTCATTATGACGTTGGTAGACAGACTGAAACCGAAACAAATCCCTAGTAAAAAAAAAAAAAAAAAAAACAGCCTGGATCCACTGTGGAACCAGCCTGGAAAAGCCATCCCAGGCTGGGGCTAGGCTGGCCAAGGCTGTTTCCATGCTGGGTCTAGTGCTGTTTGAATTTCCATTCTGAAACCATCCAACTTCCACTCGGAAACTAGGATGGTTCCCAGCTGGAGCCGAGCTGGAAATGGGATATTCCAGCTCCTACGCGACTATGCTGGAGTGTGCGAGATTGTTCACTCTGAACACCGTGAATATAATATTGGCTTATATACTGGAAAAAAAAAGCTGGAAATTAATTTCACAAATGTGTGCAAATAATTTATGCCCAAATATAATCGAATAAATAAATAAAATAATAAATTAAATACCCAAAGGTATGCAAGGTTATGCACATAACTCCACGTACATGAGTAGATTGCAAAAAAAATATTGTGGATTGGCTTCACGCTGCGAAACGTGAGCTTTCCCGGTTTGTCAAACCGAAACTTTAGCCATAATGCTCTCATTGTAAAGTGCGACCAACCGTCATCGGCATTAACTCAGAATCTGCTTTGAACTGGGAAACGTCGGTTGTTGTGTTGGCGTCTAAGGCGCGACCTGGTAATTTAGGTGTTTCCTCCTGCATTTCACCTTCGCCGACCATATAAAAGTGTGAACGTCTTTGCATTTGTGTAGTCGTGTGCTCTGTTATGCATTTTGTTCCTGAATCCGTGCACGAGCTCTATTACGACAAAGGGTAAGCGGCGGTTGATCCGCAAGTCCTAAATCTGAACCAAGAGGTGCAGTAGCGACCCGATACTTATCTATAGTTATCTGAACTGCCTTCATGATATGTCATTGTCCCGCTTGCACGGGACGGACTTTGTCGGACAGTTAATGAAAACGAGCGACTGAGAAGTGACCTTTGTGATTTCACACATGCCAAACTTTGCATCAAACTGTCACATTATCGTCTCATAGTGTTGCCAAGGGGATGAAACTCGCGAGTTCCTTTGCGGACTAAAGTGAGGCGCCGCGAGCCTTTCGCGTCATCAAACGTCATGAAACGTCAAAATTTTTACGTCGAAGCGCGAGTTCTCTACCGAGAGCATCCCATTGGCTCCTGCGGCCGCTCCCCTGGTATGCGAGCGCTCATTGGTCGGTTTGAAATTATAACCTTTTCGTGGCGCGGGAAAGCGGGCACCGCCGTGTCTGGCTGGGGTGCCGGAGCAGTTCGCCGTAAAGTTTCGAAATATGGTGCAGCAGGGACGCACGCAAAGCATCTTTGCCAGTACCGCTTTGGATGGCTTTTAGTGCCCGACGATACCGACTCTGCAAAACTCGAATCCTCTTGGATACTTCTGCAAGTAAATTCAGTGATAGATAAGTGGAAGGCGCAGGTCTGCTCCGCTTGCTTGGCGCGACAACGATTCAAGGAGGATCAATACTGTGTTTTTCCACTCGATGGCAGGTAAGTCAGTTCCTATTCCATTCTGCCGCTTAGCGTAGCATAGCATAGCACCGCACCTGTCGCATATACTCAGCATTTCGGCCGGTAGAATTTTAAGTTTTCACGTTTTCTGATCCCTGTTCTGGTCTTTCTTGCTCAGGTATCAACTAGGTACTGCTCAACTCATATCTGCTTCAGAAAAGCATCGGCATGGACGCAATAGAATGGATATGCCACTCTGAGTGGTTGGAACATCATCTTTTGGCTTAGCAGCTGCACAGGTTCCTTTGTGACGGGTCAGCCTTGGCATGTGACACTATACAAGCAGCAAAGGGATATGGACATGTTTCCTGTCATGCTGGATTTGTGAATGTGTGTGCCTGTGCAGTGAATTTACTGATCTACTGTGAAGTCTTACTCGAACTTCAGAAACAATGTTCATGTCAAGTTCGTGTTTGGCGCAGATACAGAAGACTGCATATGTGTGATTTGTAAATACCAATCCCGAAAAATAAAGCACCTTGTGCAACAGAAAGAGTCAACGCTTCCGCGTTTTATTTATTTCAGTGGATGCGAACGAAAATCCAGAACCGCCAAAGCGGGGAGAGAACAGAGGGGAAAGGGAAAGAGAACCCCTCGGCAGCGTGGCTTTACGTCACGCGTCACCCATGGAGACAAAATAAAATAAAGCAAAAAAACTACTCTACCGAGGCCCAACGATTGGCCCGACGTCTGAGGTCACGTGAGTTTTTCCCGACAATAGAAATATACTACACGTTCATTCCCCTGGTGTTGCCACTGGTGCTGCATGTACACTATTTGTAGTATGTCTATTATCATACCTGTTATGGGGTGTTAGTTATTGTTGTTAAAATAAATATTTGAATTTATTGCTGATTGTCACTTTATTGATTCGTTATAGTGTTTTTCCAGTTTCTGCTTTATGCATCAATTTATCTTGTATAAGCTGCTTCTACTTGAGCGGAACCTCCTGCCTTGGAACATAAGTTCCAGCAGAAGGTACAGGCTGAAGTGGAAGCACTCCTACATCGGGACCCGATAATCCGGCTGGAAACACGCTGCGTATCCAGCCTTGTTCCGGCCTGCGTCCACTGTGAAACCAGTTCTAGACCAGTCTTTCTCCGGCTGGATGCAGCCTGTTTCTAGCCTGGCACAAGCCCGTTTACAGGCTAGATCCAGTCAAATTCCAGGCCGGAACCAGCCTGTTTCCAGGCTAGATCCAGTCATATTCCAGGCTGGAACCAGTCCAATAATCCAGCAGGAATTGCCACTGCATTTCCAGCTGGAATTTTTACTAGGGATCGGAACAGGAGGGCTGGGTCCCACGAATGGCACTTGTTCTCTGCTTCCTTTCGGTTGCGTCCCTATCATGAACCATCGTAATCCCCACAAGACCGTGGCTTTCAGACGCGATGTTGTTCGCCCCTAGCTTTGAGGGCAGTCGAACACTATGACATCGTTTGTTTACGAACGGGGAGAGGTCTATTGCGGAGAAAGGAAGTGGGTAGCTTTCTGTTTCCACGACGATCGTAATAGCTTGTAGAGACGGAAGCGTTCACTGTGGAACGGGCATGCACGGATAAAACGTCACTTCCTGTTGTCTTCCCCCATTTGGTCAGCGCTGGTGGACGCCACCATCAATGGTGGCCCGAAAAATTCGCAGTTTTAAAATCCCAAAGTAAAAAAGGAAAACATTAGGAAAACGTAGCGAATCCAATGCCCTGCGACGGTGTACGAAACACAGCCATACATGTAGTAGGTTACATGGGGTCCTAAACTCTTTAAGCGTTCGTTTTCTATAAAGTGTGCTTTGCCGTTTGAGCTGGAGCCACAATCCTATGGTGGCCGCAAACAAGCGGCTATCATAGTGATATGGTCGTGGAAGTAATCACTCAATCGATAGATGGTTTCAAAAAAATTCCCAGAGCTCCATGCGCGCGCTTTGCATCGTGGGAGGTTATTATCATGGTGAAGGGAGAATTGTCCTTCATGTTCCGTTTTGTCTTACCTTGACACCTGGTGGACTGTAGGCCGTGAGAGGAGAAACCAAACAATTTGGATACCTTCTTCTCCTCCTGAGTTCCTGCTGAAGTTTTCCTCTGAAGTTCCTGCTGAAAGATTTTTATTTAACGAACCATGTCGTACCATATATACCGTCCTTTTTTAGGGAGGTTTGATACTACAAGATGCCTAATTACCTCAGAGTCATTAATCATCTCTGTCAAAAGTGAGAGTGCAGAAGGGTTCACAACTGTCGTTGAAACATGCATGTGCGTTGAAATATTCATAGGCGAATTTTGCAATATGCAAATAAGCCGAAACCGAAGACCCACGCGCCTCTTCGGTTTTCGCTCCTGTCGAATGTCTGCGCTGCGGCGAATGTCATGCACTCCTGACATTCGCCGCCGTCAACCTACCAGGGCTGCATAGCGTTTCCCTGTCCAACAGATTAGTACCTGCTCCAATAATCTCCATCGCTTTAAGGCACGTGGTCCCCTGATGTCGAACAAGCGCTGTCCTGATGGTTTCGGTGTCGCTACATTTGCATAAAAAATTTCGCGATGGCATATCAGAATATGTTTTCTTGCCCAACATTTTCATAGATTAAAACGAAAATTGGCTTTCAAAGACAACTGCTTCCCATTCTGTTATCTCAGTTTCGCCGAAAGCCCCTAAGTACTTGTCTGCGTCTCCTTCGTCCAGTGCGTGCTTTTGTTGCACTCACCCTTATGGAATCCCCTAATAAACGACTTAGCTATCTTTGGATAACGAGGTCAAATGCCGCAGCTACATATTCACTTAGAGTGAATGTCCGCATGGCCGCGTAACGCGTATGGACACAAAACAGCACCTATGCTGATCTCCAGCTTCTTTTTTTTTTTAAAGTGATCTATAATGAAGGTCATGGTCGGCTCATTGGTAAATCCAACGGAAATGCGTTAGCACTAAAACTTGAAAACCGTTTTGGAACTCCCATTCACAACGCTGCGCAACCCCTCAACGACTATTCACAAACGTTACACAAGCCTTGATACGACCATAGACAAAGCTGTCGCAAGACAGTATCCGCAGCCAAACGAGCCTTTCGGGCTTCCTCCGATTCAGCTTGGCTGTCTCTTGGAGGAGCCTCAGCCTTCTTTCGCCGCCGCTCCTCCGCTCCGCTTTCGTAACCCATTGTGCGCCAACGCAGGCACGTCTGAGCCTGCCGACCACCACAGCTGCACCGCCGTGCCGACGCGCCGCGTCGCGTTCCCCACGCGTCCTCTCTCTTTCGCTCCCTCTACATGACAGCGTATGCGTGCCGCGCGGTGGCTACAGATAGACCACGCCGCGGTTCTTTCGTAGCTAGGAAGCTAATGCTAACGAATTTAAAAACACACACCTCGTATGACATCGTTTGTAACGGTCCTGGACAAACTCCAGCGTGCTGCCGATCATATCCAATCATTAACGGCAGCAGATAACCGGCGATGTAATAATTTGTTCTCATTGTCCTTGCAAGGTTCACCGTCTCACTCACGTACTACGGCATTCACGTCTACATGATGATGAATCCCAGCACGACGATGATGGTGACCCTCCTCACATTCCTGCCTATTGCCATGTTGACATACTGTGGAATGGAATGCCTGGGACGCACACGGACCCTGACCTGTGCCATGTTCCTGAGCACCTTCTCCTGTTTGCTGGACGTATTCTTTCGAGGCGGTGAGTTTCGTACGCTTAGTTACAAAAAAGTAAGAACAAGAAACGCTAAAGCGATTGTCCACGCGAAGTTCTGCGCTTTTTCGCGTCCGCGTTTAGAGGTATGCGCGAACCGTTCTCGACCCGCAGTGCACGAGTTTTGGTGGAACTACCCGTACGCGAAGGTCGTTTGGGTATATCCGCATACCCGCACTACAGGGGCGGACTTGTGACACAAGTCACAAGATGCTAGAGTACTGCAGCGCAAAGAAGAAAAACACGAAAGCGTTTGTGGACGGTTAATCGCACTCTTATTTCGTACATATCAAGTGCATGATACATAATTGCTGGAAGGACGATCATCAAATTGTCATAAAACGCATTGGAAGTCCGGGTTTTTGCGCTGGGTTATTTCGCTTAAAAGCCACGGGAAAGAGGGACAGGGAGGTACATACAAACAACACATAGCCTCAAAGTGAGCATCTAGGAGTTTTTTTATCATGGACACTTATCACTCCCTCCATTGCTACCTAACCATTCTCTAAGTAACAAAGACACACTACGCTGCCTACAGGGCAACATTGTCGGGCTTTAGTCAGACTTGTGCGTAACGCGTTACTAGCAATTGCGCTACTTGTAATCAATTAGTTTTTCGAGTAATTTTTCGAGTAATCAGTTACCTTACTGTCAAAGTAGTTTTTCGAGTAATCAGTTACATTTCTGAGTAATCGATTACTCAGTAATTGATTAGTTTTCCCGCAGAGATTACCTTTCAGATGTTCTGCCCCATGTCAAGCCCCCCGTGCCGTCAACCTTTTTTTTTGGGAGTCATTACTATAACGTTCCGGGATTTCAGGGTCTCTCTCCCTAATCTCTTCCTACAACACCAGTGTGGTGGTACCTGAAGATTCGGAGGCTGAGTCATGAGGAAGATCACGTAGAAGATTGCGATGATTGCAAAAAACAGCCCCCAGATTATCGCGGAACGCAAATTCTTTTTCACGGGCACGGAAGAGGGAAGCTTCACGGGGCCCTTCACGGGGAGGGAGAGGAAGGGGATAATTCTGTTAGTAATCCGTTGATTTTACAAAGAAAATCGGAGAATTTATCAAAGCACGAAAACAACAGACAGGCAAGCAGATTTGGAAGAACTCGTTTCTGGTGTATAGCGCTCTCTTTGGTCGGTTTTTGCGGGGTGAGAGGGGTGTCACGGGTTTGCTCGAAAAAATAAAAATAAACTTCACTTGGTTGCAGTTCAGTTCCGGTCCCTGTCCTTTTTTTTATCCTATGTTCTCGTCCTACCCAGCACTGGGGTTTTTTAATTGTTTTTAATCCAATATGAACCAACCAGCCCAAACGCTTGCTCTGCTGTCATGGGGAAGTTCCACACGAGGTTCTTTCACAATCTGGTCAACGTTTTCCCGGGCGATAAATACGGTACACGTAGAGATGTACCTGTCCCGTGGTTTTGGTTTTTGTGTTGTTTTCGCTCTTTCCCTGTTTCCCCGAGGCACACAAAGACGGGCATAATTTGTGCGAATACAGAGTAACCAGGGGAGTAACGCGTTGCTTTTCTGCACCCTTAGAAATGAACTTGACCAGATAGCACGCTCCCAAGGGAGGCGGAGCGTATTCTGTGCCGTGCATAATGGGCACAAAATAGGCTCGGCCTCCCATTTTCAACGAATCAGGGTCGAGAACGTTGTCATTCGGGATTACGGTTGGCTATAGGGGCGTCCAATGTGGAGTAGTTCATTTTTTAGAGTGCACTCGTTACTCAATTACATTTGGAGTCGAGTAATTGGTAACGATAATCAATTTTCTCTTCCTAGAAGTAACGGTAATCAATTACTTTTTTCGAGAAACGAGCACAAGTCTGGCTGTGGTTGATACAAGGTGCCAACTGCGATCAGGATCGTTAAAAAACAAAGAAGTGTTATTATTACAATAATTGGATATACAGGTGCTTTTTTTTGCCTTTACAGAATTTTAATAAGGAAGCCATGAAAGGCAGCTAATAGCTGTTTTTGCAGTAGAGTTCTACGGCCAGGTGGACATACTCTGCAAGAGAGTATGTAACCAAAAGATGAATAATAACCACATATTTGATTAACTCCATGATTATGAAATTTGGGGCTAAAGCGAGATAGCAGATTGGGAGACTATCTCGTTGAACACAGTTCCACATTTCAAAAACCCTGTGACACGTACGTGCGTTAAAACATATATCCCCGAACTTTTAGAACGCAAATCAGTCGAAAGTTCTGTGGACGCTAAAAAACGCCCTGTATATTCTTGGGTAAGTGGTTCTCCTTATGGCCGCACAAGGAACCTTCTGCAGTGCTGCCCAATTCGAATTTCGCTAACGAAACTTTTTCATTAAGACATATAAAACTTTGTCCCACAGTGACAACATGTGTTCCCTCTGGTGTGCTGGTTACGTTGCCATATTAAGAAACAACGTTCGAGCCGGTATAGCACGCCACGTGGAAATTGTATTCGGAAAACGACGGATTTGAAGGCCATTTTTGTTGCAGAAACGCCCTCTTCACTTGCCGTTAAAGGGATTATCGCGACCGGAAACGTGTGTATGAGGCCCACACTTTAATGTTCCGGCGTGGTTTCACAGTCTACTTGACTAAGTTTCTCCTCTGAAAACAGATTACGTGTTAAATAAACGAGTTTTAAAGACTCGTACCTCCTCTGCAGCTAAAGGAGGCCCCAGTGATATTAACATCATGTTGATTGATGACATAAGCCAGGCACACGAGTGGGAGCGCACCGCAGGCGATTACCTCCGAGCTGCTCGGCTTCGCGTTCCCACCACAATATACGTCCCAAATGAAAAGTCATGGATAAATACGCCTACTTGGAATACAGTGTTGCGCTCCTGGCTGTACGAAGACGTCCCACGCTGACCATAAACAACATTCCACAAGCCGATCGCGGACTGTCCGCGACCTGCAGAGTCCGTTCGTCCCCTCACGCCGGCCGGTTGCAAAGTACCCTCCGCCCGCTCCCTGATATTGCCTTGCTCGCGCCGAAGGGCGGTCACTGATTGGTCTTGTCCGAGTGCCGTGTTCACTGATTTCCAGAAAGGTATACTCTCAACATCCGTAGTCTGGTCTTGCCGTGCACTGCATCAAATTGCGCTGAAAACAAAATAAAACTAATTAAGCCAACTAATAAACTTAACTAACTCAACTAATAACGCTCAACTTAACTAATTGATTATTGGGTTTAGCTCAACTCAAACTCAGAAAAGCTAATTCGCGATTTTCGACCTCATGGAACTTTTTCACACACTCATCATATCCTACCGGCTCTACAGCGAACAATGCTCTGCGTGTCAAAACAAATCCACGTGTGTAGCACAAACGACCAAAACAGCTCCGGGGTTGGACCGACGAGCTCGCGCCGACTGCGCGGTCTCATCACCGGTCCCCACTCCTGTCGTATACATACTGCGCCATCCTGTGACGACGCAAACCATCATCTCCGGCGCCTCAAGGTCATGCACATAGGTCATTGCGAAGTAGGTCCATTAACGATGAGAACCGAAGAGTAGAACGGCGCTCTAGTTTAGGAATCAAACCTCGAGGGATGCGACAGTCCCTTTAAGTCGCGAAACAACAACAGTCTCTTCATTTATTTTCCTGAAGAGCGTATTTCTTTGGGAGCCACAAAAGTGACCTCCAAATCCGAAATTTTTTTTAGGCCATTTCCGCGCGCCTTTTTCTTTTTTGCTTGACCTTTTTTCTGAAAAAAGCAAACTACAGAAATCGCAATGTACTCTTTCTATCTCACTCTCCTTCGCAAGAAGCACGAGAGACCTCTGATTGGTCTCCTCAAATGATCTACCACACGCGATGATTGGAGAAATCGTTCGTGGAGACCAATGAGAGAGCGCTCCGGCGGTGGCCCGCTGACTGTGCGTTTGCCTTGGGTGTTCGATCTCCAGACGCTGTAAGGCAAATGCCGGCACAGTTCTCCCGTAAAGTCGGCCCAGAGCGCACGGTCTCCCCCGAGCAATGTGCAGTTACAGCGGCAGGCAGATCGCTCGGTACGAACACACCACCGAGAGAGAGCGCTCCGCATTATCGACTTTTTTCGAGAAATGGAGATGGAGAGAGGAGGCAAGAGAGGAGAGGGTGATACGGGGTTAGTACAGGACCTGGTCCGACTGGGGTCCTGGAAAAGTGCGGTTCCTTTCTCTCATAAATCGTCGAACGACGCAACGGACGAATCTCGTTCGTTTTATGCCGGTTTTAAGGTAACAGCACCTTGTCAGAGCTGGCAGTTCGAAATGCCCCGGAAGCAGGAGGAAATGTCTTCGAGCAAATCCTCAGAATCCTAGAAGTCATCGAAGCGGAGCAACTATAAGCAGGTTTTGCCTTTCATTGCAGATGAAGGAAGCGCCGTTTCAGCAGCTCTGACAGACACCCTGGAAGTGTTGGGGATCACCGTTGCACAGACTGTGGTGGTGCTCGTTATCGCCGAAGTCAACCCCACAGCCGTGAGGACCATCGCTGTCTGTTGCGGTTTTGTCTGCAGCAGGAGCGGAATGATCTGCGCTGCTCTCGCGCAACATCTGGTAATGTCCTTCATATCTCCTTAAAGGTCTATATGACTTTCATTACACATGTTCTAGTGGTTGTGTTTGCAAGCGTCTATAACGTGATTGATGTGCAATTCTGAATACCGAGGTGCTTCCGTGTAAGCGAGAATGTATCCAGCAAGTTCTTTTCTTCCCGTATAGTGGACACTGCCTAGTGTCGGACCACCAGTCCTGTACGGTGTCTTCTGTCTGGTCGCTGGCATCCTCGTCACCTTCGTGCCGGAAACGAAGGCAGCCAGGTTACCGGAGGCTGTCAAGAAATTCAATATGTTCGAGTGAGTTTTCGCACCAGCAGTGGGGGTCGAACCCAGTAACCGCCGCATTCACGTGGCGTAGTAACGCGTGTGATGACATTTCCCGCAAATAAACATGCGCGTACCGTGTATTTAATAACCGATAAGCTTCTTAATTACAATTATGCACTTTTCTTAAAAATATACCTGGCGCTTGTGTCACAGTCACGTGATCACTGCTAACATGTCACAAACTCCAGTGTGACAAGAACAACAAACAAGAGTGGTTAGGTGGTTAAGAGTGTCCGTTAACAAGATGGTTAAGAGTGTCCGTGTGACAAGTGTACATATTATTCTGCTCTCCGTTCGTTCACTCATGCTTATTATTCTGCTCTCCGTTCGTCCACTCATGCTCCAGCTCAGTCGCTATATTGAGTGAGTGAGAATGATCAGGAGTGAGCTCTTGTTGATGAATGTTGCTATAACGAATTCAAACATCCCAGGGAAAGTGCTGACACCAGCAATCGAACCCGGGTCTTCTAAAGGCGAGTTCCCACATACAGCGCTTCGCTTTATAGCGCTAGAACATCGCCCTCAAAATCTTGCGCTGTTTTTCCGTCTGCCGTTCTCACATACAGCCAGAGTGTCGAACCGAAACGCCGGTTTTCGTTCCGGTTCTACCATAAACGGTCCAGTACCTGTTCTGCTCCGGAGCAAAAAAAATAACGATTCATACCGGTTTTAACCGGCTTCTGGTGGGCATATTGATTCCCAGAAAAAAAAAAGTCGATGTTGCGAAATGTAGACCCATTTATTCCGCATACATGATATTTGATACTAATAGGCAGCTCTTAAAATGGTAGTTCCTGGTTCCTGTAGGTGACTGTCTCTTCAAATAGGCTTTCTCCTTTCTTGAAGCGCATGATAAAGACGGATAAAGACGGACGGCAAACAAGGGACGCGTTGCGCGACATTACCGATAGAGAAGCCATTACGCACCCCGTTGGGTCGTTGTTTAGTTGAGGAGAGTTTGGGCGGATGAAATTAACTCGAACACTTTGGTAGAGAGCTACAACCGGTCGCATGTACCTGTAAGTATATGTGCGCGAACGATAAAACGTTACAAAGGGAGCCTAAGGGCCATAGTATACCGACATACATTGCACCGTAACCGTAACCCTCGTAAAGTACCAATGACATGACTTCAGAACGCACGACGTCAGTTTAATTCGCCTACTCGTAGTCCAAACCGGCGAAGTTTTTGCTTGGACCGGAAACCGTTAAATACATTTTTCGGTTTCCCTCCTGAGCGAAAAAAACGTATACGGTTTCGACTCCGTTCCGGTTCGCTCCAAAATAGCGTTTTTTTTTTTTCGGTTTTCGGTTCTGGTTTTCGGTTCGCTCCGATACTCTGCATACAACCGAGCACATAGCGCTGTAGCAGCAGCGTCATAATCATCACCAGCACCGCCATCGGTTACGCGCATCACTGCGCGTGACCCGAGCTTTCGTTTTCGGTTCATCGCCATTAACCGTCATTAAACCCATCAACCTCAGTAGAGCCTGGTCGCCTCATTTCTCGCTCTACAACTGGTGACCCGGACGTGATGTTTTAGCGTTCCACCATCGTGAACGGTGACCAGCACTCCACCAGCTCTTCGCCTCCCAGCCGGCCACCGCCACTTCCACCGCTTGAGGCTTCTGTGGCACCGCTCCGCCTGCCGCCCTTCTCCATCTCCGACCCTCAGCTGTGGTTCGCGCAGGCGGAGGTTCTCTTCGAAGCCGCGTCACGCCGCGTCACTTCTCAAGCCTCAGCGAAGATGGCGGACCGTATTATGGATTTTGCTGGCCTTCCATCTCCAGGAGCCGTTGCCGCCCTGGCCCCCCGCACCTCCCCTCCACCGGTAGACGTTGCAATCAATGCCATCAGCACGTCGCTCCAGCAACTCCAGACTACGGTGGCGGCCCTGGTGAACCGGGTGGACGCCATTCCCCCGCAGCGACCACGTTCCCCTCGGCGCCCGTTTTGCCGTCGCTGCTCGCCATCCCGTCAACGGTCTCCTTCGCCCTCTCAGCACCACTTCTGCTGGTATCATCGAAAATTCGGCGATGCCGCAAGGAACTGCCAGGCCCCTTGCTCGTGGCCGGGAAACGCTCCCCCCAACCATTAACGGCTGGCATGGCTGGGGGCGACAACAGCCGGCTCTTCCGGATCACGGACCGCGTGTCCGGCTGTCGCTTCCTGGTGGATACCGGGGCTGACGTGAGCGTCGTTCCACCAACCCCCGCAGAAAAACGACACCGACAACCAGACTTGGCTTTGCAGGCCGTCAACAAGTCCACCATCTCAACTTACGGTCAACGCTCCGTCACCCTCGACCTCGGCCTGCGCAGAGTATTTCGTTGGGTTTTTACCATCGCCGACCTCCCCTTCGCAATCCTTGGCGCCGACTTCCTCCACCATTTCGACCTTCTTGTGGATATTAGACGCCAGCGCCTCGTCGACAATACTACTTCTTTGCACGTTTATGGAGCCCCAGCGCATATAGCCGCCATTAGTCCCACCATACGGCTACCGTTGCCCACTGCTTTCGCCGACATTGTCACGGAGTTCCCCGCTGTCCTGCGCCAATCGCACGCCTCTTGCCCACCTCGCCACAGCGTCACTCACCACATCGTGACACGAGGCCCCCCTGTCTTCGCTCGCCCCAGACGGCTGGCTCCGGAGCGCCTCGTCATTGCCAAGAGGGAATTTGAGCACATGCTCGAACTGGGGATCATTCGGCCTTCCTCCAGCCCGTGGTCTTCCGCTCTCCACATGGTGCCCAAAGCAACACCTGGTGATTGGCGCCCATGTGGGGACTACCGTGCACTCAACATCGTCACGGTACCGGACAGATACCCGCTTCCCCATATTCAGGACTTCACCGCGAATCTTGACGGAGCGACCATCTTCTCCAAGATAGACCTCATCAAAGTCTATCACCAAATTCCCGTCCATCCCCCTGACATCCCGAAGACTGCTATAACCACCCCTTTTGGCCTCTTTGAATACGTGCGGATGCCCTTTGGCCTGCGTAATGCTGCGCAGACATTCCAACGATTCATCAACGAAGTGCTCCGCGGCCTGGACTTCGCATTCGCATACATGGATGACATCCTCGTCGCAAGTCGCATCTCCGGAGGCTCATCGCGCCCATCTGCGCGCCCTGTTCTCGCGCCTGGAGGACTACGGAGTCTCCATCAATGCAGCGAAGTGCGAGTTTGGCGTTACCACCCTTACCTTCCTGGGACACACCATCACCCCGCAAGGCATCCGGCCACTCGCATCCAAGGTCCAGGCCATCCGAGACTTTCCTGCCCCCACTTCTCGCAAAGGACTTCGTTCATTCCTCGGCCTCGTGACTTTCTACCGACGTTTTGTGCCTCGCTGTGCTGCCTTGCTCCAGCCTCTCTACGCAGCTCTCGGCGCTGACCATCCGAAAGAGGCCCGTGCTGCCCCTCTGGAGTGGACACCGGCAGCAGAACGCGCGTTCGAAGAGGTCAAGCAGGCCCTGGCAGATGCTGTGCTGCTCCACCATCCTCGTCCTGACGCCGAGACAGCGTTGTTCGTCGACGCCTCCACTGCTGCTGTCGGCGCAGTCTTGCAGCAGCGTCAGGATGGCCACTGGAAACCTCTCGGTTTCTTTTCCCAACGCCTCTCGCCAGCCGAAACACGCTACAGCACCTTCGGGCGTGAGCTCCTCGCCGCCTACCTGGCATGCAGACACTACCGCCATTTTCTCGAGGGCCGCCCGTTTGTGCTGTACACCGACCACAAGCCTCTCATGTTCGCCCTGCGATCGGCCTCCCTCAACCACTCGCCTCGTGAAACCCGCCACATGTGCTACCTCTTGGAGTTCACGACCGATGTGCGACACGTCGCAGGCGAAGACAATGCCGCTGCCGACGCACTCTCGCGGCCGGACGTCAATGCTCTCCATCCGCCCCCCGCGGTCGATTTGGACGGCATCGCCCAGGCGCAACAGGCTGATGAAGAGCTCGCCGCCCTTCGTTCATCCCCCGCCTCATCCACCACTTTTCGGGAGATCTCGCTCCCCGGTTCGACGGCAAGTCTATGGTGCGACACCTCTACTGGTACCCCGCGCCCTTTCGTTCCCCTGGCCTTCCGCCGGCATGTTTTCAACGCCCTCCACTCGCTGTCCCACCCTGGCGTGCGCGGCACGCAAAAGATCGTCGCAGAGCGCTACATATGGCCTCGCATGAATGCCGATGTCCGTGACTGGGCGCGGGCCTGCCTAGCCTGCCAGCGGTCCAAAATCTACCGCCACACCATCTCGCCTCCATCGCGGTTCCTTCCGCCAGATGCACGTTTCGACCAGGTCCACATCGACTTGGTCGGCCCGCTTCCTCTGGCCAAAGGCTACCGCTACCTGCTCTCGTGCATCGACCGCTTTACCCGCTGGCCGGAGGTAACGCCGATTCCTGACATCACGGCAGAGACGGTGGCCCACGCATTCCTCTTCTCCTGAGTTTCCCGATTCGGCGTCCCGTCCACTGTAACCACGGACAGAGGACGCCAGTTTGAATCGGCCCTCTTCGGTCACCTGTGCAGCGCCCTCGGAACCCATCACATCCGAACCACGGCCTACCATCCGGCTGCCAACGGCCTGGTCGAGCGCCTTCATCGGCAGCTCAAGGCTTCCCTCCGCGCCACTGACCACGGCGACACAACCTGGCCCGAGCGTCTACCCTTCGTCCTGCTTGGCCTTCGCGCCGCGATCCGCCAGGATGACTGCAGCGCGGCCCACATGGTCTACGGCTGCCCGCTCCGCCTTCCCGGATCATTCTTCACCCCCTCGGCCCCGCTCGTGCACGACCCTTCCTCCTACATCGACCGTCTCCGCCTGCTCTTCCGGGACCTCAAGCCCACGCCTACCCGCTCCGGTCCCGCAACACGCGTGTTCGTGAGCCCCGACCTTAATCAAGCCACCCACGTCTTCGTCCGCCGGGACGCTGTGCGCTCCAGCTTGCAGCCTCCCTATGACGGCCCCTACAGGGTCATCTCGCGAGCCGGGAAGTTTTTCCGCCTCGATCTTCCGCGGGGACCTGACACTGTGGCCATCGACAGGCTCAAGCCCGCATTCTTGGAGTCGGCACCTCTGGTATCGCCCAACCAGCCCTCCCTACGTCCGTGCTCAGCTCCTGTCTCCGGCATTCCTTCCCCTCCACGTCGAGTGCATTGGGCGCCGCAGCTCGCACACTACGAGCCGCCCGCCGCCTCGGGTCCGGCTCCTGCACTCTTTGGCCTCGGCGCCCGACCTTTCCGCCAACCTCGGCCCTCCTCGCCAGCCTTGTCATCCGCCACGTGGGGGAGCCCTGTAGCAGCAGCGTCATAATCATCACCAGCACCGCCATCGGTTACGCGCAGCACTGCGCGTGACCCGAGCTTTCGTTTTCGGTTCATCGCCATTAACCGTCATTAAACCCATCAACCTCAGTAGAGCCTGGTCGCCTCATTTCTCGCTCTACAGCGCTATCCTGCTGGGGTCACGGGATATCTCATTGCGACGTGATGCACCGGTGCTACCGTGATTACGTACTGTCGGCGTCGGGTATCCGTAGCATGATGGGCGATGACACTTTCGATGCTGTGATCGCGATACCAGACTATAGTAACCAAACACCCACGCATTGGCAAATGAAACTCGTGGCCATTTCCACGTCGTCGTCGTCGTCGCATTCCTGTCTTGCTGCTTCGAGTGATCGGAAGCAAAACAAACCCCAGCTTGCGCGACGTCACGGCTCCAGGAAGCTCACGATTGGCCAACACAGACTCACGGCTCAATATAGCGCTAATACCTTTACCCGGCTCTACTTCAACAAGAGCGGTTTTATAGCGGTTGGTAGCAATGCGAGGAGGAAAATATAGCGCAATTTTCTAGCGCTATGTAGCAAAGCGCTATATGTGGGAACTGGCCTTAGTTTCCTGTCAGGTATGCTAACCGCTAGATCACACCAGGGCACCGTTTCCCTCAAGATAGTGTGCATCATAGTATGAGCTACTACTATACTAGAGACGTGGGCATCAGCAAAGCTCCCTGCACGGAGATAATAGTTCTGGAAATCGCCGCTTCGCTGTGGGATTTGGCATTAGCTAGCGCTATTCGTTACCACGTGCTAAACTGCAGGCAAGGTATGGTGGCCTGTGTTGACAACGACGAGGTAGTACGGGAGTGGCTTAACGCCTGCTTAGCAACAACCTGTGTGGCGGACGAACGACGGTGACAATGATGATAGTAGTGGACATGTCATTTCCTCTCCCTAATAATGGCATGTGGCACTTGCAGCAGCCACTAGCGTAACTAACCAATGACCCGGGTCTCCCATAGGCGACTGCCATTCGGGTATTCGTATCGCACTTCTGGTGCTTTTTCATCGACTACTACTCGTAATGGTACTTAGCCTCCCTTTCTTGTGAAACTACGAAGTTGTGGAAAACATTTAACCAGAGAAGGCCAGGAGTAAATTTAATGCTGGCACTTGCAGAATAGACACCAGCAATGGAATATGAACTAGCACCCTCTGGTATACCACTGCGCTAGCTGCCATCTCTTCAACGCACCGAGTCACGCTAGGAAACAAGGAAACACGCGCTTTTACTCTCAACACATTTTCTGTTACATTGTTGCCAATCACACCCACATTCACGCGGACGCACACGCTCGTAGCATCTTTCTCGGGTAAACGTAGCAGTCGATGAGCCTCTTAAGCATTGAAAGACGCGCACAAAAGATGCCTCAGAACGGCCAGTTGCAAAATTTAATGGCTCATTTCCTAGGGCAGCTCGATACTAGCTTCCTTAGCATATGAAGATAACCCCGTCGTCTGCTACCAAATTTACGTCATCTTGACTCCCACGCACAGCTCGCGATGCGCGCAGACGCGCCGCAGAAGCAGCTCTGTCGTCTTGAAGATGGACACGTAATGCGCTGTTGAGAGGAGGTGGTCGGTCCGTACTTCGACGCCTCGTGACTCCTCCGGCTACCCGCTAATGAAACGCTGACATTCTACCCCCAGCCCCCAGCCATGCTGAGCTGAGTTGATCCAGCGTTCGCTTCCCACACCTCGACATATCTCTCGTCAGGATGCCGCATTGGTTCATCGAATGCGCCTCGACGTGCCCTTCGCAGCGCAGTTGCTTTACTGCTTGAGGAAAGTTGACTCTCCCCACTGCAGTCACTGCGGTGTTGTAGAAAATCTAGAGCACATACTTCTCCATTGCCTAAACTACCAATCTTCCCGAGCCGTACTCTCCGGATCCTTTAACGAGCTAGACTCTCACCCCTTCTCCCACAAACTAGCTTGGTCCCTCGCCACATCCAGCCCACTAATGCACTTAACCTTTTTGGATACCATCGGAGTTCGATACTTTTTGTGAAGGGGCTCATTATTTAATTCCCCGCATCACCACCAGCAATGGAGTAGAGTATCGCCGATGGAACTCCCCAGTGGGGAGTTCGATGAAACTCCCCACTGATGAAGTTGATGTTTGAGTAAAAAAATAGCAGAGGAGGTTTGAAAAAGTGGGTGAAATCGGCGCACAGCATTTATGCGTGGCAAGCGTGGGAGTCAATATGGTGGCTTTGCTGCATTCGCTTCTGGAAAGGGTGACTCCACCCTACACAAAGGGAGCTAGTCTTCAGGCACCGTACCGTTTTCATGTTCGCGTCGCCCCTAGCGGCGTAATGTCGAACGCCGTGCTTTCCTCCCAGTAATCATGCCGACGCTTACAAGAAACTGGCTGAAGAAACTGGCTGGCAAGAAAAATGCGGAAAAGGTGAAAGTCATTTAGGAGTAATCAAAGCGTGATCAACTTTCGACTCCGAAAGTTTGCGTAACCTCGAAGCCCATTATCTCCCCCCAACTAACATGGCGGCATGCTTTAGCTCGCTGGGCATGCGCGTACGTTTACTCGAAAAAAAGTCCATTCAATAACGGCAGTTGAAGATAACTACCATTGCTGGTGCCTCCTCTTCAACTGCTATCATTCAATATTGAAGGATACAACTGCGCGTCGTGAGGCTTGCGTTTTGTATACGTTCCCCCACGTTCAGTTGCCTCATCCACTGCTACCTTTCATAATTCGTTTCAGGCCCCATTTATTGTGGATATATTTTTGGCGCAGGATAGCCCCTCTTCCGCTTGGAAGAAAGTCGCACAGAAGAAAAGCAGAAGCAAGAAGCCCTCGTCACAGCCCCGTTCATGTGGCTCGCAGAAGTCTCGAGCCTGTGCTCAGCAAGTTGGTGGAGATATATGGATCAGAGACGACCACCCTCTCGAGCTATGGCATCAGCGATGTTCTGCTCGACATCAGAGACGTCATACAGAAGTCGTCGGACACTAATCATTCCGCACTATAATAATGATGTATGACATATAATATAGACGTGTATACCGAGTGTCGGATAGACATAAATTAGTAAATTCGCCGATTCTGTGGTATTAAAAGTACAGTAAAGATATGTAACCTATTCGATGCTATGAACCCTCGACAGAACACTGCACGGGTCGCGTTTTTAGACCCGGCCCGAGTCCGGCCTTCCCTTGATTTACCCGTCCGGGCTTGGCACGACGGCTGCATACCTAGCCAGGGCACGACGTAAACCCGAAGGATCCCAAGTTTCTCGGCCCAAGCCTGGCCCGAGCCCAAGGCCCAGTGTATGTGGCTGTAAAATTTGACCGGGGTTATCTAACAAAGGGTCAGACCTAGGCCCGGCAAGGTACGGGCCCTGTCCCATAATAAACCCGGGCCGGACCGCTGGCTGTGCTCTGATTTTCGGGTAGGCCTGCAGTGGTCTAGCCCGCAATACCGTTACATAATTCGCGGGGAAAGCAATGGCGCAACTCTGGCGCTCGGCTTCCGGATAGCCTCACAAACGCCATTAAGTGGAGACACTAAGGGTACGTTACCCTAAAAACCCGGGATACGGCGCTCGGGAGCCTGCCTAACGCGCCCAATGTATGTACGAGAGGTGTTCAAGTCAAAACTGAGTGTACAAATGGCTCGCGCTACTTCACATTTCACACGCGACAGGCCTCCGCGTTCACCACGTTAATGGTCCAAAGTTTCTGCAAACAGCAGAAGACATGTGCTGGACAAGATGGCCGACAAGAGGTGAGCGCGCACATCGAACAGCGAATTGTCATGAAGTTTCTCGTAAATCAAGGCATACAGTCGTCTGAAATTCACAGAAGACTTCAGGCACAGTATGGCAATCGATACATTGGAGGATCGCATCGCATGTATAGGATCGCATCACAAAATCGACCCTGAAACCATAAGAAGAGTCCTGACGAGTAACCACCTGAATAACCACCTGAAGGGTTTCAAACCCCAGGGGGCGATGTTCTACCCCGTTGTTTGCGGTAATGTGATCAAATCTGAAATGTGATGTGACGAGTCGCCTCGCACTGAGGACCGAAGCCATACGGTGTCCAAAAACTTGAGAAGTGACTTTAGGGCAGAACCACGGTCCTCTCTCACGGATACTCTCTCTGGTCACGAAACTCCGCCGGAGAACAATAGGTCAGGTTTGCCTAGGGCGAACCTCTGCCGCGCGCAGGCGCGGGCGTCGCTGCTTGGGGAGAAAACGCCTGCTGATACGGTGTCCCCTGCTTCTGCCTGCGTTTTGACCAATAGACGCTTCTTTCTGAAATTCACGTACGCCCTTAGACTGTGAATAGATTTCGGCTAATCTCTGCGTGCCGCGGACGTGCTGCGTTCTGACGTGCCGTTCGGGATATGATAATTCGGATGAAAAGGTCTCGTTTTTCGCGTTGCCGACCGATGCCACCGAGCGAGAGAAGTGGAAGCGTTCGATACCTCGGACAGTGTACTCACGTTTCAGCTTTGAGCCAAAGTGGACACGTGTGTGTGAACAGCACTTTGACACATCCGACATCGCCAGAGCGAACGAATTGCTAGTGACACTGGAAGCTTTGAATGGCACAACAAGCAAAGAGAAGGTCGCATTGCCTCGCGACAGGCCAAAGCTGCGTCCTGGGGCCGTGCCAAGAATTTTCGACCGTTGTCGGCAGTACATGAGCACCCCAAAACCCTAAAAGTCGTGCAACGGGGAGGCAGCCAGCAGCGAAGCCGTCCTCGAAAAGAAAACGGACGAGTACTGGCGGTACAAGCTCGGCGCCTCTCATCGACGTTGGAACAGGAGAACTCGGCGTTCAAGACCAATTAACAGCTAGGCACATCAGGTGAAACAGAAGATGCGTTCCTATTCATAGAAACCCGTTGAAACTTCTCTGTTGTACTTCACTTGACTGTAATGCAGCCAACAAGAGGCCATAATAAGACACATTCATGAATTTGCCTTTTCTAGCCTGTAGTGAAACTTGCAACAAGTCATGTCAGACTGATTCACATGTCTGCACAAAAGCACAATTTGACCGAATAAAACAGAAGCTGTGGGACACACAAAAGAAGCTGTACATCCCGGAGAGAAAGTTTCTACACGTCCGTGCAACCTGCAGGATGTCACATATACCTCACATGTATATGTCACATACCCGGGTGCTAGAGTTGGATGCAGTACGCAGTACATCCAGAAGCCAGCTGAAGTGCATATTTTCTTTCTTTTTTTTTTCTGAGATGCCGGCTGCAGTTATTTTTCCGTGAAAAGAACAAGAAGCTTAACCTGGCTACACCCAGATCACGCCGTGCCGCAGGTGTCAGGAAAGATTCACCACTGACAGCGAACAGTGCAAATAAGTCTGGCCATTCACGGCCGTAAGACATTTAGTCATTCCATGAGTTGTGTTGGAACATTGTTCTTGCCCTTTACCATAATTGATTATGAAAATTCATTGTCATTCATGGCCATTGATTTCTGCCAGTGCCACTGATTGTGATCACTGTTGTTTCGCGATTCGTAAAATGTATAATAAAATCATAAAATGTAGTTAATTAAAGCCTCCATGGTGTAGGAACCACCCTGCAATAGCGACATTGTTGAGTTCTGGTGTACCTAAAATGGTAAGTCTGCAATAAATGATGATTGGGTGCATTGCTGTAGCGCAGGTGTAGTCTTCATTTTTTCAGACATCAAACGCGATCAAAACACGTACAGATAGCGTGCCGATGAGATAATTGCCTAAATGTCGCGGTTGCAACAAAGCGACGTACCGAACGCTGCAAATTTGTGCTCAGTTCGATTTGGACATCGGCATGTGAAAGCCACTGCTCACTGAAAGTTATCTTCCGTCCGCAGCCCATTATACTGCATAGCTATATATCGTGCACCCGTGCACGTGCAAAATAAAACAAAATTCACATACCCTGAATAACCTTATTTGGTTTGTTGTGCTCAAAACCACCCAAAACGGCCAGCTCAGCCCACGCGCGAACGTAGGCTACGATGCGCCAGACGCGATCGTCACCCCCTGCTGCTTATGCGCGCGCCGCCGCGCGGCAGTTCCGGTTCCTAGGCTTACTTTCCGGCGGAGTTTCGTGACCAGGGAGGGTATCAAAGGACCTTGGCAGAACGTTGGTGGATTGGATGAATGGACCAATGAATTTTGGCATAGTGAAAGGATGAGAGGGCAAGAGTCTCGACGATTTAGAGGCTATGTAAGTGTGATATCTGAAAGGTTGCGAAGGTGGCGAAGGATGTGCTCTTCCAGATAACCCCAGTGACGGCATCTTCCGGAGTCAACATATCTCAAGCGGTAAAGCCTGAGTCACGTCTGGCGTAGCGTCTTGACGAGAGGTGTTTCACGGAAAGCAAGTGTTTGGATCAACTTTTGCAAGCGCGAATGTGGGGAGGTGTCTGTTGTCAATTGATGGGAAGCCAGGGGTGCCAGTAGACGCCGGAGAATGAATCCTCTCCGGTGCAACACTCGTTCGTCTCCGAGATGAGTGAGCTCCTTCTGCGGCGTTGTCAGTCTGTTCATTCCAAACGATACCACAATAGGCTGGAACCCAGTGGAGGACCAGCCTAACTGTGTCGAAACAAATAATTTTTTTAATCCAAATTGTTCTCAGGAGTGAGATTACACAGAAGGCTAAAGAGTTACTCGTTGGGACGGAACTTGACGTGTGGAAGTGTCTGTGTGTGTGGGGGGGGGCGGGGGGGGGGACTTTATCTCCTCGACCTTCTTGAGCATGCAGCTACAGAAAGGGTTCTACTGTTTTGGACTGGCTGCAGAGGCACATATGTGCTAAACCCTTCCCTACATGTGTCTGTGTGTAGCGAACTTTTCTCGTTCGGTTTGCCAAGTAACGCTGGTGGTCAATAAGAGTCCATTCAGAAATGCCATACTGTTCCCCTTTGACACCAGGTTCTCTCTCTCTCTCCCGGACAGGAGAGGAGGCCTGCTGAATACCTTCTTTTCGTCCTTTGTTATGTGGGCGTCTACAGTGCAGTCTCTATTTAACGAAATCGCTGTTTCTTTTTCTTTGTTTGTTTTTTTTCAAATTATCGTTTTATCCGAATTTGTCCCTGTTGAAATATATGCGTTTCGGAGCGGATTATTCGACGTACACCGCCAGCTGACTACGTTTAGTGCGAATTGTGAGCCGGCGAAAGCTCGTGCAGCACGTGCTGCGGCACTTGTTTTGTTCAAGCATTCGAATTACAACGCAGTCAAAGTGCTCCCCACCAAGGTCGGCTTGCTAACTTGCATGGGTGCTTTAAATCGGTGCGGTGCTTCCGTGGCTGCTGTCACTTTCTGTCACGCTTTATTACCGAACTCCTGCTTATATCGGCTATTCTCCTGATCCCGTTGATTACGTTATAACCAAGCTTTATTGTAGAGTCAATAACTGAGGACGGTTCGAATAACGGTTCGAAACGCAAAGCCTGTGGCTACGATGCCTCGATGCTACCAGTAAGGGGACTCGGACGTCCATTGCCACAGGGGTGGCGAGCTGAATGTTCTTCGAAGAACTTGTACACTAAGAACTTTCTTTGTATAGAAATATGGCTTAATAGAATGGCACATCGAATGGTGAATGACTCCAAATGTGTTACCGCTTACATAATTCAGTTAGTTAGGAAATGACAAGTGTTGTTCACTTATTCACCTGACGTCACTCGCAGGGGGTGGCAGCTATACGGTCACTAAATATTAGTGACTTACTGGCAGCGAACGAAGGCCGAAACCAGATACCGCCAGTGCTGGTGATGGTGGTGATGATGAATGCTCGCTAAACATATATCATGGCACTAAAATGGAAGAAGGCAGGGTAGTTGATGATTATCCATACCTGCGAAATATAGTAGCCCACACACTAGACAAGAAGGCTACGAAAGAACTACTGATGTGCAGCTGTCCGCGTTAGTAGTTTGTTCGTAACCATATTCTTTAGGGTGCGTTCCTAAACGGACCCCCGGGTAGGCCAAAGTCACGTGACCGTGTTGTACCACGTGGTCACGTGAGTAACTCACTCCTGAGTAGCTTTCGGAACGATGCAGTGGACCGTGACGGTCGGCTTACAAGCGCCATTACAGCGTGCAAACGAGTGTCAGGAACCAGAGAATAGAGAGGTAGCAAGCGAGCTGCTGGTATAGATCCATAACTTAAAACCCGATACTAGGGGAGAAAAAAAAAAAAGAAAACGACAACACAGACAAGGTCTCAAAAGACAAGGTCTTGAGACCTTGTCGGTGTTGTCGTTGTTTTTTTTTTTTGTCCCCAAGTCTCGGGTTTGTAAGTTATTGAGTGTTGAGAGGTGAAGAACGACTAAACGGGCCAAATAATCACATATTGCTTTTATACTGCGTTGTTTGTGAATAAAAATAGACGATTACAAGAAAATAAATGTGTTGTCACAGAAGGAACACTGGTACATTGTTCACAAATAAACCAATTGAAGGGCGCATAGTTGATGAGAGGTACTGGCAAAAGAATGGAAGATGGAGCAGACGACAGCTTCCGTGATGTCATTACTTGCAGGTAGCGACTGGTTATGGGAGAAACGTCTAAGTAGTACGTCGGGTTGACTCGAGTTACTTCTGTATTTTTAATTTTTTGTTAGCGCCGCGAAGCAACTGTAGCTATGTGACTGTAGCAGATGTGGACAGATGGTGAGAGGACAGCAGGAAGGAGTGGGGGGGGGGACATGGATGGGTTAGTATGCCCCCTGAGGCAACTTCGTGGGGAACTGTGCAGACGTTCGTCTGGAAGGTCTTCTGAAAAGCCGGGCAATACCTCAGACAGTACAACTGGCGGTAGGATTCGAAGCCACCATCTCGCAGTCTTCAGCTCGACCTTCCCTACCATCAACGAGTTGGACGCCTTAACTAACACCACCTAGATACAGAAAGCCTGCGCGCTCGTCGATGTGACGTAACAATTAAGAGTCAGCCAATCAGGAACTTGGTTTTTAACAGTGACAGCCAATCACGAAGGTGCCTTCAGCTGTGGTGTCTATGAAGACGAACAACCGTCGTCTGCTAGTTGTGATTGAGCGCCCCAGCGTACTAAATGGGAAAACTTGGAAGTAAAGGGCAAAGCGGTCTCAGTCTTTCTCAGAACTCATTTTCTGGAACCCGTCTTGCGCTTTGTGTCTAAATATTTAAGTCTACAGGTTCCAGGTGAGCTGCAGTCATTTGCGAGTCGTTGAATTTGCAGAACGGTGAACCGAAGTAGCAGACGAACTCTGACTGTTATGGTCCACGTAGCGCAGGAGAGAGAGGAGGCAATGAGCAGGCTTCCTGATCTAGGTGGCGTTGCCCTAACCCAGTCTGTCATGGCGCTGGTGAGTTACTTTTCTAAGATAGGTTATGACGTCACCTGGTGAGTCGATAGGTTCCATTGGTGGGAGTATGTTGCAACAGGGGGGAGGGGGGGTTGGCGCCTACTCCCAAGTCGATCGAGCAGGTTAGGAACGCACCCCGGTCTCTTGAGCTTTGTAGGGCTTTTCAAAGCCTTTCAGGCCGCAACGCAGTGCAGCGCAAGGACTTGATAACCGCGCTATCGAGATTCCGGAGGTCGTCGCGGCCGATGTTGCTGAAACATTCTGGTTTGCACACGTGCACTCGCAAGAGGGCGCGGAGGCGGAGGAACAGAGGATAAAAAAGCCCACACGGATGGTTTGGGGAATCCCCTCGGGAGCCACGGCCGGAACGGTTCCGGTAAGGTTTGCTGTGCGACGTTGAGGAGGAGCTGGCCGCGGGTACAATGGTGAGGTCACCAATAAACCTTCTTTGCTGCTTAATAGTTCTTGTGTAGTTCTTCTGGAGGGCGACTGACTCGGGGAAGCCCCGAGGGTGGGACTGTCTTTCCCCTCAATTGGCGCCCAACGTGGGTCTCGAGTCAGTGCGTTTAGAAGACCAAGTTTTACTTATGGCTTTTGGGTGTGCAGGTCGGACGGTAGGACCGGTGAGGTCTGTTCCACGCGTCGAAGCAGCTTATGTTCTTTTTATTTTTCCGTGGTCAGCTCCCCTCTCCCGATTGGTTGTAGGCCGCGACGCAGCTGCAACCTACGGAGCATGACGAGGTACCTGCAGTTCCCCAGTCCTGCTCTTCAGGGACGCCTGGTCTGGTCGCAGCAGTGCCCGCAGGGCTCATGCGACAGTCCGACGACAACTCGACGAAGTGTCGACGCCGTATCTCCCACACCTCCGCTCAGGTCGACGTCCGCAGTGCACGTGCTATCGCAACCTGATGCCGCGTCGGCTGCGCTGCCGCCACGGAGATCCGCTGCAGGCTTTGGCTGTAGCTGATGTTGAGTCATCGCATGACTGCCAGCAGCGTTAACGAACGAACTTCGCTCCCCGGACTACGAAAGCCGTTTCCCAAAGGAGCTGCATGGGCGTACTCAGCTAACGAGAGCTATGCAGAATTCGTTCGGGCTTCACTTCGGTTGTACGTAGGGTTGGTTCCTCTGCGAGCGGAGCGCGGAAGGTGGCGCGGGCTATCCGTCAGTACCACCCATGCTTTCTACCCTAATTTCGGGCCCGTCACTTCCTCAGTAAGGAAGCGATGGTGCGGGAGGTTCGTACTATCCCTGAATATCCCTGTCGACTATCATTAATTTGAGTAAATTATACACGCTCTTCACATTGGTGGGATAAAAAGTTACCTTTACTTGGTAAATTTCCGACTTTAGTTCCAAAAAATTTACATAATTAAACTTACGTTACACGACATTCACATCAGGAGGTGGCAAAAAACTAGTAAGAACAAATGCCGTTGACGGCATGATTCAAGGTAGTGTAGTTTTTTTTTATTATAATTCAATGTATGTCTCGCAGGTATATCATGGCGACGATTCCAACTTGTTGGAGGTGATACCCTCTCGATAGGTGGCGTCAGCTGAAAAACTGTACAAACAAAATATACGACGGCGTGATGAAAATTTATTGACCCATTCCTATTCGAACTCTATATTGTCATCTAAGACACAAAAAAACGAGGTGATATGGGCAGTGGGTGATCAGTGCGTTCCTGAAAATCGGTTCACGCTATAGACGACCACGATAAGTGCGATTGACGAGGAAGGAGACACCGTTGTTTGCGAAAGTATGGCGGGCTTCTTCTAGCCCGCCATAGCGAAAGTGTGCGGATCGCGGCCATCTTCCTGGGGAGAAGAAGATGATGAAGTAAGCTCAGGGCCATCATCTCCTTGGAAGAAGAAGGCCACTGTTCCTAGTGGTGGAAGAAGGAGAAGAAGAAGAAGTGGACCCCGCGGGTTACGTGTGCAGGTTCGTTGGCTTATTCGTTTTGCAAGGTGGACCGTCCTTGCGAAGAGCCCTCTTCTGGTAACACCCTGCTTCAGCATCAGCCGTGGTAAGAAACAGCACAAATTCTGTCGTAGCACTCGTCTTAGGGTTCGTAAAGGGTTCACGAAGAGATTTCCAAATATCGGAGTTCTCATTGGAGAACGGCTTCCAAAGATGTCTATGATCTGAAATATATGCCGTATTGCATTCAACGCGGGCGCAGTTCACGCGAAAAAAAAAAAAAAAAAACGTCGAACGGTCGCCCGACACACCCTCTGCAATCCAACAGACGTCATGCACTTACACCCTTTGCTCACTCCGAAGCAGTCGCCGTTCCTCGGCCGCGGTTTTTTGGTTAATATCTCCGTAATTCAAACCGATATTGGGTTGACGCTGCACATGGTGGATGGATTAGCGGCTATAGTTATGTTCAGCTTATGGAGGCAAGGAAATCTAGTCTACACAGTCTTACCAGTCTAGTCAACTACATATATCGTTGGAGATAAGGAGAAGCAATGGGTGGGGTGCGATAGGGTGCGCCGGTTCTAGAGAAAGTGGGAATAGAAGCACGCGTCTCTGCGCGTTTCCTCACCCGACTTATTTGTTCCTGCTGTCTTCATTTTTGTTGTCTAGTTGCCTTGTCTTTTCTTCATTGTGCTCGTTCAAATATTGCCTGAACTGTTGCGCTTTCGGAGCCTCTTTCCTATATAATTTTGTTATGTCCCCCATATGTTTTTCTTTGGTATGTATAATGTTCTTTTAACCTCATCGTTCCTTGAATTATTGCCTTACTTCAATTTTCTTCATATCATTAGCGTGTGTTGCTGTATATGTATACATTACTGTAGTTTGAGAGTGCGCAAGCACCAAGGCTCTTGCGGCCGTTCTAGGGCACAATAAACTCATTCACATTCATTTAGCAATAAAGGGCGCGCCACGGAATTGAGAGCCCATGCACTGTTCGCCATCGGAACTCGCAAAGGCTCCCTTCAGGTCACTAATGTCAAGCTATGTTGCGGCGGCTACGTCCTTAGCCGGCGTTCACACGGGCCAACTTTCTGCACCAACTCGGACCAACTTTGGAGTTGGTGGCAGTCGTCCGACATCACCGACCATGACCAACTCGAGTTGGTGGGAATCGGTCGCCGAGCGATAACTTCGGAGAGTTGGTGGTGGTCTAACCAATCAACGCGAGGAGCATTGCCACGTGACCCTCGAGGGCGTGAAGCGATTTCGTTTCTGTCGTACTGCCTGGCATGGGTTCAAATCGTACAGGGGTACATGTTAATTTTTTATTTATTTTTGGTTGCTAACGCCATAGAAACATATCAATAGGCATTTTTTGAGATACTGGTGACCTTCTGGCGAAGTGAAATGAATTCGTTTTGATTAATGACAGTTAAAAAGAAGTCACCAGCGGATGGACTTGAACCCATACACCCCGATTGCCGTAAGGTTGGTTGTGGGCGGAGCTAACGAGTTGGTACGTGTGAACGTGGAGACTGTACAGTCTTGAAGTTCGTCCAAAGACGTTGCTTCTGTCTTAGTTGGTGCTGAAAATCGGCCCGTGTGAACGCCCCCTTAGTGAACCATAGAAGAGTGTGGTGAAATCATTTGATATTGACCTACTATTAACCAAACCCATCTCAATTTTGCTAAAGGGAAGGGCCTCAGGAAGAGAGAGGCCGACATTTCTAGCAGTCTGTTCTTCTGGGTACCGTCTTCATTTCTGGCACGGTATTTAAAGGCTTAGGAATGACGCGTTAAATAGATCATGGGTACGATAGGACGTCTGGAGGCAGCAGCGTAGCGAGCGTGGGGGCGACGGGAGATCAACCCTCCCCCCCGAAATCGTACCTTTGTTGAATCATGACAGTTAAAGAAAAGGCACCAGCAGTGGGATTCGAACCCACACACTCTGACTGCCGGTCAGAGATGGTACCGTAGCCTTGGTAGTGCATTTTTTGAGAGGTAGTACCAGGGCGAAATGCACTCTCCCAAAGTACCCGTACGACCCCACCCGAAGTATTTTTCTGGCTACGCTACTCACTGGAGGTTACCCAGAACAAAAACAGTCACTGTTCGAAATAGCAGCGGTGCTCGTCCTTAATGTTTCCTCACAGTTCGCTCGATTTTCTACTTTTCTAGCGTCTCGATACAGTAAAACTCAGTACTGCCTGCTACCTGTATGTCTGTGTTTGAATGTCGATAACTCTTTCCCTCTGCAGGAAGTCGAACCGCGTTCAGCACCACCACCGGAGAGAATGGTGCCTCTTACGAAGGAATTAACTTCGCTTTCTCCGTCAACTTCTCGTGAAGTTGGCTTCGTAACCAAGGACGGCATCTACCAGCGGATGAGTTTACTCTATGGAAGTCTAGCAGCATTCGTAATGGGGGCAAACAACATGATGCCCCTGGTCACCTCTCCTGGTGTGAACCATTGGTGCGCTCCTCCTGACGGCATTCAAGGCAGTGAAGAGGACTGGAAGAACATGAGCATCCCCGTTGACGAGGACGGCACGTACAGCCAGTGCCAGATGTTCAACGGGTCGGACAACCGCTCCGTCGTGTCTTGTACGGAATGGCTGTACGAAAGTTCCAGCCATTTTGGAACCATCGTAGAAGAGGTGAGCGTAGGATCGACAGTGCTCTAGATCTTACCATATGACGACACATAAAGAAAAGATCACCGTGCGCGCATGTAGAATGGTTGGATCTCGGACCGGAAATCGGAGGGTGTGTGTTCGAATCCCACTGCTGGTGTCTTTTCCTCAACTGCCATTATTCGATTGAAGTACGCAAATGGGAGTTGTGTTCGACCTTCGTTTAAATGCCTCGTCTACTACTACTACTACTACTACTACTCTATCACACTCTTCAAAATGAACTTCACATCATAGCACACTCCTAGCCAACGACCATCTCGAATGACATCGTTCATTCTCCCGATTTGTTTAAAATGGGAGGCGAACGCCTATTTGTGACACTTAATGCCGTTCATATAATTGTCACAAAAAATGACTACGCCTCCCTTTTCCAGCAAATCCGAGGAGACAACGATATCATTCGGGTCATGACTGTTGTCATGATGGCATGGATGGTTGTCATGATGGCACAGCATGATGTCATAGTAGTTGTCATGATGGTTGGCTAGGAGCGTGGTATGCTATGAAGTGAAGGTGCCACCCACTGCTTTTCACGGAGTACGCTATGCATTGCGGACAGTTTTAAACGCGTACTACACTCCGCACTCCACGTGGAGGAAAACTGCAGAGTTTAAACCCACGATCACTCCCACACACGGCAGCAACCACGGTCTAGCAGTCCAGAAGAAAACAAAACCCACCTGTTGCCGAGGGAACGGAAACACGGTTCGAGGGTAGGTTAGAATGGTCTATAGCTGAGGAAAAGAAAAGTAAGGGGCGAACGAACACAACTTCCATGTAGTAGCAGCTGAAGAGGTGCACCTACTTGGGGTGTCATCAACTGCCATTCTTTGATAGAAATTGTGGCCTGGATTCTTTTTTCTTCTTTGTATTTGCATAGCATGCACACGAGACTTAGCAGGCGGATGTTAAGATGAAAGCAGTATTTCAACGATTTATGCACAAAGAAGAAACATAGATTGGATTGGATTGGGTAGCAGGAACAGCGAGGCGTACAGGCATTCATGGCCTTGAAAGGCCGTGGCCGCATCCACAGTATATCGACCATGGCGGCTGTCAGTCTGCGATGTTGGCAGGAGGTATCGCCTGTGTTCAAGTCCTTTGCTCACCCCCATTGTTGAATCTTTCCGAGCAGTATACGTTGATGGACTAGTTGGTGCATTGCAGTACAGAAGATAGCGTTAAGAACATACGACCACAGAGATGTGGATGGGAGGAGCGCTCGTCCCGTCTACATCTTTTCAGGGGTCGTCTGTTCTTAGTGATATCTTCTGTACTCAATTTTTCCTTCTGACTTCTTTCCTTATGATTTCTATGGAAAGTGGAGGCCAGCGTAGCGTAGTGGTTCACGCACGCGACTGGCCCCCGAGAGGTGTGTGATTGGACTCTCGCAGCTCTCTAGCTTTCTCGACGACTACCGCATTTCAATTGCTCATGTTCTTAAGCACCGTTGAAGCTCCTATTGTTTCTGTGTTTGTTAGTGTGTTTCAGCCTCAGAGCAGCTACTTTGCATCATGTAAACTAACACGTACGGATAGAAACGACGACAGATCGTGAGTGAACTTGGCAATTCCTGCTCTAGAGGAACGTGTGTTTCATGTCCGTACAGGAGCAGACACTAAATTTTGTTTGTTTTTTCTTTCACAGTGGAACTTGGTATGCGATAGAGCGTGGTTTGTTCCAGCCACCACTGTCGTCTACCTGCTTGGTTCCATTGTGGGCTTCATTATTTCTGGCATTCTATCGGACAGGTAGGTACACCAATAACCTGTCGTTACCGACACACTTTATGAAAATTGGCCCGACAATTCTGCCAGTGGACATTCGCAGAAGGACGGTCTGCAGCCTTTCCGGGTTCGCTGCTCTTGTCAACTCGTGCAGGGAATATTGGCTATAGACATGCATTGGACGTTATCACCTGGAACAGACCTTTTCTGGTAGAACACAATATCTATCTTCGGAATAGATTTTTGATTTCTCTCTCTCATTTCACTCAGATAGCACGCGATTTCTCCTTGAATTATAAAAAATTACATTTCATTATTACGTTGTCAGTTTGCGGTAGCTATTTAACCAGGGAAAGTCCGACGGGGGACCTTGATATAACGTGGGGTACGCAGGGAGCCTGTATGCGTTTGTCCGATAAGCCCTTTCCATGTAACTCCCCACTCATCATTTAAATGAAGTTGTTGAATTTAAAGCGCTGAGGAGCGTCGTAACCGGCAGAGCGAACGAGGAACGAAGCGAAGGATGAATATAAGGGAGAGCTTGAGGAGGAAACCAGCGGGAAAGCGTTCGGGCACAGTGAAGAGGGTATGAGGAGGAGGGCACGTTTGGGAAGGCGGAACGCATGTGGTTGCAATTTGGTGAGCCGGGCTCCAAATTTGCGACTGGAACCCTGCGGCCGCAAAATCACGGCAGTTACTTAACGAACTGGGATATGAGTGCTACCCGAAGAAAGTACTATGTGTCCAGAGGTCAAGCTCAACAGTTGCACTCAAATTTCGCATTACCGCCTGTTATAATCGTCCAGTGCATATTTTCTCACGTTTTCAGTATCGGCCGGAAGCCAGTGGCCATGGTCAGTTGCATAGCGGTCATTGTGTTTTGCATCTCCATCGGCAACGCTACCAACATCGCGTTCTATATTGTGCTTCGCTTCTTCGTGGCAAGTGCAGTGAGTGCCCTCGTACTCCCTCTCTACGTGCTACGTAAGTTCCCATTCTGGTATTTCTCGTCCACCTGCTACTTGTATACCAGAAATTCGGCACCTCCTTTCTCATATCACGATAGAGCACGATTCAACAAACCACAGAGTGCAGCTTTCTTTCGTTTTCGTCAAATCTTTCTACAAACCGCACTCATAACCAAGTTACGTTTTCGGCTTTATAATATCGTAACCATGCTACCGATCGCGAAAGGAGCTCTGTACCACCCTAGCTCACAACTGTAGCTTTCTATCGGTACCAATATCTTGAACAGGCACACAGGACTGGCACGTACAATGCTGCTACAAAGAAGCCGGATTTCAAGGGGAGGATTGGGAACGCAGCCCATGAGAGCCCACATGATGCCTTTACTATGCTAATGTAAAGCCTGTGTTTGTAAGTGAATACCAAGTACTACCAAGTAACACAACCTATACTCGGACCAGTTAGACCTGGGCAAAATTCTACGGGGCCCCAGGTTACGAGCGTCACCTGACGGCGCGCTGCAGAGCCCTGTTGTCGCGCGCGCTGTCAGGTGACATTTCGAAGCCATTCGAAGCCTTAGTTTTGAATAAAATACTCTGCCAGACATCTGTCAACATATTTCCTGCTGTGTAATTCTTTTATAGTATAGCCATCATTTCTCCTGATGCGCAACCCAATTTATGTGGGACGCCCGGTGTATGGTTCCTCTTGTCTTTGAACACAGTAACAACTTCCCCAAACCAGCTACTGAGTCAGCAAGAAACAATGTCAAGCTCTTACAGGGCGTAAATGAGGGCGTCCCGACCAGTGTTCATTATGACATTATGAGACTTTCACTACGTGCAGTTATCGAAGTGGTGGCAGTGTCGAACCGAGGGTTGCACGCCATCGTCATGGCGGGTGGTTACGGTGCGGGTACAGCCTCTGTCCGAGTAGCCCAGAGTTTGAATCTTGGCTGGCGCCTCTTCCAACTGTTGCTCATGGTGCCTACAACGACGCTTGTCTTAGGATTTCCGTAAGTCAACAATCAAACATGTTTTGCCCTAAATCGATACCTTTTTGACGATCCCGTCCAAGATACCATAAAGGCCCAGCCACGTGAGGCGTTTTCTCAGCGGCGCACGGCTGCGTTTTGCGACTGCAACAAAGCCCGGCGATGGAGAACAATAGAGACGGGAAGCGGTCCTTGACGTTTGAGACGGACAGATCTCGATCGCAAGAAGCGGAAATGTTGCCCACGCCTGCCTGCCCAATCAGAGAGTAGTATCAGGTTAATATCCGGTCGGTCTACTATTGGCGTACCCATATAGGTGGCGGCTCGCGGAATTGCCCTCATGGATCGCGTTCGACAGAAAATCCCCGTGTAAGCGTCCGTAGTTTAGGCATACAAAACACAAAGGGGAAAGTGTGCAACAGATGGATGAAGACGTCAAGCTGTTTGGGTACATTGTGAAGTTCAATAGCGGGACGACACTTGCAAGAAATGGCTCTGCGCGAATGGTACGCACTGGTGCAGTATCTTGTTGGTTATAATATGTCGTCGGTCAAAAGCACATGTCTGTTTGACGTTTTCACTTATATTAATAGCGTGTATCAGGTCGTGAGGAGTTCCTTTCGTCGAGGGGGTACGAGAACGCTCGCTTGGGACGCCGTCTACCCACCGTTGTGGAAATGTCGCATGCGGTTAGATGTAAGCGTTTCTCACAACAGGGTCGCCTGCCGCTGAGAAAAGTCTGTCGATCTGCCGCTCGAAAAACGCAGAATGCGGTTGGGCCTCAAAATGCCGAACTCCTTCATAAACCGTACCGTCTTTGCAATAGATGGATCCAAGAATCTCCACGGTGGCTCATATCCCGCTGGAATCTGAGCAAAGCCGAAAAAGTGGTTCTCACTATTGGCAGGATTAACGGAACTAAGCCCGAACATACTATGGAGCTCTGGCGGAGCATTCGCCTTGACCTTGAAAAGGTGAGAAACGGGTGTCTCTTTCGCGTTCTGTTATGGAACGCACGATAACAGTACACCTCATGATATGGCAAAGATATGGTGCAGAATGTGGGTCATCGAGGAGTCGAGAGGATTGTCAGAAACGTTCACTGTGAGCATACAGTAAATATGAATGTGCAATTACAGGAAGAAGAGAAGTACTCCGAAATGTTGAGAGTGGAATTACTGAGCGTTCTTCTTGCTCCAAGTTTAAGATGCGCAAACTTAATTCTTTTCTACTCTTGGTAAGTAGTTTGCTTTCTACTCGAATCATTCTGCCAATGTCGATGGAGCGCTATTTTTTATTCGGAATGGCGACAATGGTCATACATCAGGTAGACTGCAGACATCATTTGGCATAGGAAATGTCCTCACACATTCAGCTGGTCACAGCCGCCCAGGATGAAGGATATACTCACAATCGTACACGCTGAGCCATTTAAAGGGTTTGTGAAACCATTTCCATCCTTCGAAGAAATCACGTTTCAAATATTGAGTTACGTACGTGTATTGATTTATGCACATCAAGACGTTATGCTATCCCGGGTAACGGAGCTATTGCACTCTGAAGATCACAGATTGTGCAAGCTCCTCCGTCCCTCTCAGATCTTCACCTCCTTACCCGTTTTCCTAGTGGGAAAGGAAGTGGGACGACAGTAACAGAGACGGAGAGCTTGTAGAGACTGAGCCGGTCACCGGGGAACGGGAAAGCATGCAGGGATATTCCGCATGATTTGAGCTGACTGAACAAAGTCGCAGCGGTGCTTTGGGCGGATTGCAGCCCTCCTTCCAGTATACAGGGTGTTTTTTTTTCATATCGCGAAAGATTTTTATTTAAAAAACCATGGGAGATCAACATATATACCGTTCTTTTTTTAGGGTGGTTAAGTGGCCTCTTGGACATCCTCTCGAAGAAAGTGTGACACTCCAACATATCTAATTACCTAAAACTAATTAATCAACTCTTTAATTAGAGACTTTCGTGCAAAAGTGGACAATAGGGGACAACCATCGTTGAAAGCCATTTCATTGAAAACAAAAACCCTGGAACAAACACGTGCGTTGAAATATCTATCGACGAATTTTGCTATGCAAATAAGCCGTAACCGAGGACGCGCGCCTCACGAGCCCATGACATCCGCCGTCGGCAGCCTATCAGGATTGCATAGTGGTTCCTTTGTCCAACAGATTAGTACCTGCTCCAATCATCTCCATCGCTTTAAGGCATGTGGTCCCCTGATGTCGAAGGAGCGCTGTCGCCACATTTGAATAAAAAAATGTCGCGATGGCATATTAGAATACGCGTTCTTGTTTCAGCATTTGTAATGATTAGAAACGAAGATTGGCTTTCAAAGTAAACTGTCTCCGGTTACATCCCATTTCGCCTATTCCCATTTTGCCTAACCCGGATTATCGGATTAAAGAGGCGGGAGGGCTAACAGCCGTTAGGCGAAATGGGACTGCCGTGCAATCTCATTAGGCAAAACGGGACTGTCGGCAAGTGGGCGTTACTTACACGCTCCGTCCCGACTCCCGATGGTGACGTGTGCAAGAAATGAATGTGCTCGTCGGACAACTACCTTACGTCGTCCAAAACAAAGACCCTTTACATTTACAAATATAAGGTGTAAATATAATGTACAAATATAACAAACATTTTACACGGTGACTCCTGATGGACAGCATGACGAATGAAACAAGGCTTCGAGCCATGTTCAGTGTCACCTGAGCGATGTTAAATATGGAAACTGGTGTCACTATGGTCGTGTGTAATTTAACTCTTTTTTTTTTTTTACTTTCGTGTTAGTGCCGCGAAGCTATGAGCGACGGCGAGGTGTCTATGAGCGAGATATGGCTATGTGGAGATGAGAGGTGGCTATGAGCGACGTACAGGTGAAGACAGATGGAGAGAGGACAGCAGGAAGGAGTGAGGGGATAGGGGGTTAATATGCGTCTTGGGCAGACTTCAGGGGGAACTGTGCCGGTATTCGTCTCGAAAGTCTTCGGACAACCCAGGGAAAACCTCAGACAGCACAACCGGTGGTAGGATTCGAACCCACCGCCTCCCAGTTAGCATGACACCACCGAGCGAGACGCCTTAACCCACGTTCAACCTAACTACCGTATTTTCCGGTGTATAACGCGCGCGTAATTCGGTAAAAAGGTGCTCTGAAGAGGGCCTGCGCATTATCTAACGGTGGGAGTTATACACGGAAATATTTTCCGACAGGAATTCCTTTTCTGGTCGGTGTCGTACAAATTCTAGTCTCCTCCAGGGTGTGCTCTGAATTTCTCCCAAATCACTTAGGGTCAGTTTAAAAAGCCGGCGTAGGGCGTTGGAATTAATAAAAAGTTGTGATGATACTTAAGAATGTCATTGAGCAGTCAATAATTCAGAATGGCGAACGGGACATGGTGTCGTACCTCGATGCCGTGGGACATCTAATGCATATTGAGTAGAGCTGCAAATTTGGAAGAATTTTGAAGTGCAGAAAATAAAGCTTCCCTTTTAATTAAAAAAAAACTGTAAATGAAAACTATGTTTTCACTCTTGCACAGTCTATATTTGTGAACCAACAGATGAGGGAAGAAACCCTAGTGTAATATGAATTATAAATACAGACCTCATGCTTCAGTGAAACCAACAAGGTTGCATGTAAAGTTATATGAAGATCCGAAATTGACTTTTGGCAGCATGCCAGAGGACCGCCTTCTTTCTTACGTAACACGGATTAGTAGGCGAAGTGGGACTGTCTGCAGCATACATTAGGCCAAATGGGACCCCCTGCAGTTCGAGGTCGGTGAACCTGCTAAGGGATGGCGAGATAATCCGCTAAGAAGCATTAGGCAAAATGGGAATAGGCGAAATGGGAAGACACGCTGTCTCCCATTCTGTTATCTCAGGTTCGGCTGCAAGGCCCCAAGTGCTTGTCTTCGTCTCCTTCGTCCAGTGTGTGTTTTTGTTGCACTCAGCCTTATGGAAGCCCCTAATAAATGACTGGCCGCATAATACGTTTGGACGCAAAAAGGGCTTCTATGTGGGCTTCTTTTTTTAAACATCCGTAATAAAAAAAGCATGGTCGATTCATTGGTGTATCCGACGAAAATGCCTTGGCATGAAATCTTGGAAAACCCTTTGGGGACTCCCCTTCAGAACGCTACACAACCCTTCACAAACGTTGCATAACCCTTCACATGACCCTACACAACGCTAACGCAGGACGGTATCCGCAACAAAACGAGCCTTTCGGGCTTCCTCCGATTCAGCTTGGCGGCGCCGTCTCGCAGCCTCAGCATCCTTTCGCCGCCGATCCTCCGCGCCACTTTCATAACCCATGGCGCGCACACGCAGACACGTCTGAACCTGTCGAGCACCACAGCTGCACTGCCGTGCCGACGCGCCGCGTCGCGCTCACCACGCGTCCTCTTTCCCTACTTCCCTCTCCACTCACCGCACACGCGCGCCGCGCAGTGGCTACAGACAGACTACGCCGCGATTCCTTCGTAGCGGGGACTGTAAGGCTAACAAAAAAAAAAAAAAAACACACCTCGAATGACGTCGTTGGTAACGGCCCTGGACAAACTCCAGCGTGCTGCTCATCATATTCAATTATGAACGGCCGCAGACAACCGGCCATGTAGTAATTTGGTCTCATTATTCTTCCAAGGTTCACCGTTTCACTTACGTACTACGGCATCCACGTCTACGTCGTGAGGAATCCCAGCACGACGATGCTGGTGACTCTCCTCACCTTCCTGCCTATTGCCACGTTGACGTACTGGGGAATGGAATACCTGGGACGGACACGGACCCTGACCTGTGCCATGTTTCTAACTGCGTTCTCCTGTTCGCTGGACGTATTCTTTCGAGGCGGTGGGTTTCATAGGTTTAGTTAGAAAAAGCAAGAAGTTGCTCTTTGTACGTTGCTTTTTCGCGTCCGTGATTAGAGGTTTTCCCGAACCCTTCTCGACCCACACCCGCACGTGATTTGGTGGAACTGCCCACACCCGCGGGTCGTGCGGGTATATCCGCACACCCGCACTACAGGGGCGTGCAGCCGAGTTGCAGAAGTTACAGGACGACTACTGAAACATAAATAAGAAAAACACGTAAACGTTTGTGGACCTTTAATCGCACTTTACATTTGGTAGACATCAAGTTCATGATACATAATTGTTGAAAGGACGGTCCTCAAATTATCATTAAACGCACTGGAAGTCCGGTCTTTTGCACGTTTATTTCGCGGAAAAGCACACCTCTATTCATGATAGCGAAAACCCCGAGGGGAAAGACAAGGAAGGGCATGCACACAACACAATTCGCACAACGTCTCAAAGTCCCGCGTCTCGGGGTTTTGCTATCATGGACACTTATCACTAGCTCGCTTACTACCTAACCGTATACTTTCAGGTATCCAGGTAAGGAAGATACACTACGTTGCCCACAGGGCAACATTGTCGGGCTCTAGCAGGGCAGATGTCCATGCTAACTATGGTCAGGATCTTTAAAAAACAAATAAATGCTTCTTTTTATTAATTACAATAATATGCTATATGTTCGTGGCTAAGTGAGTCACCTTATGGCCGCACATGCGACCTTCTGCCGTGCAGCCCTGTTTAGTTTCCACTAATAAAAGGTGTTTAATTATGAAATATAGAATCTGTTCCCTTTGGTGTGCTGATGACGTCGCCGGATTCAGAAAATAGGATCGAGCTAGTATAGCACGTGGAACTGGTAGTGGAAAGACGACAGATTTGGAGGCCATTTTTGTGACGGAAACGCATACTTCACTTGCCCTTAAAGGGACTATCGCACTGGGAAACGTTTGTATGAGACCGGTACCGTAATGTTCGTCACCACTTCACAATCAACTTGACCAAGTTTCTCTTCCGAAACCAGCTGACGTATTAAATTTACTGCTTTTGAAGATTCGCACTCCTCCTGCTCCCAAGGAAGTCCCAGCGATAGTAAAATCATGATGACGTAGGTCAGGCACACGAATCAGAGCGCAGCGCAGGCGATTGCCTCCGAGGTCGTCTGCTTGGCGTTCGTACCGCAACACGCCAAGTGAAAAGCTATCGGTAAATACGCCGACTTTCGTTTAGGAGTGTAAGTTTCGACACGAGCATGTTGCGTGGAACACGGTATTACGCACCTGGCTATGCAAGCATGTACACTCTAAATCGTTTTACACCTTAAAGGGTCTAAATCAAAATGTTCATGGCGCACACCTTTTTAGGTGTATTTTAACACCCTCATGGCAATCGCGGTGTAAAGGGTGTAACGCCGAATAAAACTGCTGGGTTCGTGGCAATATGCTGGTAACTGTGTATTCACAATTACCAACATATTACATATAATCACATTGAGGTTCATATATGTATGTACATCAAGGTGATTACATGTGTGTGTAAACATGCACAGCCGACATACAGAAAAGCATGTATGGCGTGGCAGATGTGCATGGCGATGAAGCATGGCAGCTGTATATAGCTTTTCGTGAAATTGTAGACCTTCTCATGAGCAGGCACCTCCCCCATATGCATGTTTATGGCTTAGAACGTTGCATTTATTCGTTGCTTCAAGGATTTGCAGTGCTGTACTCACAAATATCTAACCCTTGTAAAATGCATTACATTGTACATTATCCGCGACTCATCAGGATGTTTTGTCCTCACCTTTCCTAGCTGTATGGTGTATGCGTTTCAAAGGAAAACACCAGCATTTTAAAGATGTTGCTAGAAAAACTCGACATTTTAAGAACATAACCCTTTCATTAGCAAGAAGACATCAATTTTATCAAATGTATGTGTGGTCGCAGCCCCTCATCAGAAATGCCACATCTACTGATGGTTCCAAGGAGATACAACTTCAGCATGCCCCAAAAACAATTCAGAGTTACATTCATTACCGTGATATTCGCGCAGAATCTATAATCTATGTGAAAAGTGCAGTTGATAATGATAACACATTTGCTGTTGGCTGTGTTGTTGCCAAGGAATCTTCCGAGGACTTACCCGTGTTCGTTGAGGTTACAGGCATATATGTTATTAACTCTGATACCATTTTTCTCATACAAACATTAAATACAGTTGAGTATGCTTCTGTCTTGCGATGAGGTGCAACGTGTTTTAAGAAATTTAAGCACTATCTCAGCAGATCTTCTAAATCTGCATACTTTACTAGATGGTAGACGTGTTGTAAATCCACGCCATGCACTTTTGTAATGTAACTTCCCGTTCCCTGTTGTATATAATTACTTTTGTTCGTGTGAACGAACATAAACATACTCCTTCCTACACCCAGGCGACACACTTATCACCATATTTCACCTGAGTGTGTAGTACACCATTGTTACACCCTCAGGAACTTCCAAAACAAAGTTGTAGGGTGTGAAAGGGGTGTGATCTTTGTTAATACACCTATTTTACACCTTTAAAGGTGTGAAACGACTTAGAGTATAGGACGCTAGCCAGAAATAACATTGCACAATCCGGTCGCAGCCTCCTCCGCGACCTGCAGACGCCGTCCCTCCCGCACGCTGATTGGTCGCCAAGGGCCCTCTGAGAACTCTCCCTTTAACCGCGCCAAAGGGCGCTCACTGATTGGCCTTGTCCGGGTGACGTGTTCTCTGATTTCCAGAGAGGGAATTCAGGCACACTTGTCTGCGCGGAAACAACTCCACTAATCCGCGTCGGATATTCGGCGTTATTGACGGTGACGAACGAGAAGTAAAACGACATTCTAGTTTCAGAATCGACCGCGATGGAGGCGACGGTCCCTCTAAGTACGCCGAAGAACGAGATTCATTTCCCTCGCACTTAAGAGGAGCGGGAGCCACAAAAATGTCCCTCATATCCGCCATTTTTCCAAGAACATTTCCACGCGGTTTTTCTTTCGGCACAATCATTTTTCTGAAAATGGCAGCGAGAGAAATCGCAATGCACGCCTTCCCTCTCCTGCTCAGGAAGCTCGAGAGGACTCTGATTGGCCTCCTCAAGCGATCTCCCTCACGGTGATTGGACAAATCGTTCGCGTAGACCAATGAGAGAGCGCTCCGCTGCAGGCCGTGCGCCCCGGACAGACTTCACACAGGAACTGTGCCGGCATTTGCCTTACCGCATCTGGAGATCGAACACCCTGGGAAAACGCCCAGAGCACGGCCTGGGCGTTTTCCCACGGCGCAGGGGGCTGAGCGGTCTCCCCGAGCAACAGGCAGATCGCTCGGTAGTAACACACCACAAAGAGAGAGCGCTCCACATTATGGTCCTTTTTAAGATGCAGAGGGAAAGTTTTTGATTCTGTTTTAGCGCCGCGAAGCAACTGTAGCTATGAGCGGCGTAGAGATGTGGACAGACGGAGAAGGGACAGCAGGAAGGAGATCGCGACACGGGGGTATAGTACGCGTCCTGGGCCGACTTCAGGGGGAACTGTGCCGACATTCGTCTGGAGAGGGAAGGTGCGGTTTCTTTTGGTCATAAATCGTCGAACGACGCAACGGACGAATCTCGTTCCTTTAATTTTTTGTGGTAAGGTAACAGCATCTTTATCAGAGCTGGCAATTCAAAATGCCACGGAAGAAAAAAAGAGGAAATGCCTCGAATCAAATTCCCTGGGTCTTACAATCCACCGAAGCTTAGCAACCTATAGGCAAGTTTTGCCTTCCATTGCAGATGAAGGAAGCGCCGTTCCAACTGCTCTGACTGACTCCCTGGAACTGTTGGGGATCGGCGTTGCACAGAGTGTGGTGGTGCTCGTCATCGCCGAAGTGAACCCCACAGCTGTGAGAACCATCGCTGTCTGTTGCGGTTTTGTCTGCAGCAGGAGCGGAATGATCTGCGCTACTCTCGCGCAACATCTGGTAATGTCCTTCGTATCGTTACGAGAAGGGTTTATGAGTTTCATTACACACATTGTAGCTGCACGCTGGTGTGTCCAAGCGACTGTGACGTGACTGACGTGCTTTTGTGTCAGCGAGGATATTTTCCGATAAGTTCTTCTCTTCCCTTATAGTGGACACTGCCTAGTGTCGGACCACCAGCCCTGTACGGTGTCTGCTGTCTGGTCGCTGGCATCCTCGTCACCTGCGTGCCGGAAACGAAGTCAGCCAGGTTACCGGAGGCTGTCAAAAAATTCAATATGTTCGAGTGAGTTTTCATATCTTAAAGAACGACGAACGTACCAGCCGTGGGGGGTCGAACCCAGTAACGGCATTATTCGCGTGACGTCAATTCGCGTGTAATGACATTTCGCCGAAATAAACATGCGCTTACCATGTACTTAATGATCGTTAAACTTAGCAATATGCTTTTTTCTTCTCATGATATACAACGTAATCACAATATATCTGGCGCTTGTGTCACAATCACATGATCACGGCTAACATGTCACAAACTCCCGTGTGACATCAACAAACTGTGGTTCACGACAACCGCGGTTTCTTCGGCTAACGGTGGTTAAGCGTAACAGCGGTTAAAGGTTGGTCCTCACTGGTGCGTTTTGACGCACAGGCATCCGTTCCGTTGGCACGCAGCCTCAGTGCTCAACGCAGCGTAATGCGTTGACATGTCCTCACTGCCACGGACCTACGTCCGTCGGTTGACGGTGGCTGACACATGGTCGACGAAGCACACCGACGTGGGTTCAGTGCATGCCCATACAGCACAGACGAAGGCGTTGCGATTGAACATCGTATTTTAAAAGCGCTTAGTTTGCGTGCAGTGGCGCCTCGATATGGAAGATACGGAAACGGTGATATCGATGCTTTCGCTGGATTTCTTGTAGCCCAGTACTCCTCGCCGGCTCTACTCTTTCAGCACAAATTGAATGAGACAAGAACACACGTTCTCACGCTGCACTGCCATTTCATAATCTAGCCTCGTCTTGTTACCTTCATTTCGCTGCATTTATTGCACTGCAATGCCAGTATGGCAGCACCACATGCACAAAACCACACAACGTTGCTCCGTTGGCCGCCATTGCTGTTTACCTACCAAGTACAAACTACGCATGCGTCAGGTTCGCCGCTCTGATTGGTCTCCTTTCTGCGTCGAACGCACTGCTGTGCGGAAAAGTTGAGCCGTTGCGAACTCTTCTGCGTCCGTGCGTGGGAGCTCTCCGTTAGCTCGTTGTCATGGTAACTGGCGGATACAGGCCAACGGAACTGATGCCTGTGCGTCAAAACGCATCAGTGAGGACCAACCTTTAGACTGCATGTGTGACAAGGGTACATACTCTGCTCTCCGTTTGTTCACTCATGCTCCGGCTCAGTTGCTATATTGAGCTTTAGCCCATGAATGCTGGTATAACGAATTCAAACAAGTCAGGGAAAAGACTGACACCAGAAATCGAACCTGGTGTCAGTGTGTGTTCTAATCTCCGGTAAGATATGCTAACCGCTATTTCTTTAATAGATAGATAATATTTCTTTAACAGGTCCCCAATAATGCTATGTGTTGCTTGCAGCGGCCACTACCGTAACTAACCCATGACCTTCATAACGTAAAAGCGCTAAAAACAGGACGAACACAAGACACGCACAACATCGAGCGCTCACTTTCAACAACTTTACTGACATGCCACATGGAAGGTCTGTTACTACTGGAAGGTTAGTCTGTCACCAACAAGCCCAAAGGAATGTTTCAATTAACCCATGACCCATAGGCGATTGCCATTTGTCCAGATCTCTAGTATAGAGGAGGAGGTGAACTCAAGCACACCACAGACACGACCGGAGGTCAGGATACCCAGGTTTCGTTCCTGGCGTCAGCACCTCTTTACCCCGTGTTGTTTGAATTCGTTAATTTCTGGGCGTGTGAGGCTTACGTGTCTGTGTCCCTAATTGTGATCCGCTGGTTGCGGAAGCTAGTATTCAAGCACCCTACCATTTCTAAATTCACATCGCCCCTAGCGGCGAAATGTTGAACGTCGTGTTTTCCCCCCAGTAATCATGGCGACGCTTATACAAAACCGGCACGCCACCTTGGAAAAGTACAGCAACGGAAGAATGAGGAAAGAGAAAGCGCGTCAAGGAGTAATCAAAGCGTAATCAAGTTTGTACCCCAAAAGCTGACGTAGCCTGGAAGCCCATTATCTTCGCCGCCTGCAGCTGGCTGCGCATGCGCGTACGTTTACTCGAAAAAAGTCAATTCAATAACGGCAGTTGGAGAAAACTGCCATTGCTGCTCCCTTCTCTTCAACTGCTATCATTCAATATTGAATGATACACGTGGGCGTCGTGAGGCTTGCGTTGTGTATACGTTCCACCGCGTTCAGTCGCCTCATCAACTGCCACGTTTCATCAGTCATTTCAGGCCCCATTTATTGTGCATACATTTTGACGCAGGATAGCCCCTCTTCCGCTTGGAAGAAAATCGCACAGAAGAAGAGCAGAAGAAAGCAGCTCTCGTCACAGCCCCGTTCATATGGGTCGCAACAGCCTCAAACCGGTGCTCAGCAAGTTGGGGGAGATATATGGATCCGAGTCGACCACCCTCTCCAGCTATGGCATCAGCGATGTTGTGCTCGACATCAGAGACATCATACAGAAGTCGTCGGACACTAACCGTTCCGCAATATAACAATTATCATGGATGATATATAATATAGACGTGTATACGGAGTGTCGGATAGACGTAAATTAGTAAATACGCCGATTCTGTGGTATTAAAAGTACCGTAAAGATGTGTAACTTAGACAAATTTACCTATTCGATACTATAAAGCCCCAATAGAACACTGCACGGGCCGCATTTTTAGACCCGGCCCGAGCCCGGCCTTCCCTCAATTTACCCGCCCGGGCTCGGCACGACGGCTGCATACCTAGCCCGGGAACGGCCCAAGCCTGAAGGATCCCAACGTTCCGGGCCAAAGCCCGGCCCGAGCCCAAGAAATGTATTGGATGCCCGGCCCAGTGTATGAGGCTGTAAAATTTGACCGTGGTTATCTAGGCTCGAGACCGACCTAGGCCTGGTCTTATAATAAAGCTTTACCCGGCTTGGCCCGTGGGCTGAGCTCTGGATTTTGGGTAAGCTCGTGCCCGTGCACTAGTCGAACCCTCAATACTCTTACACAATTTCAGTCGCAAGGAAAACAATGTATGTATTTCCCTGTGCCTACGTAAAACGTGTTTTAACACCAATTTGCGTGGCTTTGGGTAAAAACCCTCGGAATATCGCTCTTTCGACCTTGGAGAATTTCCAATTTGGTAGACTTAAGATACGCTCGAAGCTAGGGGTGAACAAGGTCGCGCCCAAAACGCACGATCTTGAGGGGATTGCGATGGTCCCTGAAAGGGACGAGACCTTCGGTCCTACTTTTCTTTCAATAGGAGGCAGCCAACAAGTGCCCATTCGTGGAACCCAGACCTCCCCTTCCGATTTGTTTCGGTTTCAGTCTAACAGCGTCATGATGACGTTTCTCCAGAGATCCATTGGCGGTAAGCCAGGGGTGCCACTAGACGCCGAAGAATGGAACGACGGTCTCCTCAGCAGTGCAATACACGTCCGTTTCCTAGATTAAAAAGGTGCTCCTGCGGCGTTGTCAGCCTGTTCATTCCCCACGACACCACAATGGACTGGAACCCACTGGACAACCAGCATAAATGTGTCAACAAATAAACAATTTAACCGAATTGTTAGACTTCGTGAAGATTTTCGGTCTATGTCTCAGGAGTCGGATTAGACAGAGGGCTGAAGAGTTGTGGATTTGGGTGGAGCTTGTTCTGTGTTCGTGGGGCGGGGGACCTCATCTCCTCCACCTGGTTGAGGCTGCCACTGCACAAATGGTTCTACTGTTTTGGACTGGCTGCAGTGTAGGGGCACATATGTGCGAAAACCCTCCCTACATCCGTCGTGTGTATGTGTGTAGCGAACTTATAATTTTCTCCCAAGGTTTCCCAAGTAGCGTTCGTGGTCTATAAAAGCCCCACTTTGGAAAATATACCCCCTTTCAATCCATCCTCCTTCTCGGACAGAAGAGAAGGCTTGCTGAATACCTTCCCTGGGCATCTACAGTGATGTCTCGATCTACAGTGTTTTTTTCTTGATTTGACGCTTTATCCAAAGTTGTCCCGGCTGAAATATATGCGTTTCGGGCAGATTCAACGTACTCCGCCAGCCGACTACGTATAGTGCGAACTGTGAACCGGCGAACGCCCGTGCAGCACGTACTGCGGTACTTGTTGTGTTCGAGCCAAAGTGCTCACCACCAAGGTCGGCTTGCTAACGTGCATGGTTGCTTTAAATCTGGTGAGGTGCTTCCGTGTCTACGCCACTTTCTGTCACGCTTTATTATCGAACTCTCGCTTATATCGACTATCTTCCAGATACCTTTGACTTCGTTATAACCAGGCTTTATTGTAGAATCGATTGCAGAGCGTGTGGCTACGGTGCCTCGCTGTTGCCCGTCGGGGCTTCGGAAGTCGATCGCCATAGGGTGACGAGCAGAAGTTCAAAGGACTGGTACAAAACTCTCTTGGTATAGAAATATTGCGTAATACAATGACACATCGAATGGTGATTACTCCAAATGTGTTATCACTTACATAATTCAGTTAGTTAGGAAATGACAAGTGTTTCTCTGTCTCACATGATGTCACTCGCAGGGGGTGGGAGTCACTGGGAGTCAATATTAGTGACTTAGTGAGAGCGAACGAAGACCGAAACCAGACTTCGCCAGTGGTGGTTGTGGTGGTGGTGGATGCTTGCCAAACATATATCGTGGCACTATAATTGTACAAGGCAGGGTAGTTGGTGATTATCCATACCTGGGAAATAGAGCAGCCGAAGAGACTAGACAAGATGGCTACGAACAAACTACTGACGTGCAGCTGTCCGCGTCAGTAGTTTGTTCGTAACCATATTGTCTAGGGTGCGTTCTTAAACGAACCCCGGGCTAGGTCGTAATCACGTAACCAGGTTGTACCACGTGATCGAATGAGTAACTCACTCCTGAGTAGCTTTCGGGACGATGCAGTGGACCGTGACTGCCGGCTTACAAGCCCCATTACAGCTGGTAAGCGAGTGTCAAGAAGTGAAGAACGACTAACCGGGTCAAGTAATCACATAATGCTTTTGTACTGCGTTGTAGGCAATAAAAATGGACGACTACAAGAAAAGAAATGTATTGTTAGAAAAGGCACACTGGTAAATTATTCACGAAAAAAAAAAAAAAACTGAAGGGAGCACTGTTGACGAGAGGTCCTCTCAAGAGGAAGATTAGCAGACGGGAGCGCCGGTGACGTCATTATTGCAGCGAACTTCCGGCTATGGGGCAGTCGTCTGAGTAGCACGTCGGGTTGACTCGAGAGAGGACAGCAGGAAGGAGTGGAGGGACATGGATAGGTTAGTATGCCTCCTGGGCCGACTTCAGGGGGACTGTGCAAACATTCGTCTCGAAAGTCTTCGGAAAACCCAGGAAAAGCCTCAGACAGTACAGCCGGTGGTAGGATTCGAACCCACCACTTCCCTGTGTTCAGGGGTGCCAGATTCGTCAAAGCTAAGTTCAAAAGATGATGTCGCGCGGAGAGGAGTGTTTGAACTTCGGAAGTTCAAGAAAAATGTTTCCCTTTCCCGGCAACTGAAGTTGGGTCTACGTCGGTGCCAATCAAAATCAGTATGCGAGCGACCCGCCCACTGGCACGAGCGTGATTGAATGAAGAACGAGAAAGCGCACCGGCGTCTGTCCGCTCCGGTGAAGAGTGGAATGCAGAGCGATACATCATTGAAGGACTTAAGGTCAAATCATACATTGTCAAATATATTTGGGCTGCGCGACCATTAGAATATTTCGGATCTCGAGGCGCATAACCCTGTTCCGAATCAAATACGCAATTATGTGTTCAATTTTGAATCGAATCAATACTTCTTCCAAACTGAATACTTACAGCAACAGCACGACTCGAGGCCTGATCCCATGGCTTCACAAAACACCCGCGCTACTGGCTAATGGCAAAGAGGAAACGGAGAACTGTTGTACGATTAACGGAAATTGCGGGCCGGGCAGTCCTCCGTCAAGTTATGCAAACGCGAAGACGAAGCACCCCGTGACGCGGCTTTTCTTGTAACCTCCTCACTGTTGCATCAGATAGCTGCGTCATTTCAAGCTTGCTGTCGTTATCAGCAGAAGCATGGAAGAGGGAACTGAAGGGAAGAGTCGTCGCTTCTTTCCACATTATTCTATATTACGTGACGGAGTAATTAACGCGGTGGAGATCTTGCGGAAAGAAAAATTGCCGCAGCTATTTTTATTGTAGTAGGGTAATGTGTTTTGTGTTGAAATTGGTTGAGAAAACGAAATGCCCTTTCTGTTTCGAACAAGAAAAAACACAAAGAAAGACAACAACACAGAAACGAAATAAAGTTGCGCTGATTTTGCACATTTCAGATTTCTATCCAGAATATTTCTCGCGACTGAAAACGGGTCAAGTGCGCGCAAGTCACAGCAAAAGTTTGTCAATGACAAACCGCAATGACACCCCGAAGTAGAATTTTACCCCTCTATTTTGTGACACATTACGTGACACACCCTCTGTATCGGCATGTGTGCTATACGTGTATCCGGCATCAGTGAACATAACAATGCTTCGGTGAAAAAAACCTATTTGTTTCGTATTTCTTTTTCAAAATTACCCTGTGTAAATTTGAGCACATGTAAACAGACTAGTGCCCGCACTGCGACGACATAATCACTTCGTGGTAAAAGGGATGGAAAAGTCGCATGTCCGAAATACCCTGGTTCCGTGCACTTGCAAGCGCTCATTTCGACGTGCTGCGCCGCTGCATAGAAGAGCACCGAGGGTTTCCAACGCCCTGCACATGCAGCGTTCATGTCTCTCTGCTGTGTGCATTTTGTGTTTAGGATGCATCTCTCAATCACAAGGAAAGCTGTTGTCCGCCTCTGCGCCTCAATAGAAAATCTCATTTTTGTACAGCAAGGAATCCACGTGAAAACAAGATGACATCACCGAACCCGCAGCCATAGAAGGTAGTGGAGAACACAGCAATCTTGCGCGCAATGATATCATTATCCGTGACGAGAAGCGCATCTTGCGTGAATCCTATACCCTCAGAACAGAACTTCACCGTATAGCACGTTGTCTGCAACGCCGTAGTCCGCCGTAGTCCGCTTCTGATTCGAAGAGCGAGGGGGGCGAATAGCAATTTGGATATATGATAATTGCTATAAAAGTGCCTATGTCCCCTTCTCTCTTCAAATCAGAAGCAATAAGCAAATCTTTCGTGGGTGCAATTGGTGCGCAACATGCTGTGCGGTGAAGTTCGGTTCTGAGAGTGTAGGCTCTGCGAACGAACAGCGTTCTTCCCCAGGCAAAAATGGAGTTCTGGAGAGGGACCACTTCGAAGTGGATTATTGAACAAGAGCCACTTGGAATGTGGAACCACTCACTGGCTGGGACCAGTTAAAAGTGGAACCAGTTTCATGGTGGTCCCACTTGAAGTGGGACCAATGGAATTTATCCAGTGGTCCCCTCTGCTAAGTGGTATCGGATCCGACCACTTAGCAGATGGGACCACTGAATGCATGACCGAAAGCAATGCGTAGAAAAGCACATACTGTTCAAGTAAATATTGTTTATTCTATTATGAGCATACACTAAGTATAAAGAAATAATCGGTACATCTCTCACGTATTTTACGCGTAATCACTCACTGCGTCTAGACTAGGCACATCTCTGTGTTGACTGTGCGATGCACTCACAGACCACAGGAAGCATGGCGTTTTGTTGACCACCTCACACCTTGTATGCTGGTACTTTTTATGACGTTCACTTTTAGATGGGAATATGAGCACGAATTGAAGTTGCAGCATACATTTTATCGAAGATGTAGATGGATAAAAAGCAATAAAAATAGATGTTACGTGTGCTAAAATACATCAAAATAATGAATCAAACAAACCACAAGCGCATATGGAAAGAGTGGACTCTTCCTCCCCTAACGGATCTCAAAGGGGAAGCTGCCCAGCTTGGAATCTCAAGTGGTTCAATCGACCATTGTGCGAACAAAATGGTACATGTGTGGCTCCCACTGTAAGTTCTGGAACCATTTGAGGCCAGAGTGGCACCACTGATTTTACCAATGTGGAACCAGCCACTCCACTTGGGAATCCAGCTGGGACCATCCAGGTTCAACTGGAACCATACCGGGACCATCCACATTCAACTGGAACCAGTCCAGATTCAACTGGAACCATGCTGGACCCAGTCCAGAGTTTTGCCTGGGACAGTTGGTAACACTGGCAAAAATCCTCGTTTGGCATTTTAAAGGATACTCATGATAAATGGGGAGTCAGAGGCGCAGCAGTAAAGGCACGGTAATAAAAGCGACCGCAATTATATATCAGTATCCTCCAGCACTTACTATCATGTTTCACATAGCATTTCCCTCATGTTTCCGCTGCATACAGCCGTTTCAAAGATTTGAGAAAACAACCCTGGTCTGCCTCACCCTTTCTTCGTCCCACTTTGCCATCTTTCCTCTTGGCTTCGCGCCGTACAGTCGTTTCTTACTGACGCTCGTCACTTTGTTTCAGAGTTACGTATTTTCCCATCTGGTGAGTATAATTTCCATTGATCATAATGTTAGCATGATACCCCTGTCGTCAGCAATTTAGGCTCCCCGAGTTGCCTTCTGCGCGTCGTAGTCCGTACTTTCGAAACCACCACGTGGGTTCCGAAACCGGGTACTACGTATTGGGGTAGTTAGACGAGAAGGGATTTTAGAGCTGTGCGGGTATATATACTCGCTGTGGCTCTCCGTATGGTTCTTTGCCTCGCATAGTGCGAGAGACTGCTCCCGTAAGGAGCACGTTGCTCTTCAACCATTGTCTTGCCTCGTGTGCGAGGCCGCCGTCCGGGGACAAAAGGATAAAAGTAACCGTATTTGCCTCGCCTTGCGCGAGAGGCCTTCCCCCTAAGGGATGTGCTGTCTTACTTCGCTGTGTGCGAGAAACCGTTCCCTATAGGAATGCACTTCTCTTCCCCCTCTGTTTTGCCTCTGCAAAGACAAACTGCCTCACAGTTGCCTCGCTTTACGTGAGAGGCCGTCCCCGTAAGGGACGAGCTGACTTCTAGTTCCCCTTGCCTTGAGCGAGCGGTCGAGCATATTTGCCTCGCGTCATATGCGACTGCCTGTCTCTGTGAGTTACGGATTTCCTCTATATTTGCCTTGCCTTGTGCCGTTCTCTTAAAGAACGAGCTGCCTGACATCCTTGCAACACTGCGTGTAAAGCCCAGTGCTTGCAGAACGAAGTTACCTTGCATCGCATTGTGCGATAGCTCCTGAGTAGCTACCTTGTCCGGGGAGCAGTTACGTAATTATTCAAGCTGTACCCTTGGACTGTATATTACCTTCTCACTGCAGTCAAGCAACACTACGTGCGTACTGACTTGCTGGCACAGGGGCAATTGCAATTCAAAACCAAAGTCCCGCCATAGACCAAGGAGAGCACTGCACCCCACCCAACTGATTTGCCCAATGTCATTCGTGTGATTTTAAGCACCAAGAGTGGTCCGCTCAGATTAAACAAGACTCAGGTTTACTGATGCTTACAGCCATCCCACTTTTTATTTTTCTCACAGTCACGATTTCTCCCAAGAAGGATGAGAAATCGCGCCTGGATTCTGTGGTGCAAGGGATGTCTTCCATGCAACAGGGAATGGCTGCAATGCAGCATGAATTGACGGGGATCTCTGCCCTTCTACATAATCTCTTTTCCAACCAGGATGTAATCATTGAGGGTCACGAAGAGGTGCCTGTAGTGGATGATGTGGCACATCAAGAAAGAAACAATGCACAGGATCAACATGACTAAGACCTCGAACTCCCGGAGCAGATCGGTGCTCCTTTTTCCAGGAGCATGTGGAGCCACCTGCAGATGACGAATCGCCAGCTGACCCACAAGAGCAGCGAGGGACAGCATTTTTGCTCCCCCAGCCTGAGGATTCCTCCACCTCTTACCCTGCAGAAGTGGCGGACTTCATCTCTCGGTCATGGATTCTGGAGGGCAGGTCGGAGAGGTCCAAGAGGCCAAAGGGCACGTCTACACTTAAATTGCCCTGCCTCCAGACCCCACTCCTGGACCGTGAAATTCAAACGTTTGGGGCCGGTCGTTGCTTCCCAGTCAACCTTTCACGGGACAGGAAGCTGCAACACATACAGGAGGCCTTCACCGAGACCCTGGAGCCTCTAGCCATGCTCCTCACAGCTACAGTGGATGGACCCCCCTCAAAGGCCACAGTGCCTGCGGCGGTGGCAAGGGCCACCGCGTTGGTGGCGCACGCCAACGCTCTGCTGATACGCGAAAGACGGGAGTGGGCCCTGGCCACATTCCCGAACTCAATGAAGAACCTTATTCCGGAGCCAGCGGGGGAGGACGCTGGCCGCTTGTTCGGCCGGCAGTTCCTAACACTTCTACAGGAGAACGCACAGTTGCTGCGCTCACTGGACACTGCAGTTGAGGCGGGCCTGCAGAGACCAGCAGGTGACACTCCCCCGGTGACCTCAAAGCGCCTGAGGCTGCCGTTCAGGAGCCAGCTGTCCCGACAGCCCTTTCCATATGCCCCACCCCCCTCGAACAAAGCTTCAGAGGGCGGGGGTATGCTCGTCGTGCCAACGGTAAGTTCTTCAACACCACCTTCCTCTCAAATCAAAACTGCGGGCTGAATAGCACAGTGCCTTCCAGAATGGTTAAGATTGTATCAGGACCCTTGGATCCTCCAAGTAGTTCAGGGTTACCGTTTGGACCTCCTTGGAGTTCCCCATCAGTCCTCCCACTCCCCAGCTCCAGCTATGTCCCTTGCTCAATCACACCTGGTCGAACAGGAGGTATTGGCGCTCATTGCAAAAGGGGCTATGTCAGTAATTCCACACAAGGAGGCCACATTTGTATCACCCCTGTTTCTTGTCCCCAAAAAAGACAGGGTTCGACCGGTCCTCAACTTCCGCCACCTGAACCCCTTCATAAGGTACGAGCACTTCAAAATGGAAGGCTGGCACACAGTGAGATCCTTAATCTTGCCGAACGACTTCATGACACAGATAGATCTAAAGGATGCCTACTTGTCGGTCCCAATCCACGTCAAGCACAGGAACCTTCTTTGCTTCAAGTGGCGAATGTGCATTTATCAATGGAACGTTCTCCCATTTGGCCTCTCCTCATTCCCAAGGGTATTCACGAAACTTCTCAAACCATTCGTGGCCTTCTTTCGATCCAAAGGAGCAAGGCTTGTGATCTATCTCGCCGATATTTTGCTCCTTCACCAAACAGCGTCAGACCTTCAACCATTAACAACGGAAGTGGTGGCAATGTTGTCCTCTCTCGGATTTCTGTTGAACATGACAAGATCGCAAATAGTACCGTGTCAGTGAATCCAATTCCTCGGATTCGTCCTAGACACACGTTTCATGCAGATATCCCTTCGTCTCGAAAAGAGGAACTTGTGTCGGATACCATAAAGGAACTTCTACAAAAGAAAGTGGCGTCCGCCAGACAACTGTCTCGAGTAACAGAGAAGCTAAATGCGACGGTCCTAGCAGTTTTTCTAGCTCCATTGTACTACAGGGCCCTCCAGCGCCTGAGGAACACCACTCTTTTGCACGGATCCTGGGACTCCCAGGTTCATCTAACCAAGGTTGCCCTGGAGGAGCTCACCTGGTGGGTGACAAATATCCACTGTTGTCAAGGTCTTGCTAGAGGACCAGATTGTTCGAGTAATTCAGTCGGACAGTTCCCTGTCTTAATGGAGAGCAGTTTGTGGGGAGCAAATGTCTCATTATGAGTTGAAAACTTCTAAAATTAAACTATGCCCTTTCCATGTGTAGTGCCTCATATGCTATGACATTATGAATAGACTGATTGTTTTTCAGTATGGCTAATGAAAACATCAAGTACATTTTGTGAATTGGATCTATGTTTATGTGTGATCTGTGCTTGTTTGATTAAGTCTGCAAAAGGAATATTTACTTATTATAATTAAGATCACATATCTTCCATTGTGTTTATGCGTAGTGCTCATCCTCATTGTATAGTGGTTAAACATTTCTGATGTCAGTTGTGTGATTCGATTCTCCCAAAATCTGATTGCAATTGTGTGCCGCGTGTTACGATGATTAGAATTGTAGACTCCGCCTGCGCGTCATGCTTGTAAGGTCCTTCACTTGCATCGCGTCATTTGATAACAGATTCCTTTCAACATGTAATGTAAACTGTCCAACTGTTTGAGAAATATATACACTGTGAAATTTAATTCATAAAATAAGCTTTCGCAAAATATTAGTGATCCTCTTTTGTAAACAAAGATTGATGCAACATGCCTCTAAATTTCCATTAGCGATTCTTCTTCTACAATTGTATCCATCGGAGGTCAGAGTGTAGTCGAGTAAAATCTCAGAGTAAAATTGTCAGCGCTAATTCCACGCGCGGATCCTTGTACGTAGTGTGGAATAAACGTCTCCTTAGCAATCTTCAATCTAGCCATACTAATAAGCTGTTTTCGTTGCGATGTGTAGAACACATTACATTGATGACCAATATTACATTTATTATTTCAGTTATACGCTTGTTTATTTCGATAAATTACAGTTCGATTCCAAACTCAGAAGTTTTCGCTTGTTGCCTTGATTGATGAATTCCGAAGACATTAAATAGCTTAGTCTGATTATTGGGCGCTTGAATCCAGCGTTGATTAACGCAGGCGATACGTTGTCGCCGTGTTTGTATTGCTTCAACAACTTGCACTTTGTCGCGATGAACTTGCACAGTCTCTGATTGATGTTTCCCTTCTTTGTATGAAGATTCTTGAATGGCGTACAAGAGAGTATTAGATGAAAATCGTCCGGTGGTCCACCGCAATTGATATGTTCGTTGAGCTTCAATAAGTGACGATACATCACACCTTGTACGCTAATATTGAACTTTTGTTCATTTGACATCATTGCAAGAACTGCAAGAAGAAGAAAAATTAACGGCGTCGGGAACTTGGCGCCCCTATCGCCCGGCAGCAGCCGCAGTAGCCCCCTCCTGCACTCACGGTTGGGTCGCCGCAGGAGGGAGACCCCCACGTATAGCTGTGCGTGGCTGTCCCGTGTCTGGGGAAAGGGGGATCCTGGTGGTTGAGTGGAACCAGAGGTTGTTTTGGACCCCTCGGGGTCCCTCTGGGAATGCAATACACCACTTTAGCCCCTGCTTCCCATAGACGGGTGGTCCTGGAAGGCCAGGCCAGGACTATTCAGCTAGTCGCCATCTCTCTTTTCATTGCTTTCTCTTTCTCTAGTTCTTCAGCCCCTCATTTCCTTTTTCGCATTCTTTGGCGGCAAGGGTCAACCTTGTGCAGTCTTTCACCCTCCAGAAGCTGCACTTGGGTATAGTGCACAGGCAAGTGTTAACGTGTGAGACACGTTCCCTTGGTTGGGGTCGATGGTGGCCGACACACCCTTTGCACTGAATTCAACATTCACTCTTTATGGATAAATCAAATTCTAAAAAAACTGATCGGCGCCCAAAGCGGCACCGCACCGAAGATTTTGCAATGAGCTTCTTTGAAAGCGGTCAAGAGCCGTGGTTTCCTAAATTCCTAGTCATCCATGCAGAGAATGAAACAAAGTCGTTTGCAGGGCTGTCCCCATTTCTTGTGGCGAAGACACTCGAACAAGTAGTCGAGAAGTCTTACAACGCCAGGAAACTGAACACCGGAGACAAACAGGTTGAGGTACAAACTAGGCAACAAAGCACAGCACTCTCCTCACTAAAGACCATTGGAGAAACCCTAGTTTCTGTCACAATACATCGTAGCTTGAACACAGTGAAAGGGGTCATATCTGCCAGTGAGTTGCTACGATGTTCTGACTCAGAGATGACGGAGGGCTTAAAGGACCATGGGGTAATCAATGCTAAGAGGATCATCATCCGCAGAGAAGGAAAAGAAATACCCACACCACTTGTCGTTCTCACCTTTGGATTCCATAAGTTGCCTTCAAGCATCAAAGCAGGTTATGTCAGCTGCCCAGTGCGACCGTACGTTGAAGTCCAACAAACGGGAAAGTCCTGCTGTTGAAATACAGCACGAGTTTGAACTTCTCAAGGAGAGCTTCGGTGGTCACACTGAAATTGGCACAGGTGCATCGAAGACCAGTTCAGCGGTAACATGTGCCATGGTGTCTGGTGACTGCACAAAATCCCATTGTCTTAGCAGTGTCTTGTCCATTTTCAGTGCAGAGATGTACGCTATTGTGATGGCACTCAACCATGACTTACCAACGCGCATAATATCTTCTGTTGTATATACGGACTCATTTAGTGCCGTGCATGCAATTAATACTATGAAAACTCAAAAATCTTGTTGTGAGGCGTGCACAATACTTAGCGAGTGTCGTAGAGGGTAGAGGTTACACATTAACATTTTGCTGGGTACCTAGCCATGTCGGCATAAGTGGAAACGAGAAAGCTGACCGCGCAGCAGCCTCTGCCCAGGGAAGCGATGTCACACCTTTTTAAGTTCCCTGATGTGATCTAGTCCGTCAGTTAAAAAGAGACATTAATAAAAAATGGCAGGACTTCTGGGAAGCACAAACAGTCAACAAGTTGCACACCGTAAAACCGCACATTGGAAAGTGCGTGCAACACTTTCAGAGCCGGCTGCACGAAGTTTTGTTTAGTCGGCTCAGATTGGGACATACTTTCTTGACCCATAGGCATTCGTTACAAGGAGAGGACCCACCAGCGTGCACAGAGTGTGAAACTGACCTGTCCATTTTGCATTTACTTATTAGCTGTCCTTCTCTCGAGGTACATCGTCAACGCGTAATTTTTCTTTCCTCTCTGAACGCTGTGTACCTCTCCATCCAGCATTGCTGCTGAGTGATGAGGCCCTCGTTTCGTTTGAAAATGTTTTTAAGTTTTTTAGAGATGTAGGGATCATTAATAAGTTGTAGTGTCACAGTTACCCTTTTATGCAGAGATTTACACACCTTTTGGATATTTGAATATTTTTTTATCCTTTTAAAACAATCAGTATATTTTTAAATTAAATTTATTTTACACATCAGAGTATTGGCACATTATGATCTTTGTTGTCGTTGCGCCACTAAACTCCTAATCATCATCATCATCATCGTCAAGAAGAAAATTGTGTAGACGCTCTAGTGGAACATATCACGTGATAAGATTTTTTATGTACTTTCCATTTCAACCGTTACGTGTAATTTCAACAAATCCGTAATGAATCGTGCGATATAGACTGCTTGTATATGATAATTTGATCTGATTGTTTTCTTGATTAATGCAGTTCCCGTTACAATGATTACAATTACATCTGGTCTAGTGTATTTCAATTCTTCATTAGCAAACCTCAAGAACTCTACCATCAATCCCAGCGGCCCTTCCGATTTTGACGTGCAAATATTTTTATAACTATTGTAGATTCTGCATACAAGTTCTTGCACGTTCAATTCCATAATTTGTACCCTATCTCCGAATGCGACCATATCTAAGACGTATGGAAATGCTGTGATAATAGAATCATTTCGTTGCTCTTCTTTTTCGAATCAGCCTTTTATCATGTCCCCCCACGACCTATGGTAAGAGTACAAAATCCATCCATCTCTTCGTTGAAACTTCCTCGTTCTGATTTCTAGTGTGCTTCTAGCCTTAATTAAATCATATAGGTGCAATATGATTTAATAAATCAATAGGTTTATTAAAAATGTATCATGATATCAGACTTAGAATGTTATTAATATCCACCTGCCGTGAGAATTATGAAAATCAATTTACAAAAAGACGTGATGAGTAAGAAAAAACGTGTGCTTTCAATGATTCTACGTACAAGACCGCGCTAGAAACCTCCCTTCCCTAACTTGATTTGCAGGAGCGAGTTTATGGTTTTCAGCTATACATTGTGTACCAAGACCATTGTAGAATTCCCATACTCCCTGCGGCCGTAACCTTAGCGAAAGTGCATGGTAACTTTATGGCTAGCGGCTTCCCTCTCTCACTTCGAATCCACTAGGGAGTCCTGAATGAAAAAGACGTGTTTCTGTGATGTATTTGTGCTGCGTGGTTAGGAAAATGTTTGCCTAAATTAATTACTACTTTTACTTTGTTTCAGATGATCACTCGATTGATATTAATAAAAAATATTCTACTAGATGGGAACGTATTTTTGATCTGTGTGCGTTGATTTCCGCTATAGAAGGCTTTTACAATAATTTGCATTTCAGATGAGTTGTTTGTTTGTGGCGTCGAATAATGCTAACATCTATTTGCGATAGTTGATCAATAAGAAATTTCGCCTTTGTGCAAACTTGACCAGACCTAAGAATATTTCCCTTTGGAGGAAAGAATGTGAAAGAGAGAGAGAGTTCCCCACCCCGTAGATTGACAAAGGACGTTTGGTTTCTTTGCTTTGGGTTGTGTATATATATATATATATATATAGCTGAAATGAAAATTGAAACACAGACCACGAAGGTGCGGGAAGTAAGAAAAAAGGGATAATTTATTTACATTTAAGATACTTGGAATGCTAAAAGGGTTGTCGACGTTTCGACAGTGGCACTGTCTTCGTCAGGACTAAAGATGCGTAGCTGATTACACATTTCTTAAATAGGTTTGCTACATGACGTCATAATCGGTACGGGCACGCCACAGGCGTTTGTCAGTGAGTCAGGTTCGGGAATATTCCAGAAGGTCAAGTCCGGGTGGTGATGTCATTCGCCGTAGGTCATTATATAGGCCTATATATATATATATATATATATATATATATATGTTTACAGTTCAAACGTGTTAAGTTTTGTATTTGTATCTGTACTTACTGGCTTTGCACTGCGGCCTCCAGAGGTGTTGCTAACACCCTGGAACATTGATGTCTTGCAGAGACACAATGTTTGTGCCGACCCAAGAGCGTGTCACATCCCTACGCTGTGCCGATGAGAGCCAAGAAGCTCGAAACGGCCGTCCACAGCTGGGATTGTGGCACGCTTGAACTGTAAACATATGCCTCACGTGCAGCCATGGAGCATTTGCTCATTTTTGTATTTGTATCTGTACTTACTGGCTTTGCACTGCGGCCACCAGAGGTGTTGCTAACACCCTGGAACATTGATGGCTTGCAGAGACACAATGTTTGTGCCGACCCAAGAGCGTGTCACATCCCTACGCTGTGCCGATGAGAGCCAAGAAGCTCGAAACGGCCGTCCACAGCTGGGATTGTGGCACGCTTGAACTGTAAACATATGCCCCACGTGCAGCCATGGAGCATTTGCTCATTTTTGTATTTGTATCTGTACTTACTGGCTTTGCACTGCGGCCTCCAGAGGTGTTGCTAACACCCTGGAACATTGATGTCTTGCAGAGACACAATGTTTGTGCCGACCCAAGAGCGTGTCACATCCCTACGCTGTGCCGATGAGAGCCAAGAAGCTCGAAACGGCCGTCCACAGCTGGGATTGTGGCACGCTTGAACTGTAAATATATGCCTCACGTGCAGCCATGGAGCATTTGCTCATTTTTGTATTTGTATCTGTACTTACTGGCTTTGCACTGCGGCCTCCAGAGGTGTTGCTAACACCCTGGAACATTGATGTCTTGCAGAGACACAATGTTTGTGCCGACCCAAGAGCGTGTCACATCCCTACGCTGTGCCGATGAGAGCCAAGAAGCTCGAAACGGCGTCCACAGCTGGGATTGTGGCACGCTTGAACTGTAAACATATGCCTCACGTGCAGCCATGGAGCATTTGCTCATTTTTGTATTTGTATCTGTACTTACTGGCTTTGCACTGCGGCCTCCAGAGGTGTTGCTAACACCCTGGAACATTGATGTCTTGCAGAGACACAATGTTTGTGCCGACCCAAGAGCGTGTCACATCCCTACGCTGTGCCGATGAGAGCCAAGAAGCTCGAAACGGCCGTCCACAGCTGGGATTGTGGCACGCTTGAACTGTAAACATATGCCCCACGTGCAGCCATGGAGCATTTGCTCATTTTTGTATTTGTATCTGTACTTACTGGCTTTGCACTGCGGCCTCCAGAGGTGTTGCTAACACCCTGAAACATTGATGTCTTGCAGAGACACAATGTTTGTGCCGACCCAAGAGCGTGTCACATCCCTACGCTGTGCCGATGAGAGCCAAGAAGCTCGAAACGGCCGTCCACAGCTGGGATTGTGGCACGCTTGAACTGTAAATATATGCCTCACGTGCAGCCATGGAGCATTTGCTCATTTTTGTATTTGTATCTGTACTTACTGGCTTTGCACTGCGGCCTCCAGAGGTGTTGCTAACACCCTGGAACATTGATGTCTTGCAGAGACACAATGTTTGTGCCGACCCAAGAGCGTGTCACATCCCTACGCTGTGCCGATGAGAGCCAAGAAGCTCGAAACGGCGTCCACAGCTGGGATTGTGGCACGCTTGAACTGTAAACATATGCCTCACGTGCAGCCATGGAGCATTTGCTCATTTTTGTATTTGTATCTGTACTTACTGGCTTTGCACTGCGGCCTCCAGAGGTGTTGCTAACACCCTGGAACATTGATGTCTTGCAGAGACACAATGTTTGTGCCGACCCAAGAGCGTGTCACATCCCTACGCTGTGCCGATGAGAGCCAAGAAGCTCGAAACGGCCGTCCACAGCTGGGATTGTGGCACGCTTGAACTGTAAACATATGCCTCACGTGCAGCCATGGAGCATTTGCTCATTTTTGTATTTGTATCTGTACTTACTGGCTTTGCACTGCGGCCACCAGAGGTGTTGCTAACACCCTGGAACATTGATGTCTTGCAGAGACACAATGTTTGTGCCGACCCAAGAGCGTGTCACATCCCTACGCTGTGCCGATGAGAGCCAAGAAGCTCGAAACGGCCGTCCACAGCTGGGATTGTGGCACGCTTGAACTGTAAACATATGCCTCACGTGCAGCCATGGAGCATTTGCTCATTTTTGTATTTGTATATATATATATATATATATATAGAGAGAGAGAGAGAGAGAGAGAGAAAGACCCCACCAGGCTCAAGTAGGAAAGATGGCTGGCTTGGTTGACTACGTGTTGGATATACCTGTGTCAAGGTAATGTTTATAGTGCCTGAGTGGGACGAAAATTGTATATTGTTCGACTAGATTAGGTCGCAAGGATGATTTTATAATAGTTCAAAAGATAGATTACTTCCATTTCAATTTATTAAATTTGTAATGTTTCTTCTTTGATAGTTTGTTTCGATATTATTTTCCTGCATGTGTCTCTTGTTTACACGTTTGCAGCTGCGCCGTTTAGAGTGTTTCTCTGCTATTCAGTGTTAAGTTCGTGCATGTTTATCGTATTGAGAGATTGTTTTTAAATTACGTGTTTGTGTTTGTCTGTTTTTGTCCCTACCATGTCTCGGGTTTTCAAGTAATGGTTTTTAAATTGTTTTCCCTTTGTGTACCTCTTGTTTACGTGTTCGATGGTGCATTGGTTTCCCGAGCAGCACAGCCCATCGGTCCGACGTCGGCGGATCATTGATTCCCAAACGGGGTTTCCCCGGGGTTCAGTACCGGGAGCGCTCCGGGAGTGCAACATCACACCCGCACCGGCCCAATATTGGCTCCCGGTACCGACGCCCGACGCGTCCCCATTACGATTTCGGTATTGGTTCCGTCGTGGTTCTGGGGGGACATTTATTGTATTTATATTTTTATATTAATGTTTTATGTATGTGTTTGCTCAGACCTTGGCAGGTGGACTCCTGTGCCTGGTTCGTTCCCCTTCAGTGGCAAGGCATGCCGCGCTATTCTGCTGGCAAATTGGCATTGGATAGTGATGCACTATCCTAAGCTATCCAATAATTATGCTCATGACAAACCGTGTAAAAAAGTAGATATAGGCGTGTTCTGATTTATTGCGTGACCCAACGTTACTAAAACCATTCAATGTTGTTCTTCGGCCGCCGTCCCCGATTTTCTTTTGCGAGCTTCACGTCCACCATCCCGGTCAGGAGCTCCAGCCAAGTAGCGTCAAATTCTCCCATCAATTTGTTGCTCGGTGACCGTCTGGTACCTCTTGAGCAACACATCTGGAAGGAAAGAAGTATGGAACGTACCCGGAATGGTAGGCGGATGCAGTTTCTGGAAACACGAAGAACAAGCTTGTATGATATTTACCAACAACGCAAGAGTAGAGTCGCAAAGACGAAGAGTTCTTTTTTTGCTGCGCTCCTTTCAGGCTGTACTCCAGTGCTACCGTGTTCCTCATCACCCGGTTCATGATCAGACGTTACAGTTTCTTGCATAGAGTTTCCACCCATGCGTGACAAAACTTCGACCTGGAAGAAAATACATGGGTCGACGTACAAATATTTGAACACCACGACCGGAAACAAAGATTTTAAAGTCCGAGAGTGTTTCATGCCTTGATGGGCAAAAAACTCAGATACTTGGGAAAATGAAATGTGACAAAACGAGAAAGTTACAGGTGGAAGAGAAACCCACCAGGTATACCTTGGCACGGTCCTCACATAGCAGTGTTTCCAACTGCAGAAGTTCATTCTCGGTGCTGACTGGAAGATATGGGAAGTTTGGTATCCCGTCAGACTTCCCTTGGCAATATGTGTCTATGAAACAATCAACTGTCTCAAGGCGCTGCTCTACCAACTTCACGCTTCTTTTAATATCAAGCAGCAAGGTGATGACGTTTCGGTCGAGCCCTGAAAGGTGATGTGTATTTTTGTTAGCTCTGTCTGTCGAGGTGTACAGTTGTATCCCTTCAACAGTGATCAGGAGGCTAAGTGACAAGCATGGGTCGTAGAGCTCACAACATGGAAGGGGTAAGAAATGAATGGTCTTAAAATGCCCATTACAACTGGACGAACACGGAGCTTGTGCTGCCCACCTTGCAGAGCAGGACGAGAAGACGGCACAGCCGTGTCTGATTGAGGTGTCTTTCGTCGTGCTTGTTCTTCAGGACACCCGGCACGTGACTGCAGAGAGCGCTCAGTGTCTTGGATGTGCCATAGTGGCCATCACCTCCTTGGAAGAAGAAGAAGTAAGTGGTCCCTGCGGGTTACGTGCGCAGGCTCTGTGGCTTATTCGTCTTCCAAGGTGGACGAACATCTCTCTTCTGGTAGCACCCTGCTTGAGCATCAGCCGTGGTAAGAAACAGCATCAATTCTGTCATAGCACTCGTCTTGAAGGGTTCATGAAGAGTTTCCTAAAGTCATAGTTCTCATTGGGGAACGGCTCGCAAGGAGGCCTATTAACTGAAATATATGCCGTATTGCATTCAACGCGGACATAGTTCACGCGAAAAAGAAAAAAAAAGAAAAAGCGTCGAATGGTCACCCGGCACAGCCTCTGCAATCGAACAGACGTCGTGCACCCTTTGCTCACTCCGAAGCAGTCTCTTTTCTCGACCGTGGTTTTTTGGTTAATATCTCCGTAATTCAAACCGATATTGGGTTGATGTTCCACGTGTTCCAATGGAATAAACGGTTATAGTTGTGTTCAACTTATGAAGGATAGGAAATCTAGTCTGTCAACTACGCATGCTGTTGGAAATAAGGAGAAGCAATAGGTGGGGTGCGATAGGGTGCGCCGGTTCTCCAGAGAGGGATGAAAAGCACTCGTATAGGCGCGTTTCCTCACCCGACTTATTCTTTCCTACTGTCTTCATTTTTGGTGTCTAGTTACCTTGTTTTTTCTTCTTCATTGTACTCTTTCAAACATTGCCTAAACTGTTCCGCTTTCGGAGCTTCTTCCCTGTCATTTTGTTATTATATCCCCCATATGTTTTTCATCGGTATCCATATACGTCCTTTTAACCTCCTAGTGCCTTGGATTATTGCTTTACTGCCGTTTCCTTTATATCATTTACGCGTGCTACTGCATACGTGTACATTACTGTAATTTGATAGTGCGCCACAGCGAGGCTCTTGTGGCCGTTCATGGTTACAATTGACTCATTCACATTCATTTAGCAATAAAAGGCGCGACACGCAATCGAGAACCCACGCAATGTTCGCCATCTGAACTCGCAAAGACTCACTTCAGGTCACTCAGGTCAAGCTATGTTCCGACGGCTACGTCCTTAGTGATCTCTAGAAGAGTGCGGTGGAAACATTTAATACTGACCTGCTATTTACCAAACCTGTCTGTATATTGCTAAGGGAAGGGCGTCAGGAAGAGAGCGTCCAACATTTCTAGCAGAGGCTATCTTTTTGGGCACCTTCCCATTATTGGCACGGTTTTAAAGGCTCAGGGATGACGCGTTCAATGGGTATTATATAGGACGACTGGAGGCAGCGGCGTAGCTAGGGCGGTCGTCCCCTTCTTGAATCATTGGAGTTGAAGAAAACGCACCAGGAGTGGGATTCGAACCCATACACTCTGATTGCCGGTCAGAGATGGTACCGTACCCTTGGCAGTACATATGGGAGAGGGAGAACCATGCTGAAATCCTCTCCTCCTTGTACCTTAGTACCCCTTCCCCTTAGTACCCCTCCTGGAGTATTCTTCTGGCTGCGCTACTGACTCGGGGGTACCGAGAGGAAAAATAGTCTCTGTTCGAAATAGCGGCGGTACACTCTTAGAAATGAACTTCACCACATTGGACGCTCCTAGCCAAGCGTCATCCCGAATGACGACATTCTCTCCCCTGATGTGTAGAAAACGGTAGGCGGGGCCTATTCTGTGCCGTGCATAATGGCCACAAAACAGGCTCCGCCTCCGGTTTTCAGCAAACCAGAGGCGAGAACGTTGTCATTTGGGTTGATGGTTGGCTAGGAGTGTGCGATATGGTGCAGTTCATCTTTAAGAGTGTACTTTCCTTAACGTTTCCTCACCAGTTCGCTCGATTTTCTACTTTTCCACCGTCTCGATACGGTAACACTCAGTGCTGACTGTTACCTGTGCGTCTGTGTTTCAATGTTGATAACTCTTCCCTCTGCAGGAAGTCGAACCGCCTTCAGCGCCACCACCAGAGAGAATGGTGCCGCTTACGAAGGAACTAACTCCGATTTCTCCATCAACTTCTCGTGAATTTGGCTTCGTAACCAAGGACGGCATCTACCAGCGGATGACGTTACTCTATGGAAGTCTAGCAGCATTCGTAATGGCGGCAAACAACATGATGCCTCTGGTCGCCTCTCCTGGTGTGAACCATTGGTGCGCTCCCCCTGACGGCGTTCAAGTCAGTGAAGAGGACTGGAAGAACATGAGCATCCCCGTTGACGAGGACGGCAAGTACAGCCAGTGCCAGATGCTCAACGGGACGGACAACAGCTCCGTCGTGGCTTGCACGAAATGGCAGTACGAAAGCTCCCGCCATTTTGGAACCATCGTGGAAGAGGTGAGCGTAGGATCGACAGTGCTCTCGATCTTACCATATGGCAAGACATAAACAAGAGATCGCAACAAATCCGAGGAGACATCGATGCCATTCGGGATGATGGTTGGCTAGGAGCGTCGTAAGCGGTTAAGTGAAGGTGGCACCCGCTGCTTTTCACGGAGAACGCTGTGCATTGCGGGCAGTTTTAAAGGCGTACTACACTCTGCACTCTACGTGATGGAAAACCGCAGAGTTTAAACCCACGACTGCTCCCAAACACGGCAGCAACCACGGTGTAGCAGCCCAGAAGAAAAAAAAAAGCACCTTTTGCCGAGGGCACAGAAACAGCGTTCGAAGGTAGGCTAGAAACGTCTCTGAGGAGAGGAAAAATAGGAGGAAGGTGAATACGACTTCCATGTAGTAGCAGATGAAGAGGCGCACCCACTGGGGGTGTCATCGACTGCCATTCTTTGATCGAAATTGTGGCATGGGTTCTTTCTTTTTTTATATTTGCATAGCATGCACACGACACCTAGCAGACGGTCATTGAAAATGTTAAGGGGTAAGCAGTATTTCAACGATTTATGCGCAGAAAAGAAACTTAGATTGGATTCGATTCGATTGGGTAGCAAGAACGGCGAGGCGGACAGGCGCTCATGCTGTAGAGGAGGTGGAGTTCTACGTGAGTCCCGACTGACGGTGATGGCATGCCACGGAGAGGCGATGACGGTGGCCTATCTCCATGGCCGCGCCGGTGAGACTTCGATGCTGGCAGGAGGTATCGCCTGTGTTCAAGTCCTTTGCTCTCCTTCCGAGCAGTATATGTTGATGGACCAGTTCGCGAATTGCAGTACAGAAGATAGCGCTAAGAACAGTCGACCACAGATGTTGATGGGAGGAGAGCTCGTCCCGTCTACATCTTCCCAGTGGTCGTCTGTTCTTAGCGCTATCTTCTGTACGGAATCTTTCCTTCTGATTTCTATAGAAAGGGGAGGCCAGCGTAGCGTAGCGGTTAGCGCACGCGACTGGCCACTCGAGAGATGCGTGAGTGGACTCTCGCCGCTCTCTGGCTTTCACGACTACCGCATTTCAATTGCTCATGTTGCTTATTGTTTACGTCTGTTTGTGTGTTTTAGCCTCAGAGCAGCTACTTTTCACCATGTAAACTAACACATCATGATAGAAACCACGACAGATCATTAGCGAACTTGGCAACTCATACCCTAGAGGAACGCGTGCTTGCGGTCCGTACAGGAGAAGACACCAAATTTTGTTTTTGTTTTTCTTTGACAGTGGAACTTGGTATGCGATAGAGCGTGGTTCGTTCCAGCCACCACTGTCGTCTACCTGTTTGGAACAATTGTGGGCTTCATTATTTCTGGCATTCTATCGGACAGGTAGGTACACCAATAACCTGTCGCTACCGACACACTTTATGAAAATTGGCCCGACAATTCTGCAAGTGGAGATTCGCAGAAGGACGCTCTGCAGACTTTCCAGGTTCGCTGCTGTTGTCAACTCGTGCTGCGAGTATTTGGCTATAGAGATGCATTGGATCTTATCGCTGGAACATACCTTTTCTGGTAGAACACAATATTTATCTTCAGAATACATTTTTCATATCTCTCTAGGTGCGAACTTTTCACTCCGATAGCACGCGATTTCTCCTTGAATTATAAAATAAATGACATTTAATTATTACCTAGCCAGTTTGTGAAAGCTATTTAACGAGGGAAAGTCCTTCCATGGACCTTGATATCACATGGGGTACGCAGGGAGCCTGTATTCGTTTGCTCGATAAGCTCTCCCGATGTAACTCCCGACCGATCACTTAAATGAAGTTGTTAAATTTAAAGCGTTGAGCAGCGTCGGCGTTGTAACCGGCAGAGCGAACGAGGAGCGAAGCGAAGGATGAAAGTAGAGGGGAGCCTGAGGAAGAAACAAGTGGGGAAGCGTTCGGGCACAGTGAAGAGGGTGCGAGGAGGAGGGCACGTTTGGGAAGGAGGAACCCATCTGGATGCAGTTTGGTCAGCCGGGCTCCAAATTTGCGACTGGAACCGTGCAGCTGCAAAATCGCGGCAGCTACTTAATGAACTGGAATAGGAGTGCCAGCCGAAGAAAGTACTATGTGTGCGGATCTCAAGCTCAACAATTGCGTTCAAATTTCGCATTGCCGCTTACCATAATCGCCCATTGCATTTTTTCTCTCACATTTTCAGTATCGGCCGGATGCCAGTGGCCATGGTCAGTTGCATCGCGGCGATTGCGTTTTGCATCTCCATCGGCAACGCTGCCAACATCGCCCTCTATATTGTGCTTCGCTTCTTCGTGGCAAGTGCAGTGAGTGCCCTCACACTCCCTCTCTACGTGCTACGTAAGTTTACATTCTGGTATTACTCGTTCTCCTGCCACTTGTGTACCAAAAATGTTACTCGTGACCTCCTTTCTCATATCATGATAGAGCAGGATTCAACAAACCACAGAGTGCAGCTTTCTTTCGTTTTTGTCCAATCTTTCTACAAACAGCACTCATAACCAAGTTATGTTTTCGGTTTTATAAAATCGTAACCATGCTACCTGTTTCGTCTATGCTCTGTACCACCCTAGCCCATAATTGTAGCTTTCCATCGGTACCAATATCTTGAAGAACAGGCATACACGACCGGCACAATGCTGCTACAAAAGAAGCCCGATTTCAAGGGGAGGACTGGGAACGCAACCCATGAGCTCCCAAGTGAGCCCACATAATGCCTTTACTATACTAATCTGAAGCCTGTGTCTGTAAGTGTGTACCAAGTACTACCAAGTAACACTACGTACTCAAAGCAGTTAGACCTGAAAAAATTGTACGGGGCCCCAAGTTGCGAGCGTCACCTGACGGCGCGTTTCAGAGCCCTGTTGTCGCGTGCGCTGTCATGTTACATTTCCAGGCCATTCGAAGCTCCCACACACTCACCATAGTTTTGGCGCTGTATGGCCTTTGTTACCTTTGTGCCATTAAACCCATAATCTCTCTCTCTCTCTCTCCCTATTCGAAGCCTTCATTTGAATAAAATACTCCGCGAGACACCTGTCAACATATTTGCTGCTGTGTAATTCTTGTATAGTATAGCCGTCATTTGTCCTGATGCGCAATTTACGTACGACACCCCGTTTACGGTTCCTGTTACTTGTCTTTGAACACAGTAACAACAACTTCCCCAATCCAGCTGCTGAGTCAGCAAGAAAGAATGTCGAGCTCTTACAGGGCGTAAACGAGGGCGTCCCGACCAGTGTCCATTATGAAAGTATGAGTCTTTCACTACCTGCAGTTATCGAAGTGGTGGCAGTGTCGAACCGAGGGTTGTATGGCATCATCATAGCGGGAGGTTACGCTGCGGGTACAGCCTCTGTCCACGTAGCCCAGAGTGTGAATATTGGCTGGCGCCTCTTCCAACTGTTGCTCATGGTGCCGACAACGACGCTCGTCTTAGGATTACCGTAAGTGAACAATCAAACATGTTTTGCCCTAGATCTATACCGTTTTGACGATCCCGTCCAAGATACCATAAAGGCCCAGCCGCGTGAGGCGTTTTCTCAGCGGCGCAACGGCTCCGTTTCGTGACTGCGGCCAAGCCCGGAAGGACGCCGTCCTTGACGTTCGAGACAGACTGATCGCGATCGCAAGAGATGGAAGTGTCGCCCAGGCTTGCCCAATCAGAGAGTAGCATCAGGCTAGCATCCGGCCTGTGCACTATTGGGGTGCCCATATGGGGTGCCCCAGAATTGCCCTGGTGGATCGCGTTCGACAGAAAATCCCTGTGTAAGCGTCCATAGTTTAAGCATACAAAACACAAAGGGGAAAGTGTGCAGCAGATGGATTAAGACGTAAACTAAAACTGTACATTCGCTTCCCGTGTTTGGGTACATTGTGAAGTTGAATATCGGAACAACATTCACAGCAAATGACTCTGTAAGTATAGTACGCGTTGGTGCAACATCCTGTTCGTTATAATATGTCTTCGGTCAAAACCACCAGTGATGCTTGACATTTTCACTTCAAAAGAAAGGTGTTTATCAGGAAGTGAGGAGCTTCTTTCATTGAGAGACTATGGAAACTCCCCGCCTTCCCGGAAGCACTGCATGCAGTTACCTTTGGGCATTTCTCACAACAGCGTCGCGTCAGGCTGTCTGCCGCTCGAAAAACGCAGCCTGGGGTTGGGCCTCAAAATGGCGAACTCCTTCGAAACCGTTCCGTCTTTGCAATAGATGGATCCAAGAATCTCCACGGTGGCTAATATCCCGCTGGAATCTGAGCAAAGCCGAAAAAGTGGTTCTCACTATTGGCAGGATCAACGGAACTAAGCCCGAACATACTATGGAGCTCTGGCGGAGCATTCGCCTTGATCTGGAAAAGGTGAGAAACGGGTGCCTCTTTTGTGCTTAGACACCTGTACAGTACACCTCATGATATGGAAAGGAATATAGTGTCGAATATGGCGTCTGCGAGGGGTCGAGAGGATTGTCAGGAACATTCACTTAAGCATACAATGAAGATGAATGTGCAATTCCAGGAAGAAGAGAAGTACTCCGAAATGTTGAGAGTGGAATTACTGAGCGTTCTTCTTGCCCCAAGTTTAAGGCGAACCAACGTAATTCTTTTCTACTCTTGGTAAGTGGTCTACTTTCTACTCTAATCATTCTGCCCGAATCATTCTACTCGAATCATTGCCAATATCGATGGAGCGCTAGATGTTAGTCGGAATAGCGGTAATGGTAATACATTAGGAAGACCGCAGACATTATTTGACACGCGAAATGTTCCCACACATTCATCTGGTCACAGCTGCTCGGGATAAAGCTTATTCTACTCACTATCCTACAAGCTAAATCATTAAAGGTGTGAAACCATTTTAATACCTATGAAGGAATCACATTGTAAACATCAATTTATGTGTATTGATTTATGCACGTCAAAACACTATGCTATCCCGCGTTACGGAGCTGTTGCACTTCGAAGGTCACAGGCTGTACAAGCCCCTCCTTTCCTCTCAGATCTTCACCTCCTTCCCCGTTTTCGTACTGATGTTTTCTAGACCTCTACCCGAGAAACGTCATTGTGACGTTGGTAGACAGACTGAAACCGAAACAAATCGGAACAGGAGGGCTGGGTCCCACGAATGGGCACTTGTTCTCTGCTTCCTTTCGGTTGCGTCCCTATCATGAACCATCGTAATCCCCACAAGACCGTGGCTTTCGGACGCGATGTTGTTCGCTCCTAGCTTTGAGGGCAGTCGAACACTATGACATCATTTGTTTACGAACGGGGAGAGGTCTATTGCGGAGAAAGGAAGTGGGTAGCTTTCTGTTTCCACGACGATGGTAAAAGCTTGTAGAGACGGAAGCGTTCACCGTGGAACGGGAAAGCATGCACGGATAAAACGTCACTTCCTGTTGTCCTCCCCCATTTTGTCAGCGCTGGTGGACGCCACCATCAATGGTGGCCCGAAAAATTCGCAGTTTTAAAATCCCAAAGTAAAAAAGGAAAACATTAGGAAAACGTAGCGAATCCAATGGCCTGCGACGTTGTACGAAACACAGCCATTCATGTAGTAGGTTACATGGGGTCCTAAAGCGTTCGTTTTCTATAAAGTGTGCTTTGTCGTTTGAGCTGGAGCCACAATCTCATGGTGGCCGCAAACAAGCGGCTATCATAGTGATATGGTCGTGGAAGTAATCAAATCGATAGATGGTTTCAAAAAATTCCCAGAGCTCCATGCGCGCGCTTTGCATCGTGGGAGGTTATTATCATGGGGAAGGGAGAATGGACCTTTTTCACTTCGAAAGAGCGCCACTAGCTGTGAATGTCCAAAACACGATTGGGGGCTCTCCGCCGATCCGCTTCTGCGTGCGTAACGCCGGATCGCTTTCCGCAATACTGCTATCGGCCAGCATCGCCCTTATTTTGACAGTCTCGGGCTGCAAATTTTGTTTGCTGCTGTTCCTTTGCTTTTTTGTAGCTTCGCGTAAATGTTTTCGGTGGATGAGCTGAAGGAATTTCTGGGTACGGGTAATGAGTGGACCAGCGATTTAACCTGCGTGCCGACGGTTTGCGAAGACACCATCGATGCCCACTTCGTCGCGTCCAATCGGCAGCTCAACAAGGGATGGATATTCAAGGAGGAGAAGTACATCCGGCGGATTGAATGCTCCGTGCTTCGGGGGACCGACCTGCTAGTGCTTAGGAGCATATGCCTTTGCTCCATGAGGTCCGGGCACTACAAACAAGTCGTGGTTGTCAAGGTGGATGTCTCAGCTGCTGTTGTACAGGCGCACTGCGACTGTGTTGCTGGGTTAGTATAAATGTTTTTCCTCCCTTCCGCTTGAGTATATTCTGCTTTAACGATACTGCGCTGCTGTAAAAATAAGCAAATGACAGTAAAGCTATTTCCACCAAAGGAAACCTGCTAACATGCGAACATTTTCTGTTATAGGTTGAGCCAAAGATGTCAGCATGTAGCCGGCCTCCTTTTTGCAGTCCGGAGTATCCAATCTCCGTCGTGCACCGATATGCCATGCAGATGGATAGCACCGACACAAGGTAAAAGCACAGCAAACCACTGAGAAAAACATCTTTATTGATTCACGTCAACAAGTTTCATGTCAAGCTCTATCAGGGCATTCATCACCTTATCTTGATATTGTAGCCAGTTTTACAACCCTATGAGGAACGGTATAGTGTATTCCATGGTGGGAAAAGCCCGAGTCTGCACAGCACCGTACACGCAACATGTGTTTATACGGTGATGCCCAGAGTCAGGATTTTCCCATAATGGGTTTCCTCCACTGGCCAGCCTGTGTGTATACTATCCTTTCGCTTCAGTACATACACAGACTCATTCTGAACACAGAAGTTTCAAACGTGACTGTGCCCTTTCTCTTACAAATATTACAAATGCATTTTCTGATTTCCAGGACAGAACAATCTACCAATGCAGCCACTGCAGGACATCACATTTAAAAAGCACGTCGTCAACAAGGTGGTACCAGCAAAACCAAAGCAGCATTCGACGACTGGGTTTTTTGTACACTACAGGGCCCGGATATGTGTCGTTTCAGAAGTACAAGGATGGGTTTTATTTTGTTACTGAACAGGATGGGGCATTCAGGTTTAAACTGAGAAAATTGGAATAAATGAAGCTCATGCTGCAAACCACAATCCATTCAAAGTTTTGCCACAGCACTGATGCTAGTCTGAATCTGCCTGCTCTGTGTCCTGTCTGTTACTTATGAGTGGTAGCCTGAAGTTCGACAGAAGAGCACATGTTGTAAACGCTGCATCTGCCAGGTCAAGCATGTTAATGGGGAAAGGTCTGTCTAGGATGTGGAACTCTTTAATTATTCTAATCACTCTCTCAATGTGCACTCTCGCACTCGCAACTTGTTTGGTTGCTTCGACATCTTTAGCACTCATTTGAGCCTCACCAGCAATGCGAAATGGGGGCATATGGAGGGTAACACCTGGGGGAAGCAGGTCATCAACTTCAAACCCCTTATCGGCCATAACTGCATCGCCAGGCTCCAGGAGATCAAGTAATGCTGACTGCTGCACAATGGCCCTGTCACTCGTACCTCCGCGGTATAGTGCGGAGACAAAGCTTACGTAACAATCTGGGGTTGCTCCTACAAGACACTTCATTGTATTTGTGTACTTGTAGTTCGAAAATGTCTGTTTTTGGGCATTAAGGCCGGAAGGCTTCTGGATACGAACTTCTGTACCATCAATGATAATACGAGTGTTTGGATACTTCCTGAAATGAGGCGGGAGATGTTGTTGGACTTCAGCAAGGCTTGGGAACCTAGTCACTGCAACAAGTGCCTTTCTCAGTGCCAGGACCCACTTCGAGAAGATACGGCTAAAGGTGGCCATGGAAATCGAAAAGTTCCGTGAGATCTCCGTCATCTGCATTCCTGTGCGCAAGCGCACCAGAACCATGAACATCTGGTCCTCGATACTGTGTGCCCCTCTCTCCTCACTTCTTAAAAGCCGTGGACTTTGTTTCAACACTAAGCCCAGAATGTGCTTGAAAACCGCTTGAGAGGGGATGCCTGTGTAATACAGCATGTCTTCAGTACATTTCATATTCTCCAGGCACAGCCTTGCAGATTTCAATTCACGGAGGCGCATCTTCCAGTACTCCGCATTCGCCGTGCTTCTTGTGAGGTTTGACTCCAGGTCAGAGCTCTTCTGCCTTTCATCTTTTAGGAAACCCTCAAGCTGCTGTATTCGTTCTAGCAGGTGATTATTGGTCTGGCAGCCGTTATCCAAGATGGTAGCATCCTGAGCTCCGTCATCTCTGGGCAAGCTGCTGGAGGAGGCCACTTCACTTTCTGGTCCTGCCGGCACCTCTTCCCTGCCCACAGTCACTGCATCAGCATGCTGCGAGTGTTGTACGCCAGGTGCTTTGGTGCTTGAAACATGGCTCGTCCGCTGAGCCTTGGCATGACCTAGATCGGAAGGTGCAGGGCAGTCAGTTTGATGTTATAGTACAGAGCAGTACATTTATGCAGATGTCTGGTGGAAAAATGGAGTGGCAACGTGCAGTGGCATACCCAGAAAAATTTTTGGGAAAGCATGAAACAGTGTCACAACCTCTCTACGTACAACTCAGTTTAAAGTCCTGAATAAGTACATGTGGATGTACCTCACTGCAGTGTGTTCTGTATGCCAGTATCATTTCACAAACATGCAATGTTCTAGTTGAAGGCAAGAGTGCAGAGTAATGCAATGCGTTGCAGATATACCACGGGGGGGGGGGGGGCATATGTTTACTATAAGGAGAGATATACCACGGGGAAAAGCACTCTGTGCATAATGTCGATAACGTACCTTGCCTCTTTCTTAATCTTTCAAAGCGTTCCAGTGCTCCAGTGCTGGTCGAACACTTGTGTTTAAAGACCGACGGCACATAATTCGGATGGTGAATTACGCGCGACGGCGCCCCTGGAACATAATACACACTTGAGCAGGCTTTCTACAGTACACTGTCATCATTTAAATATCCAAGCGCACTGTAAACATGCGACCGCGACAAGCGTCTCCCCGGTGTCATGAGATTAATGGCCGATGTTGGCACAGCGAGCTGAGTTCGGTCGCTGATTCCCAACCTCGATGATGGTGTGGTATGTAAGCTACACCTTGCTACACACGTTTCAGTTATTAAACGTACGCAATAACGGCATTTACCTGTGACGAAGTGGTCGCTGCATACGCGTGAGTTGGCTGTCGGCTCCCATGGAGATCCGTCTTCGTTTACACGTCGCATCGCTTGCACCCATTTCTTCCTTTTTGCTGCGTGAAGATTGCCCGCAGGGAATCTGAAGAAACGTTTCTTCGGTGCTTTCTTGCTAGAGTTCGTACAGCCTACAGCAGCACATCGATGAGGCATTTCTGGTCGAGAAGAGGCCGCGTACGTGAAAAGCACTCCTTCTCCGTGGGAGCCGGAGAGAAACTGGAGCCCTCAAAAGTTATGGCGCCCGCGCGCCGCCAGTCGCGCATGCGCAGACGCCGATGTGGAAAAGTTCCATTGTCCTTCATGTTCCGTTTTGTCTGACCTTGATACCTGGTGGACTGTAGGCCGTGAGAGGAGAAACCAAACAATTTGGATACCTTCTTCTCCTCCTGGGTTCCTGTTGAAGTACATACTGTGGTGAGAAGAAAGGGTGGGACGTGAAATAGGCAGTGTTGCTGTAAGTTTAAGGTCTACGTAACATCGAAACATCTGAATGATTTGAGCCTAGTGACAGAACAGAAAGCCACAGTGGTGCTCTGGACCGGCGGCCCTCCTTTCGCTATACACGTTTTTTTTTATTATCGTGAAAGATTTTTACTTAACGAACCATGTCGTACCGTATATACCGTCCTTTTTTAGGGCGGTTTGATACTACAAGATGTCTAATTACCTCAGAGTCATTAATCATCTCTGTCAAAAGTGAGAGTGCAGAAGGGGGCACAACTGTCGTTGAAATATGCATGTGCGTTGAAATATTCATAGGCGAATTTTGCAATATGCAAATAAGCCGAAACCGAAGACCCACGCGCCTCTTCGGTTTTCGCTCCTGTCGAATGTCTGCGCTGCGGCGAATGTCATGCACTCCTGACATTCGCCGTCGTCAGCCTACCAGGGCTGCATAGCCTACCAGCGCTGTCCTGATGATTTCGGTGTCGCTACATTTGCATAAAAAATTTCGCGATGGCATATCAGAACATGTTTTCTTGCCCAACATTTTCATAGATTAAAACGAAAATTGGCTTTCAAAGACAACTGCTTCCCATTCTGTTATCTCAGTTTTGCCGAAAGCCCCTAAGTACTTGTCTGCGTCTCCTTCGTCCAGTGCGTGCTTTTGTTGCACTCACCCTTATGGAAGCCCCTAATAAAAGACTTACTTATCTTTGGATAACGAGGTCAAATGCCGCAGCTACATATTCACTTAGAGTGAATGTCCGCATGGCCGCATAACGCGTCTGGACACAAAACAGCACCTATGCTGATCTCCAGCTTCTTTTTTAAAAAGTGATCTATAATGAAGGTCATGGTCGGCTCATTGGTAAATCCAACGGAAATGCGTTAGCACTATAACTTGAAAACCCTTTTGGAACTCCCATTCACAACGCTGCGCAACCCCTCAACGACTATTCACAAACGTTACACAAGCCTTGATACGACCATAGACAAAGCTGCCGCAAGACAGTATCCGCAGCCAAACGAGCCTTTCGGGCTTCCTCCGATTCAGCTTGGCTGTCTCTTGGAGGAGCCTCAGCCTTCTTTCGCCGCCGCTCCTCCGCACCGCTTTCGTAACCCATTGTGCGCCAACGCAGGCACGCCTGAGCCTGCCGACCACCACAGCTGCACCGCCGTGCTGACGCGCCGCGTCGCGTTCCCCACGCGTCCTCTCTCTTTCGCTCCCTCTACATCACGGCGCATGTGCGCCGAGCGATGGCTACAGATAGACCATACCGCGGTTCTTTCGTAGCTAGGACGCTAATGCTAACGAATTTAAAAACACACACCTCGTATGACATCGTTCGTAACGGTCCTGGACAAACTCCAGCGTGCTGCCCATCATATCCAATCACTAACGGCAGCAGACAACCGGCGATGTAATAATTTGTTCTCATTGTCCTTGCAAGGTTCACCGTCTCACTCACGTACTACGGCATCCACGTCTACATGATGATGAATCCCAGCACGACGATGATGGTGACCCTCCTCACCTTCCTGCCTATTGCCATGTTGACGTACTGTGGAATGGAATACCTGGGACGCACACGGACCCTGACCTGTGCCATGTTCCTGAGCGCGTTCTCCTGTTTGCTGGACGTATTCTTTCGAGGCGGTGAGTTTCGTACGCTTAGTTACAAAAAAGTAAGAACAAGAAACGCTAAAGCGATTGTCCACGCGAAGTTCTGCGCTTTTTCGCGTCCGCGTTTAGAGGTATGCGCGAACCGTTCTCGACCCGCAGTGCACGAGTTTTGGTGGAACTACCCGTACGCGAAGGTCGTTTGGGTATATCCGCATACCCGCACTACAGGGGCGTGCAGGTGACTTGCACAAGATGCTAGAGTACCGCAGCGCAAAGAAGAAAAACACGAAAGCGTTTGTGGATGGTTAATCGCACTCTTATTTCGTACATATCAAGTGCATGATACATAATTGCTGGAAGGACGATCATCAAATTGTCATAAAACGCATTGGAAGTCCGGTTTTTTGCGCTGGGTTATTTCGCAAAAAAGCCACGGGAAAGAGGGACACGGAGGAACATACAAACAACACATAGCCTCAAAGTGAGCTTCTAGGAGTTTTGCTATCATGAACACTTATCACTCCCTCCATTGCTACCTAACCATTCTCTAAGTAACAAAGACACACTACGCTGCCTACAGGGCAACATTGCCGGGCTTTAGTCAGACTTGTGCGTAACGCGTTACTAGCAATTGCGCTACTTGTAATCAATTAGTTTGTTGAGTAATTTTTCGAGTAATCAGTTACCTTACTGTCAAAGTAATTTTTCGAGTAATCAGTTGCATTTCTGAGTAATCGATTACTCAGTAATTGATTAGTTTTCCCGCAGAGATTAACTTTCAGATGTTCTGCCCCATGTCGAGCCCCCCGCGCCATCAGCCTTTTTTTGGGGAGTCATTACTATAACGTTCCAGAATTTCAGGGTCTCTCTCCCTAATCTCTTCCAACAACACCAGTGTGGTGGTACCTGAAGATTCGGAGGCTGGGTCATGGGGAAGATCACGTAGAAGATTGCGATAATTGCAAAAAACAGCCCCCAGATTATCGCGGAACGCAAATTCTTTTTCACGGGCGCGGAAGAGGGAAGCTTCACGGGGCCCTTCACGGGGCGGGAGGGAGGGAGGGAGCGACAGGAAGGGCATAATTGTGTTAGTATGGCATCCGTTGATTTTACAACGAAAATCGAAGAAATTATCAAAGCACGAAACAACAGACAGGCAAGCAGATTTGGAAGAACTCGTTTCTGGTGTATAGCGCTCTCTTTGGTTGGTTTTTGTGGGGTGAGAGGGGTGTCACGGGTTTGCTCGAAAAAAGAAAAATAAACTTCACTTGGTTGCAGTTCAGTGCCGGTCCCTGTCCTTTTTTTTTATCCTCTGTCCTCGTCCTACCCAGCACTGGGGGTTTTTAATTCTTTTTAATCCAATATGAACCAACCAGCCCAAACGCTTGCTCTGCTGTCATGGCGAAGTTCCACACAAGGTTCTTTCACAATCTCGTCAACGTTTTCCTGGGCGATAAATACGGTAGACGTAGAGATGTACATGTCCCGTGGTTTTGGTTTTTGTGTTGTTTTAGCTCTTTCCCTGTTTCCCTGAGGCACACAAAGACTGGTATAATTTGCGTGAATACAGAGTAACCAGTGGAGTAACGCGTTGCTTTTCTGCACCCTTAGAAATCGACTTCACCACATAGCACGCTCCCACCCAACCGTAATCCCGAATGACAACATTCTCGACCCTGATTTTTTGAAAACGGGAGGCGGAGCGTATTCTGTGCCGTGCATAATGGCGCAAAATAGGCTCGGCCTCCCATTTTCAACGCACCAGGGTCGAGAACGTTGTCATTCGGGATGACGGTTGGCTATAGGGGCGTCCTATGTGGCGAAGTTCATTTTTTAAAGTGCACTCGTTACTCAATTACATTTTGAGTCCAGTAATTGGTAACGATAATCAATTTTCTTTTCCTAGAAGTAACGGTAATTACTTTTTTCGGGAAACGGGCATAAGTCTGGCTGTGGTTGATACAAGGTGCCAACTGCGATCAGGATCGTTAAAAAACAAAGAAGTGTTATTATTACAATAATTGGATATACAGGTGCTTTTTTTTTGCCTTTACAGAATTTTAATAAGGAAGCTATGAAAGGCAGCTAATAGTTGTTTTTGCAGTAGAGTTCTACGGCCAGGTGGACATACTCTGGAAGAGAGTATGTAACCAAAAGATGAATAGTTACCACACATTTTAGTAATTAACTCCATGATTATGAAATTTGGGGCTAAAGCGAGATAGCAGATTGGGAGACTATCTCGTTGAACACAGTTCCACATTTCAAAAACCCTGTAACACGTACGTGCGTTAAAATATATATCCCCGAACTCAGTCGAAAATTCTGTGGACGCTAAAAAACGCCCTGTATATTCTTGGGTAAGTGGTTCTCCTTATGGCCGCACAAAGAACCTTCTGCAGTGCTGCTCTATTCGAGTTTCACTAACGAAACTTTTTCATTAAGACATATGAAACTTTGTCCCATTGACAACATGTGTTCCCTCTGGTGTGCTGGTTACGTTGCCATATTAAGAAACAACGTTCGAGCCGGTAGAGCACGCCACGTGGAAATCGTATTCGGAAAACGGCGGATTTGAAGGCCATTTTTGTTGCAGAAACGCACTCTTGACTTGCCGTTAAAGGGGTTATCGCGACCGGAAACGTGTGTATGAGACCCACACTTTAATGTTCCGGCGTGGTTTCACAGTCTACTTGACTAAGTTTCTCCTCTGAAAACAGATTACGTGTTAAATAAACGAGTTTTAAAGACTCGTACCCCTTCTCCAGCTAAAGGAGGCCCCAGTGATAATAACATCATGATGATTGATGACATAAGCCATGCACACGGATGTGAGCGCACCGCAGGCGATTATCTCCGAGCTGCTCGGCTTCGCGTTCCCACCACAATATACGTCCCAAATGAAGAGTCACGGATAAATACGCCTACTTGGAACACAGTGTTGCCCTCCTGGCTGTACGAAGACGTCCCACGCTGACCATAAACAACATTCCACGAGCCGATCGCGGACTGCAGAGGCCGTTCGTCCCCTCACGCCGGCCGGTTGCAAAGTACCCTCCGCCCGCTCCCTGATATTGCCTTGATCGCGCCGAAGGGCGGTCACTCATTGGTCTTGTCCGAGTGCCGTGTTCACTGATTTCCAGAAAGGTATACTCTCAACATCCGTAGTCCGGTCTTGCCGTGCACTGCATCAAATTGCGCTGAAAACAAAATAAAACAACTAATTAAGCCAACTAATAAACTCAACTAACTGAACTAACAACGCTCAACTTAACTAATTGATTATTGAGTTTAGCTCAACTCAAACTCAGATAAGCTAATTCGCGATTTTCGACGTCATGGAACTTTTTCACACACTCATCCTATCCTAGCAGCTCTACAGCGAACAATGCTCTGCGAGTCAAAACAAATCCACGCTCCGGAGTTGGACCGACGAGCTCGTGCCGATTGCGCGGTCTCATCGCTGGTCCCCACTCCTGTCGTATACATACTGCGTCATCCTGTGAAGACGCACACCATCATCTCCGGCGCCTCAAGGTCATGCGCATAGGTCATCGTGAAGTAGGTCCATTAACGATGAGAACCGAAGTGTAGAACGGCGCTCTAGTTTCGGAATCAAACCTCGAGGGATGCGACAGTCCCTTTAAGTCGCGAAACAACAACAAATTTCTTTATTTATTTTCCTGAAGAGCGTATTTCTGTGGGAGCCACAAAAGTGACCTCCAAATCCGAATTTTTTTAGGCCATTTCCGCGCGCTTTTTTTCTTCGTTGCTCGACCTTTTTTCTGAAAGAAGCAAATGACAGAAATCGCAATGTACTCTTTCTATCTCCCTCTCCTTTGCAAGAAGCACGAGAGACCTCTGATTGGTCTCCTCAAATGATCTCCCACACGATGATTGGAGAAATCGTTCGTGGAGACCAACGAGAGAGCGCTCCGGCGGTGGCCCGCTGTCTGTGCGTTTGTCCGGTGTGTTCAATCTCCAGACGCTGTAAGGCAAATGCCGGCACAGTTCTCCCGTAAAGTCGGCCCAGAGCGCATGGTCTCCCCCGAGCAATGTGCAGTTACACCGGCAGGCAGCGCGCGAGAGAGCGCTCCGCATTATCGACTTTTTTTCGAGAGATGGAGACGGAGAGAGGAGGCAAGAGAGGAGAGGGTGATACGGGGTTAGTACGGGCCCTGGTCCGACTGGGGTCCTGGAAAAGTGCGGTTCCTTTCTCTCATAAATCGTCGAACGGCGCAACGGACGAATCTCGTTCGTTTTATGCCGGTTTTAAGGTAACAGCACCTTGTCGGAGCTGGCAGTTCGAAATGGCCCGGAAGCAGAAGGAAATGTCTTCGAGCAAATCCTCAGAATCCTAGAAGCCATCGAAGCGGATCAACTATAAGCAAGTTTTGCCTTTCATTGCAGATGAAGGAAGCGCCATTTCAGCAGCTCTGACAGACACCCTGGAAGTGTTGGGGATCACCGTTGCACAGACTGTGGTGGTGCTCGTTATCGCCGAAGTGAACCCCACAGCCGTGAGGACCATCGCTGTCTGTTGCGGTTTTGTCTGCAGCAGGAGCGGAATGATCTGCGCTACTCTCGCGCAACATCTGGTAATGTCCTTCATATCGCTTGAAAAGCCAATATGACTTTCATTACACACGTTGGAGTGGTTGTGTTCGCAAGCGTCTATAACGTTATTGATGTGCGATTCTAAATATCGAAGTGATTCTGTGTCAGCGTGAATATTTTCCGACAAGTTCTTCTGTTCCCGTTTAGTGGACACTGCCAAGTGTCGGACCACCAGTCCTGTACGGTGTCTTCTGTCTGGTCGCTGGCATCCTCGTCACCTTCGTGCCGGAAACGAAGGCAGCCAGGTTACCGGAGGCTGTCAAGAAATTCAATATGTTCGAGTGAGTTTTCATATCTTAAAGAACGACGAACGCACCAGCAGTGGGGGTCGAACCCAGTAACCCCCGCATTCACGTGGCGTAGTAACGCGTGTGATGACATTTCCCGCAAATAAACATGTGCGTACCGTGTATTTAATAATCGATAAGCTTCTTAATTACAATTATGCACTTTTCTTAAAAATATACCTGGCGCTTGTGTCACAGTCACGTGATCACTGCTAACATGTCACAAACTCTAGTGTGACAACAACAAACCGTGGTTCTCGGTAACCGCGGTTTGTTCGGGTAAGGACAAGGTTAAGAGTGGTTAGGTGGTTAAGAGTCTCCGTTAACAAGATGGTTAAGAGTGTTCGTGTGACAAGTGTACATATTATTCTGCTCTCCGTTCGTTCACTCATGCTCCAGCTCAGTCGCTATATTGAGTATGAGTGAGAATGATCAGGAGTGAGCTCTTGTTGATGAATGTTGCTATAACGAATTCAAACATCTCAGGGAAAAGAAGTGCTGACACCAGCAATCGAACCTGGGTCTTCTAAAGGCGAGTTCCCACATACAGCGCTTCGCTTTATAGGCCTTGCGCATCGCTCCTGCAGCGACATCTCATCCCCTGGCGACATTCCGCAGCAACTCTAGGGGGAGTCGTCGCTATTATCAGTGCGTTCCTGCTTAGTTTCCTGGTTTCCTGTCGGTTTGTGAACACGTTGTCCCTGCACGGCACGTTGTACAAACAGTCGCGATCTTCTCACAAGAATTGCTGTATCGTCGGCTGTGGAAATACGTACGAGGATACCCCTCCGGGAACGAAATTGTACGTACCTACGACCAGCCTACTTCGAATATCAAGGTTGGGATGTATCCCAGTCACTGAAAAGCAGTGGAAGGTATAGTACAAAAAGTATTCTTCTAAGATTGGGATTACCTCCGCCAAGAACTCATTGTCCCTTGCAACGCCTACTGTAACATCCTTCTGCTTTTTGAAAAATACGTGCAGCGAGAATTTATTCAGGCCCGTGCAGTACAGAAATTGCATCTGCGTGTAGTGGCAGCTGGACTGTCTGAGCTTCAGTTTGTTCCTGTCAAAGTACAGATAGTTCACAACGCATATTTTTGCTTTAAAATCCACAATAATGTCATTTCGCCTTGAATATGGGTACTTCATTTCTAATAGTTTTACTTCGTCACCATTCATCACCGTCCATCTCATCACCCGTCACCATTCATCACCCGCATAGCCATGGTTGGTGAAGCATTGTTACAAGACTGGTTCTTGTGACCAGGACACCCTGTAGTTTCTCGAACTCTATCCGTGCAACATCTTCGTTCATTATACCATACATTGTGGGTTTGATTTGAAATTGCTTTCGGTAGAACATTCTCTTTGCACGTTCACACTTGTGACCTTTACACACTTTAATGTAGTGAGCAATAAAGCTTGATAGCCTTCCTTTCCTAAAAACATGCCAAAGAGTATAGGGTTAGATTGCTCGCATGTCATTTCCTCAATCTGTGTGCATTCTTGGTCGTCCACAACAATTCTGATGTGTAGTCTCCAACGCTCTGCTTCCAGCATTGTTGTAAAGGGACTTTGCACTGAAAATATTGGCACGGGTACGTCTTGCAGGAGGGAAATTGTGTCAACAACTGCTGGTTGGCATTGCACTTGGTTTTCAATTGCTGCAGTGCCCACTTGAATAAGGCACTCAACCCGTGCCCCCTTACTATACAGGGATGTCTCTTTTGCTAATGGTACACCCCACTTTCTTGCAGAAGAGGTACATGATGATCCTCAAGATTCACATGATGACACAATGCTGCGATATGTTTGCACTTTCCGAGGCGGCCTGCCCTTCAACTGCATTGTGTCCCGATTATTTCATATGTTGTGATGCCAACCTGGAAAATAAGGTGGTATAGCAAGCACAAAACGGTCACGCTCACCGTATGAACAGGACACACCATTATTCAAAATGAAATATAGCCAAACGCAATGAAAGATTATTGCCGAAAGACAGGAGAGTTTCGCCTTCACATTGAAAAAATATAACTGCTGTTCATGTGCTGACATGACAAAGCTTGAGGATGAAATTACTTAACAATGGGATGCACATAAACTTACTTGTATGTGCACCTTGTAAGATGCCTTCGACAGACTTGTCTGTGGTAGGCACTTGCCGGTTACTGCGCACTAATCAGACGTCCACGTCGCTGACACGTCCGAAACATGCTTGCTTTTATGCAGTCGAAGACCCTTAACCAGCACTGACTTCCGAAAGTGCCTGTCAGTACCCAGTATTTAAAAAAAAAACGCAACTCCGCTTGACAGTCCCCCCGTCGCACAAGCCCGACGAATACGAAACCACGTGGCCCGACTCCCCCACGAGTTGCTTTTTTCCGCCACAAGATGGCTCAGCGCTACCGCCACCTACAGGTGAGGTGCAAGGCCTATAGCGCTAGAACATCGCCGTCCGCCATCTTTCCGTTTGCCGTTCTCACATACAACCAGGGTGTCGAACCGAAACGTTTTTCGTTCCGTTTTTCGTTCCGGTTCTACCATAAACGGTCCGGTACCGGTTCTGCTCCGGAGCAAAAAAATAACGATTCATACCGGTTTTAACCGGCTTCTGGTGGGCATATTGATTCCCAGAAAAAAAGTCTATGTTGCGAAATGTAAACCCATTTATTCCGCATACATGGTATTTGATACTACTAGGTAGCTGTGAAATTGGTAGCTCCTGGTTCCTGTAGGTGACTGTCTCTTCAAATCGGCTTTCTCCTTTCTTGAAGCGCATGATAAAGACGGACTTATTTGTTGTGATGTCATATGTACGTACTTGCTGGATTGGTGCGATCGCATCCCATCCCAATGTCTGTTGCTGCTTCCTAGCCAGCAAGCACTACCGCACGAGTACGACGCAAATCGAGGAACATCCTCACTCACAAACGCGCTTTTTCTTCAACAACAAACAACGTTGGGCTAGTTGGTAAGGATACAGCATGGTAGAAAAGCGCACAGAAGACACGGACAAAAGAAGACAAGTGGTGTCGTCTTCTTTTGTCCGTGTCTTCTGTGCGCTTTTCTACCATGCTGCGCTTTTTCTTTTCTTCGTGTCCTGTCCACAGAAGAGGCACCACTTCGCACGCGCTTGCCACGCGGATACGTAAATGTATTCAACTTCGCTGCTCGCAAACAAGGGACGCGTTGCGCGACATTACCGATAGAGAAGCCATTACGCACCCCTTGGGTCGCTATTTAGTTGAGGAGAGTTTGGGCGGATGAAATTAAAACGAACACTACGGCACTTTGGTAGAGAGCCACAACCGGTCACATGTACCTGTAAGTATATGTGCGCGAACGATAAAACGCTACAAAGGGAGCCTAGTATATAGTATAGTAGTAGGGAGCCTAGTATATATAGAGCCTAGTATAATATACCGACATACATTGCACCGTAACCGTAACCCTCGTAAAGTATCAATGACATGACTTCAGAACGCACGACGTCAGTTTAATTCGCGTACTCGTAGTCCAAACCCGTGAAGTTTTTGCTTGGACCGAAAACCGTTAAATAAATTTTTCGGTTTCCCTCCTGAGCGAAAAAAACTTATACGGTTTCGATTCCGTTCCAGTTCGCTCCAAAATAGCGTTGTTTTCGGTTTTCGGTTCTGGTTTTCGGTTCGCTTCGACACCCTGCATACAACCGAGCACATAGCGCTGTCCTGCTGGGGTCACGGGATATCTCATTGCGACGTGATGCACCGGTGGTACCGTGATTACGTACTGTCGGCGTCGGGTATCCGTAGCATGATGGGCGATGACACTTTCGATGCTGTGATTGCGATACCAGACTATAGTAACCAAACACCCACGCATTGGCAAATGAAACTCGTGGCCGTTTCCACGTCGTCGTCGTCGTCGCATTCCCGTCTTGCTGCTTCGAGTGATCGGAAGCAAAACAAACCCCAGCTTCCGCGACGTCACGGCTCAAAGAAGCTCACGATTGGCCAACGCAGACTCAGCGCTCAATATAGCGCTAAAAAGTTTACCGGGCTCTACTTCAACAAGAGCGGTTTTATAGCGGTTCGTAGCAATGCGAGGAGGAAAATATAGCGCAATTTTCTAGCGCTATGTAGCAAAGCACTATATGTGGGAACTGGCCTTAATTTCCTGTCAGGTATGCTAACCGCTAGATCACACCAGGGCACCGTTTCCCTCAAGATAGAGTGCATCATAGTATGACCTACTACTATACTAGAGACGTGGACATCAGCAAAGCTCCCTGCACAGAGATAATAGTTCAGGCAATCGCCGCTTCGCTGTGGGATTTGGCACTAGCTAGCGCTATTCGTTACCACGTGCTAAACTGCAGGCAACGTATGGTGGCCTGTGTTGACAACGACGAGGTAGTACGGGAGAGGCTTAGCGCCTGCTTAGCAACAACCTGTGTCGCGAACGAATGACGGTGACAATGATGATAGTAGTGGACATGTCATTTCCTCTCCCTGATAATGGTATGTGGCGCTTGCAGCAGCCACTAGCGTAACTAACCCATGACCCGGGTCTCCCATAGGCGATTGCCATTCGAGTATTCGTATCGCACTTCTGGTGCTTTTTCATCGACTACTACTCGTAATGGTACTTAGCCTCCCTTTCTTGTGAAACTACGAAATTGTGGAAAACATTTAACCAGAGAAGGCCAGGAGTAAATTTAATGCTGGCACTTGCAGAATAAACACCAGCAATGGAATATGAACTAACACCCTCTGGTATGCCACTGCGCTAGCTGCCTTCTCTTCAACGCACCGAGTCACGCTAGGAAACAAGGGAACACGCGCTTTTACCCTCAACACATTTTCTGTTACATTGTTGCCAATCGCTCCCACCTTCACGCGGACGCACACGCTCGTGGCATCTTTCTCGGGTAAACGTAGCAGTTGATGAGCCTCTTAAGCATTAAAAGACGCGCACAGAACATGCCTCAGAACAGCCAGTTGCAAAATTTAATGGCTCATTTCCTAGGGCAGCTCGGTACTAGCTTCCTCAGCATATGAAGATAACCGCGTCGTCTGCTACAAAATTTACGACATCTCGACTCCCAGCACAGCTCGCGATGCGCGCAGACGCGCCGCAGAAGCCGCTCTGTCGTCTTGAAGACGGACGCGTAATGCGCTGTTGAGAGGAGGTCGTCGGCCCGTACTTCGACGCCTCGTGACTCCTCCGGGTACCCGCTAATGGACCGCTGACATTCTACCCCCAGCCCCCAGCCATGCTGAGCTGAGTTGATCCAGCGTTCGCTTCCCGCATACCTCGACATATCTCTCGTCAAGATGTCACATTGATTCATCGAATGCGCCTCGACGTGCCCTTTACAGCGCAGTTGCTTTACTGCTTGAGGAAAGTTGACTCTCCCCACTGCAGTCACTGCGGTGTTGTAGAAAATCTAGAGCACATACTTCTCCATTACCTAAACTACCAACCTTCCCGAGCCGTACTCTCCGGATCCCTTAACGAGCTAGACTCTCACCCCTTCTCTCACAAACTGGCTTGGTCCCTGGCCACATCCAGGCCACTAATGCACTTAACCTTTTTGGATACCATCGGAGTTCGATACTTATTGTGAAGTGGCTCATTATTTCATTCTCCGCATCACCACCAGCAATGGAGTAGAGTATCGCCGATGGAACTCCCCAGTGGGGAGTTCGACGAAACTCCCAGTGAGTTGAATCTCGGGCGATGAAACTCCCCAGTCATCATCGTGTAATGAAGTTGTTGTTTGAGTAAAAAAAATAGCAGAGGAGGTTTGAAAAAGTGGGTGAAGTCGGCGCACAGCATTTATGCGCGGCAAGCGAGGGAGTCAATATGGCGGCTTTGCTGCATTCGCTTCTGGAAAGGGTAACTCCACCCTACACAAAGGGAGCTAGTCTTCAGGCACCATACCGTTTTCATGTTCGCGTCGCCCCTAGCGGCGTAATCTCGAACGCAGTGTTTTCCTCCCAGTAATCATGCCGACGCTTATAAGAAACTGGCACGTCGCGTGGAAAAGCACAACAACGGAAGACTGCAAGAAAAGTGCGGAAAACGTGAAAGTCATTTAGGAGTAATCAAAGCGTGATCAAGTTTCGACCCCGAAAGTTTACGTAACCTCGAAGCCCATTATCTCCCCCCAACTAACATGGCGGCATGCTTTGAGCTCGCTGGGCATGCGCGTACGTTTACTCGAAAAAAAGTCCATTCAAAAGTCCATTGCTGGTGCCTCCTCTTCAACTGCTATCATTCAATATTGAAGGATACAACTGCGCGTCTTGAGGCTTGCGTTTTGTATACGTTCCCCCACGTTCAGTTGCCACTGCTACCTTTCATAATTCATTTCAGGCCCCATTTATTGTGGATATATTTTTGTCGCAGGATAGCCCCTCTTCCGCTTGGAAGAAAGTCGCACAGAAGAAAAGCAGAAGCAAGAAGCCCTCGTCACAGCCCCGTTCATGTGGCTCGCAGAAGTCTCGAGCCTGTGCTCAGCAAGTTGGTGGAGATATATGGATCAGAGACGACCACCTTCTCGAGCTATGGCATCAGCGATGTTGTGCTCGACATCAGAGACGTCATACAGAAGTCGTCGGACACTAATTATTCCGCACTATAATAATGATGCATGACATATAATATAGACATGTATACCGAGTGTCGGATAGACATATAAATTAGAAAATTCGCCGATTCTGTGGCATTAAGAGTACAGTAAATATATGTAACCTATTCGATGCTATGAACCCTCGACAGAACACTGCACGGGCCGCGTTTTTAGACCCGCCCCGAGCCAGGCCTTCCCTTGATTTATCCGCCCGGGCTTGGCACGACGGCTGCATACCTAGCCAGGGCACGACGTAAACCCGAAGGATCCCAAGTTTCTCGGCCCAAGCCCGGCCCGAGCCCAAGGCCCAGTGTACGAGGCTGTAAAATTTGACCGGGGTTATCTAACAAAGGGTCAGACCTAGGCCCGGCAATGTACGGGCCCTGTCCCATAATAAACCCGGACCGGCCCGCTGGCTGGGCTCCGATTTTCGTGTAGGCCTGCAGTGGTCTAACCCGCAATACCGTTACACAATTCGCAGGGAAAGCAATGGCGTTCTGGCGCTCTGCTTCCGGATAGCCTCACAAACGACATTACGTGGAGACAATAAGGGTACGTTCCCCTAAAAAACCCGGGATACGGCGCTCGGAAGCCTGCCTAACGCGCCCAATGTATGTACGAGAGGTGGTGTTCAAGTCAAAACAGTGTACAAATGGCTCGCGCTACTTACATTTCACATGCGGCAGGCCTCCGCGTTCACCACGTTAATGGTCTAAAGTTTCTGCAAGCAGCAGAAGACATGTGCTGGACAAGATGGCCGACAAGAGGTGAGCGCGCACATCGAACAGCGAATTGAAGTTTCTCGTAAATGAAGGCATAAAGTCATGTGAAATTGACAGAAGACTTCAGGCACAGTATGGCCAACGATACACTGGAGGATCGCATCACAAAATCGACCCTGAAACCATAAGAGTCCTGACGAATAACCACCTGAAGAGTTTCATCCCCAGGGGGCGATGTTCTACCCCGTTGCTTGCGGTAATGTGATCAAATCTGAAATGTGATGTGACGAGTCGCCTCGCACTGAGGACCGAAGCCATACGGTGTCCAAAAACTGACTTTAGGGCAGAACCACGGTCCTCTCTCACAGATACTCTCTGGTCACGAAACTCCGCCGGAGAACAATAGGTCAGGTTTGCCTAGGGCGAACCTCTGCCGCGCGCAGGCGCGGGCGTCGCTACTTGGGGAGAAAACGCCTGCTGATACGGTGGCCCCTGCTTCTGCCTGCGTTTTGACCAATAGACGCTTCTTTCTGAAATTCACGTACACCCTTAGACTGTGAGTAGATCGGCTAATCTCTGCGTGCCGCGGACGTGCTGTATTCTGACGTGCCGTTCGGGATATGATAATTCTGATGAAAAGGTATCGTTTTTCGCGTTGCCGACAGATGCCACCGAGCGAGAGAAGTGGAAACGTTCGATACCTCGGACAGAGTACTCACGTTTCAGCTTTGAGTCAAAGTGGACACGTGTGTGTGAACAGCACTTTGACACATCCGACATCGCCAGAGCGAACGAATTGCTCGTGACAGGGAAAGCTTTGAATGGCACAACAAGCAAAGAGAAGGTCGCATTGCCTCGCGACGGGCCGAAGCTGCGTCCTGGGGCCGTGCCACGAATTTTCGACCGTTGTCGGCAGTACTTGAGCACCCCAAACCCTAAAAGTCGTGCAACGGAGAGGCAGCCAGCAGCGAAGCCGTCCTCGAAAAGAAAACGGACGAGTAGTGGCGGTACAAGCTCGGCGCCTCTCATCGACGTTGGAAGAGGAGCACTCGGCGTTCAAGACCAATCACACAGGTGAAACAGAAGATGCGTTGCTGTTCATAGAAACCCGTTGAAACTTCTCTGTTGTACTTGACTTGACTGTAATGCAGCCAACAATAGGCCACAATAAGACACATTCATGAATTTGCCTTTTCTAGCCTGTAGTGAAACTTGCAACAAGTCATGTCAGACTGATTCACATGTCTGCACAAAAGCACAATTTGACCGAATAAAACAGAAGCTGTGGGACACACAAAAGAAGCTGTACATCCCGGAGAGAAAGTTTGTACACGTCCGTGCAACCTGCAGGATGTCACATATACCTCACATGTATATGTCACATACCCGGGTGCTAGCGTTGGATGCAGTGCGCACTACATCCAGAAGCCAGCTGAAGTGCTTATTTTCTTTCCTTTTTTTTGTGAGATGCCGGCTGCAGTTCTTTTTCCGTGAAAAGAACAAGAAGCTTAACCTGGCTACACCCAGATCACGCCCTGCTGCAGGTGTCAGGAAAGATGCACCACTGACAGCGAACAGTGCAAATAAGTCTGGCCATCCAAGGCCGTAAGACATTTTGTCATTCCATGAGTTGTCTTGGAACATTGTTCTTCCTAGTACCATAATTCATTATGAAAATTCATTAAGTCATTCATGGCCATTGATGTTCTGTGATATAAAGTCCTTACTGCCAGTGCCACTGATTGTGATCACTGTTGTTTCGCGATTCGTAAAATGTATATTAAAATCATAAAGTGTAGTTAATTAAAGCCTCCATGGTGTGGGAACCACCCTGCAATAGCGACATTGTTGAGTTCTGCTGTACCTAAAATGGCAAGTCTGCAATAAATGATGATTGGGTGCATTGCTGTAGCGCACGTAGCGCAGGTGAAGTCTTCATTTTTTCAAACATCAAACGCGATCAAAACGCGTACAGATAGCGTGCCGATGAGATAATTGCCTAAATGCAGCGTTTGTATCAAAGCGACGTACCGAACACTGCAAATTGTGCTCAGTTCGATTTGGACATCGGCATGTGAAAGCCACTGCTCACTGAAAGTTATCTTCCGTCCGCAGCCGATTATACTGCATAGCTATATATCGCTGCACACCCGTGCACGTGCAAAATAAAACAAAATTCACATACCCTGAATAACCTTACTTGGTTTGTTGTGCTCAAAACCACCCAAAACGGCCAGCTCAGCCCACGCGCGAACGTAGGGCTACGATCATGGAGGAAGGAAATACAGGAGCGGCCCTTCGAACTTTTTGCCATTGGGACGGGCGTGCCAGCTTCGCACTGCATTCTGGGATGCTCCTGTCTACCACGTGACCGCTCACGTGACCCCAAGAGCATGCGCAGGCCAGCTCCCAAAGCAGACGACAGGAGTCGTGATTGCCTTGCAGTTCAGATATCTGCATTGTCATGAACGCCACGCGTCCAGCTTTAGTTGTGTGTGTTTGGAGGTTTACTCTTGGTTTACCCTTGTACTACAAGACCGGTCAGGGTCTGCAGGACAACCACGCAGGACTAGAAACATCATTCGCGGCAGCGATGTTTGTGTGACGACGTGCCGCGTTTTGTGTGTTTGTTGCTGAAGTGGTAAAGCATGCCAGTAATCAAATTTGTACAACGATGGATGAAATCAATCGAATCTGCAGCTGCAGCACAGCGCCAGCTTGCAAAGGAACGATTCAAGATGACTCTCTTACAGAGAGGGGTACGAAACAACCGGTCAAGTACGTGCTTACGAAGGAAACGTTATTCCCGTGACAAAGCTGCTTTCTGTTGAACGACAGCCGCAACCGCGGTAAGAACACGTTAACAAAACGTTGTTTCCGCAGTGGTGCTCACATTTTAAGAGTAAGTGACTTTGGAAAAGCATAAAAGCACGAAAAGCAGCGCGAGCAACAAAGCGTTGCCAAACCGAAACTTTAGAGAGGATCACGTGGTGGACAGGAAGTAATGGCGCTTTTGACAGGAGCGACCGCCAGAGGGGTCCCACGGAAATCTGCTCTAAACGGCCGCTCCTGTGTTTCCTTCCTCCATGGCTACGATGCGCCAGACGCGATCGTCACCCCCTGCTGCTTATGCGCGCGGCAGTTCCGGTCCCTAGGCTTACTTTCCGGCGGAGTTTCGTGACCAGAGAGAGTATCAAAGGATTTTGGCAGAAAGTTGGTGGATTGGATGAATGAATCAATGAATTTTGACATAGTGAAAGGATGAGAGGGCAAGAGTCTCGATGATTTAGAGGCTATGTAAGTGTGATATCCGAAAGGTTGCGAAGGTGGCGAAGGATGTGCTCTTCCAGATAACCCCAGTGACGGCATCTTCGGGAGTCAACATATCTCAAGCGGTAAAGCCGGAGTCACGTCTGGCGTAGCGTCTTGACGAGAGGTGTTTCACGGAAAGCAAGTGTTTGGATCAACTCTTGCAAGCGCGAATGTGGGGAGGTGTCTGTTGATGGGAAGCCAGGGGTGCCAGTAGACGCCGGAGAATGAATCCTCTCCGGTGCAACACTCGTTCGTCTCCGAGATGAGTGAGCTCCTTCTGCGGCGGTGTTCATTCCAAACGATACCACAATAGGCTGGAACCCAGTGGAGGACCAGCCTAACTGTGTCGAAACAAATACTTTTTTTAATCCAAATTGTTCTCAGGAGTGAGATTACACAGAAGGCTAAAGAGTTACTCATTGGGACGGAACTTGACGTGTGGAAGTCTCTGTGTGTGTGGGTGGGGGGGGGGGGGACTTTATCTCCTCGACCTTCTTGAGCATGCCGCTACAGAAAGGGTTCTACTGTTTTGGACTGGCTGCAGAGGCACATATGTGCTAAACCCTTCCCTACATGTGTCTGTGTGTAGCGAACTTTTCTCGTTCGGTTTGCCAAGTAACGCTGGTGGTCAATAAGAGTCCATTCAGAAATGCCATACTGTTCCCCTTTGACACCAGGTTCTCTCTCTCTCTCCCGGACAGGAGAGGAGGCCTGCTGAATACCTTCTTTTCGTCCTTTGTTATGTGGGCGTCTACAGTGCAGTCTCTATTTAACGAAATCGCTGTTTCTTTTTCTTTGTCTTTTTTTTTTTCAAATTATCGTTTTATCCGAATTTGTCCCTGTTGAAATATATGCGTTTCGGAGCGGATTATTCGACGTACACCGCCAGCTGACTACGTTTAGTGCGAATTGTGAGCCGGCGAAAGCTCGTGCAGCACGTGCTGCGGCACTTGTTTTGTTCAAGCATTCGAATTACAACGCAGCCAAAGTGCTCCCCACCAAGGTCGGCTTGCTAACTTGCATGGTTGCTTTAAATCGGTGCGGTGCTTCTGTGGCTGCTGTCACTTTCTGTCACGCTTTATTACCGAACTCCTGCTTATATCGACTATTCTCCCGATCCTGTTGATTACGTTATAACCAAGCTTTATTGTAGAGTCAATAACTGAGGACGGTTCGAATAACGGTTCGAAACGCAAAGCCTGTGGCTACGATGCCTCGATGCTACCAGTAAGGGGATTCGGACGTCCATTGCTACAGGGGTGGCGAGCTGAATGTTCTTCGAAGAAGAACTTGTACACTAAGAACTTTCTTTGTATAGAAATATGGCTTAATAGAATACCACATCGAATGGTGAATGACTCCAAATGTGTTACCGCTTACATAATTCAGTTAGTTAGGAAATGTGTTTCTCTGCCTTATTCACCTGATGTCACTCGCAGGGGGTGGCAGCTACAGTCACTAAATATTAGTGACTTACTGGCAGCGAACGAAGACCGAAACCAGATACCGCCAGTGCTGGTGATGGTGGTGATGATGAATGCTTGCTAAACATATATCATGGCACTAAAATGGAACAAGGCAGGGTAGTTGATGATTATCCATACCTGCGAAATATAGTAGCCCACACACTAGACAAGAAGGCTACGAAAGAACTACTGATGTGCAGCTGTCCGCGTTAGTAGTTTGTTCGTGACCATATTCTTTAGGGTGCGTTCCTAAGCGGACCCCCGGGTAGGCCAAAGTCACGTGACCGTGTTGTACCACGTGGTCACGTGAGTAACTCACTCCTGAGTAGCTTTCGGAACGATGCAGTGGACCGTGACGGTCGGCTTACAAGCGCCATTACAGCGTGCAAACGAGTGTCAGGAACCAGGGAATAGAGAGGTAGCAAGCGAGCTGGTGGTACAGATCCATAACTTAAAGCCCGATACTAGGGGAGAAAAAAAGAAAAAAAGAAAACGGCAACACAGACAAGGTCTCAAAAGACAAGGTCTTGAGACCTTGTCGGTGTTGTCGTTTTTTTTTTGTCCCCAAGTCTCGGGTTTTTAAGTTATCCAGTGTTGAGAGGTGAAGAACGACTAAACGGGCCAAATAATCACATATTGCTTTTATACTGCGTTGTTTGTGAATAAAAATAGACGATTACAAGAAAATAAATGTGTTGTCACAGAAGGAACACTGGTACATTGTTCACAAATGAACCAGTTGAAGGGCGCATAGTTGATGAGAGGTACTGGCAAAAGGATGGAAGATGGAGCAGACGACAGCTTCCGTGATGTCATTACTTGCAGGTAGCGACTGGTTATGGGAGAAACGTCTAAGTAGTACGTCGGGTTGACTCGAGTTACTTCTGTATTTTTAATTTTGTGTTAGCGCCGCGAAGCAACTGTAGCTATGTGACTGTAGCAGATGTGGACAGATGGTGAGAGGACAGCAGGAAGGAGTGGGGGGGGGGCATGGATGGGTTAGTATGCCCCCTGAGGCAACTTCGTGGGGAACTGTGCAGACGTTCGTCTGGAAGGTCTTCTGAAAAGCCGGGCAATACCTCAGACAGTACAACTGGCGGTAGGATTCGAAGCCACCATCTCGCAGTCTTCAGCACGACCTTCCCTACCATCAACGAGTTGGACGCCTTAACTAACACCACCTAGATACAGAAAGCCTGCGCGCTCGTCGATGTGACGTAACAATTAAGAGTCAGCCAATCAGGAACTTGGTTTTTAACAGTGACAGCCAATCACAAAGGTGCCTTCAGCTGTGGCGTCTATGAAGACGAACCACCGTCGTCTGCTAGTTGTGATTGAGCGCCCCAGCGTACTAAATGGGAAAACTTGGAAGTAAAGGGCAAAGCTGTCTCAGTCTTTCTCAGAACTCATTTTCTGGAATCCGTCTTGCGCTTTTTGTCAAAATATTTAAGTCTACAGGTTCCAGGTGAGCTGCAGTCATTTGCGAGTCGTTGAACTTGAAGAACGGTGAACCGAAGTAGCAGACGAATTCTGACTCTTATAGTCCACGTAGCAAAGAAGGGAGAGGAGGCAATGAGCAGACTTTCTGTATCTAGGTGGCGTTGCCCTAACCCAGTCTGTCATGGCGCTGGTGAGTTACTTTTGTAAGATAGGTTATGACGTCACCCGGTGAGTCGATAGGTTGCATTGGTGGGAGTATGTTGCAACATGGGGGAGGGGGTGTGCGCCTACTCCCAAGTCGATCGAGCAGGTTAGGAACGCACCCCGGTCTCTTGAGCTTTGTAGGGACTTTTCGAAGCCTTTCAGGCCGCAACGCAGTGCAGCGCAAGGACTTGATAACCGCGCTATCGAGATTCCGGAGGTCGTCGCGGCCGATGTTGCTGAAACATTCTGGTTTGAACACGTGCACTCGCAAGAGGGCGCAGAGGCGGAGGAACAGAGGATAAAAAGGCCCACACGGATGGTTTGGGGAATCCCCTCGGGAGCCACGGCCGGTTTGGTTTGGCCGGTAAGGTTTGCTGTGGCGACGTTGAGGAGGAGCTGGCCGCGGGTACAATGGTGAGGTCACCAATAAACCTTCTTTGCTGCTTAATAGTTCTTGTGTAGTTCTTCCGGAGGGCGACTGACTCGGGGAAGCCCCGAGAGTGGGACTGTCTTTCCCCTCAATTGGCGCCCAACGTGGGGCTCGAGTCAGTGCGTTTAGAAGACCAAGTTTTACTTATGGTTTTTGGGTGTGCAGGTCGGACGGTAGGACCGGTGAGGTCTGTTCCACGCTTCGAAGCAGCTTATGTTCTTTTTATTTTTCCGTGGTCAGCTCCCCTCTCCCGATTGGTTGTAGGCCGTGACGCAGCTGCAACCTACGGAGCATGACGAGGTACCTGCAGTTCCCCAGTCCTGCTCTTCAGGGACGCCTGGTCTGGTCGCAGCAGTGCCCGCAGGGCTCACGCGACAGTCCGACGACAACCTGACGAAGTGTCGACGCCGTATCTCCCACACCTCCGCTCAGGTCGACGTCCGCAGTGCACGTGCTATCGCCACCTGATGCCGCGTCGGCTGCGCTGCCGCCACGGAGATCCGCTGCAGGCTTTGGCTGTAGCTGATGTTGAGTCATCGCATGACTGCCAGCAGCGTTAACGAACGAACTTCCCTCCCCGGACTACGAAAGCCGTTTCCCAAAGGAGCTGCATGGGCGTACTCAGCTAACGAGAGCTATGCAGAATTCGTTCGGGCTTCACTTCGGTTGTTTGTAGGGTTGGTTCCTCTGCGAGCGGAGCGCGGAAGGTGGCGCGGGCTATCCGTCAGTACCACCCATGCTTTCTACCCTAATTTCGGGCCCGTCACTCCCTCAGTAAGGAAGCGATGGTGCGGGAGGTTCGTACTATCCCTGAATATCCCTGTCGACTATCATTAATTTCAGTAAATTAGACACGCTCTTCACATTGGTGGGGTAAAAAGTTACCTTTACTTGGTAAATTTCCGACTTCAGTTCCAAAAAATTTACATAATTAAACTTACGTTACACGACATTCACATCAGGAGGTGGCAAAAAACTAGTAAGAACAAATGCCGTTGACCGCATGATTCAAGGTAGTGTAGTTTTTTTTTAATTATAATTCAATGTATATCTCGCAGGTATATCATGGCGACGATTCCAACTTGTTGGAGGTGATACCCTCTCGATAGGTGGCGTCAGCTGAAAAACTGTACAAACAAAATATACGACGGCGTGATGAAAATTTATTGACCCATTCCTATTCGAACTCTATATTGTCATCGAAGACACAAAAAACGAGGTGATATGGGCAGTGGGTGATCAGTGCGTTCCTGAAAATCGGTTCACGCTATAGACGACCACGATAAGTGCGATTGACGAGGAAGGAGACACCGTTGTTTGCGAAAGTATGGCGGGCTTCTTCTAGCCCGCCATAGCGAAAGTGTGCGGATCGCGGCCATCTTCCTGGGGAGAAGAAGATGATGAAGTAAGCTCAGGGCCATCATCTCCTTGGAAGAAGAAGGCCACTGTTCCTAGTGGTGGAAGAAGAAGAAGAAGAAGAAGAATTGGACCCCGCGGGTTACGTGTGCAGGTTCGTTGGCTTATTCGTTTTGCAAGGTGGACCGTCCTTGCGAAGAGCCCTCTTCTGGTAACACCCTGCTTCAGCATCAGCCGTGGTAAGAAACAGCACAAATTCTGTCGTAGCACTCGTCTTAGGGTTCGTAAAGGGTTCACGAAGAGATTTCCAAATATCGGAGTTCTCATTGGAGAACGGCTTCCAAAGATGTCTATGATCTGAAATATATGCCGTATTGCATTCAACGCGGGCGCAGTTCACGCAAAAAAAAAAAAAAAGAACCGTCGAACGGTCGCCCGACACACCCTCTGCAATCCGACAGACGTCATGCACTTACACCCTTTGCTCACTCCGAAGCAGTCGCCGTTCCTCGGCCGTGGTTTTTTGGTTAATATCTCCGTAATTCAAACCGATATTGGGTTGACGCTCCACATGGTGAATGGATTAGCGGCTATAGTTATGTTCAGCTTATGGAGGCGAGGAAATCTAGTCTACACAGTCTACCAGTCTAGTCAACTACATATACCGTTGGAGATAAGGAGAAGCAGTAGGTGGGGTGCGATAGGGTGCACCGGTTCTAGAGAAAGTGGGAATAGAAGCACGCGTCTCTGCGCGTTTCCTCACCCGACTTATTTGTTCTTGCTGTCTTCATTTTTGTTGTCTAGTTGCCTTGTGTTTTCTTCATTGTGCTCGTTCAAATATTGCCTGAACTGTTGCGCTTTCGGAGCCTCTTTCCTATATAATTTTGTTATGTCCCCCATATGTTTTTCTTTGGTATGTATAATGTTCTTTTAACCTCATCGTTCCTTGAATTATTGCCTTACTTCAATTTTCTTTATATCATTAGCGTGTGTTGCTGTATATGTATACATTACTGTAGTTTGAGAGTGCGCAAGCACCAAGGCTCTTGCGGCCGTTCTTGGGCACAATAAAGTCATTCACATTCATTTAGCAATAAAGGGCGCGCCACGGAATTGAGAGCCCATGCACTGTTCGCCATCGGAACTCGCAAATACTCCCTTCAGGTCACTAATGTCAAGCTATGTTGCGGCGGCTACGTCCTTAGCCGGCGTTCACACGGGCCAACTTTCTGCACCAACTCGGACCAACATTGGAGTTGGTGGCAGTCGTCCGACATCACCGACCATGACCAACTCGAGTTGGTGGGAATCGGTCGCCGAGCGATAACTTCGGAGAGTTGGTGGTGGTCTAACCAATCAACGCGAGGAGCATTGCCACGTGACCCTCGAGGGCGTGAAGCGATTTCGTTTCTGTCGTACTGCCTGGCATGGGTTCAAATCGTACAGGGGTACATGTTAATTTTTTTTTTATTTTTGGTTGCTAACGCCATAGAAACATATCAATAGGCATTTTTTGAGGCACTGGTGACCTTCTGGCGAAGTGAAATGAATTCGTTTTGATTAATGACAGTTAAAAAGAAGTCACCAGCGGTTGGACTTGAACCCATACACCCCGATTGCCGTAAGGTTGGTTGTGGGCGGAGCTAACGAGTTGATACGTGTGAACGTGGAGACTGTACAGTCTTGAAGTTCGTCCAAAGACGTTGCTTCACTCTGAGTTGGTGCTGAAAATCGGCCCGTGTGAACGCCCCCTTAGTGAACCATAGAAGAGTGTGGTGAAATCATTTGATACTGACCTACTATTAACCAAACCCATCTCAATTTTGCTAAAGGGAAGGGCCTCAGGAAGAGAGAGGCCGACATTTCTAGCAGTCTGTTCTTCTGGGTACCGTCTTCATTACTGGCACGGTATTTAAAGGCTTAGGAATGACGCGCTAAATAGATCATGGGTACGATAGGACGTCTGGAGGCAGCAGCGTAGCGAGCGTGGGGGCGACGGGAGATCAACCCCCCCCCCCCGAAATCGTACCCTTGTTGAATCATGACAGTTAAAGAAAAGGCACCAGCAGTGGGATTCGAACCCACACACTCTGACTGCCGGTCAGAGATGGTACCGTAGCCTTGGTAGTGCATTTTTTGAGAGGTAGTACCAGGGCGAAATGCACTCTCCCAAAGTACCCGTACGACCCCACCCGAAGTATTTTTCTGGCTACGCTACTCACTGGAGGTTACCCAGAACAAAAACAGTCACTGTTCGAAATAGCAGCGGTGCTCGTCCTTAATGTTTCCTCACAGTTCGCTCGATTTTCTACTTTTCTAGCGTCTCGATACAGTAAAACTCAGTACTGCCTGCTACCTGTATGTCTGTGTTTGAATGTCGATACCTCTTTCCCTCTGCAGGAAGCCGAACCGCGTTCAGCACCACCACCGGAGAGAATGGTGCCTCTTACGAAGGAATTAACTTCGCTTTCTCCGTCAACTTCTCGTGAAGTTGGCTTCGCAACCAAGGACGGCATCTACCAGCGGATGAGTTTACTCTATGGAAGTCTAGCAGCATTCGTAATGGGGGCAAACAACATGATGCCCCTGGTCACCTCTCCTGGTGTGAACCATTGGTGCGCTCCTCCTGACGGCATTCAAGGCAGTGAAGAGGACTGGAAGAACATGAGCATCCCCGTTGACGAGGACGGCACGTACAGCCAGTGCCAGATGTTCAACGGGTCGGACAACAGCTCCGTCGTGTCTTGTACGGAATGGCTTTACGAAAGCTCCAGCCATTTTGGAACCATCGTAGAAGAGGTGAGCGTAGGATCGACAGTGCTCTAGATCCTACCATATGACGACACATAAAGAAAAGATCACCGTGCGCGCATGTAGAATGGTTGGATCTCGGACCGGAAATCGGAGGGTGTGTGTTCGAATCCCACTGCTGGTGTCTTTTCCTCAACTGCCATTATTCGATTGAAGTACGCAAATGGGTGTTGTGTTCGACCTTCGTTTAAATGCCTCGTCTACTACTACTACTACAACTCTATCACACTCTTCAAAATCAACTTCACACCATAGCACACTCCTAGTCAACCACCATCTCGAATGACATCGTTCATTCTCCCGATTTGTTTAAAATGGGAGGCAAACGCCTATTTGTGACACTTAATGCCGTTCATATAATTGTCACAAAAAATGACTACGCCTCCCTTTTCCAGCAAATCAGAGGAGACAACGATATCATTCGGGTCATGACTGTTGTCATGATGGCATGGATGGTTGTCATGATGGCACAGCATGATATCATAGTAGTTGTCATGATGGTTGGCTAGGAGCGTGGTATGCTATGAAGTGAAGGTGCCACCCGCTGCTTTTCATGGAGTACACTCCGCACTCCACGTGGAGGAAAACTGCAGAGTTTAAACCCACGATCACTCCCACACACGGCAGCAACCACGGTGTAGCAGTCCAGAAAAAAACAAAACCCACCTGTTGCCGAGGGAACGGAAACACGGTTCGAGGGTAGGTTATAATGGTCTATAGCTGAGGAAAAGAAAAGTAAGGGGCGAACGAACACAACTACCATGTAGTAGCAGCTGAAGAGGTGCACCTACTTGGGGTGTCATCAACTGCCATTCTTTGATAGAAACTGTGGCCTGGATTCTTTTTCCTTCTTTGTATTTGCATAGCATGCACACGAGACTTAGCAGGCGGATGTTAAGATGAAAGCAGTATTTCAGCGATTTATGCACAAAGAATAAACATAGATTGGATTGGATTGGGTAGCAGGAACAGCGAGGCGTACAGGCATTCATGGCCTTGAAAGGCCGTGGCCGCATCCACCGTATATCGCCCATGGCGGCTGTCAGACTTCGATGTTGGCAGGAGGTATCGCCTGTGTTCAAGTCCTTTGCTCACCCCCATTGTTGAATCTTTCCAAGCAGTATACGTTGATGGACTAGTTGGTGCATTGCAGTACAGAAGATAGCGTTAAGAACATACGACCACAGAGAAGTGGATGGGAGGAGTGCTCGTCCCGTCTACATCTTTTCAGTGGTCGTCTGTTCTTAGTGCTATCTTCTGTACTCAATCTTTCCTTCTGACTTCTTCCCTTATGATTTCTACGGAAAGTGGAGGCCAGCGTAGTGTAGTGGTTAGCGCACGCGACTGGCCACTCGACAGGTGTCTGATGGGACTTTCGCAGCTCTCTAGCTTTCTCGACGACTACCGCATTTCAATTGCTCATGTTCTTAAGCACCGTTGAAGCTCCTATTGTTTCTGTGTTTGTTGGTGTGTTTCAGCCTCAGAGCAGCTACTTTTCATCATGTAAACTAACACGTACGGATAGAAACGACGAGAGATCGTGAGTGAACTTGGCAATTCCTGCTCTAGAGTGTGTTTCATGTCCGTACAGGAGCAGACACTAAATTTTGTTTTTGTTTTTTCTTTCACAGTGGAACTTGGTATGCGATCGAGCGTGGTTCGTTCCAGCCACCACTGTCGTCTACCTGCTTGGTTCCATTGTGGGCTTCATTATTTCTGGCATTCTATCGGACAGGTAGGTACACCAATAACCTGTCGTTACCGACACACTTTATGAAAATTGGCCCGACAATTCTGCCAGTGGACATTCCCAGAAGGACGGTCTGCAGCCTTTCCGGGTTCGCTGCTCTTGTCAACTCGTGCAGGGAATATTTGGCCATAGACGTGCATTGGACATTATCACCTGGAACAGACCTTTTCTGGTAGAACACAATATCTATCTTCGGAATAGATTTTTGATTTCTCTCTCTCATTTCACTCCGATAGCACGCGATTTCTCCTTGAATTATAAAAAATGACATTTAATTATTACGTTGTCAGTTTGTGGAAGCTATTTAACCAGGGAAAGTCCGACGGGGGACCTTGATATAACGTGGGGTACGCAGGGATCCTGTATGCGTTTGCCCGATAAGCCCTTTCCATGTAACTCCCCACTCATCATTTAAATGAAGTTGTTAAATTTAAAGCGTTGAGGAGCGTCGGTGCCGTAACCGGCAGAGCGAACGAGGAACGAAGCGAAAGATGAATGTAAGGGAGAGCTTGAGGAGGAAACCAGTGGGAAACCGTTCGGGCACAGTGAAGGTAAGTCGAGTCAGTGAAGCGAGGGTGTGAGGAGGAGGGCACGTTTGGGAAGGCGGAACGCATGTGGTTGCAATTTGGTGAGCCAGGCTCCAAATTTGCGACTGGAACCGTGCGGCCGCAAAATCGCGGAGTTAACGAACTGGGATATGAGTGCTACCCGAAGAAAGTACTATGTGTCCAGAGCTCAAGCTCAACAGTTGCACTCAAATTTCGCAATACCGCCTATTATAATCGTCCAGTGCATATTTTCTCACGTTTTCAGTATCGGCCGGAAGCCTGTGGCCATGGTCAGTTGCATAGCGGTCATTGTGTTTTGCATCTCCATCGGCAACGCTACCAACATCGCGTTCTATATTGTGCTTCGCTTCTTCGTGGCAAGTGCAGTGAGTGCCCTCGCACTCCCTCTCTACGTGCTACGTAAGCTTCCATTCTGGTATTTCTCGCCCACCTTCCACTTGTATACCAAAAATGTTACTCGGCACCTCCTTTCTCATATCACGATAGAGCACGATTCAACAAACCACAGAGTGCAGCTTTCTTTCGTTTTCGTCTAATCTTTGTACAAACCGCACTCATAACCATGTTTTCGGATTTATAATATCGTAACCATGCTACCGATCGCGAAACGAGCTCTGTACCACCCTAGCTCACAACTGTAGCTTTCCATCGGTACCAATATCTTGAAGAACAGGCACACAGGACTGGCACAATGCTGCTACAAGAAACCCCATTTCAAGGGGAGGATTGGGAACGCAGCCAATGAGAGCCCGAGTGAGCCCACATGATGCCTTTACTATGCTAATGTAAAGCCTGTGTTTGTATGTGAATACCAAGTACTACCAAGTAACACAACCTATACTCGGAGCAGTTAGACCTGGGCAAAATTCTACGGGGCCCCAGGTTGCGAGCGCCACCTGACGGCGCGCTGCAGAGCCCTGTTGTCGCGCGCGCTGTCAAGTGACATTTCGAAGCCATTCGAAGCCTTAGTTTTGAATAAAATACTCTGCCAGATATCTGTCAACATATTTCCTGCTGTTTAATTCTCGTATAATATAGCCGTCATTTCTCCTGACGCGCAACTCAATTTATGTGCGACGCCCTGTGTATGGTTCCTCTTACTTGTCTTTGAACACAGTAACAACTTCCCCATCCAGCTACTGAGTCAGCAAGAAACAATGTCAACCTCTTTCAGTGCGTAAATGAGGGCGTCCCGACCAGTATTCATTACGACATTATGAGACTTTCACTACGTGCAGTTATCGAAGTGGTGGCAGTGTCGAACCGAGGGTTGTACGCCATCGTCATGGCGGGTGGTTACGGTGCGGGTACAGCCTCTGTCCGAGTAGCCCAGAGTTTGAACCTTGGCTGGCGCCTCTTCCAACTGATGCTCATGGTGCCTACAACGACGCTCGTCTTAGGATTTCCGTAAGTCAACAATCAAACATGTTTTGCCCTAAATCGATACCGTTTTGACGATCCCGTCCAAGATACCATGAAGGCCCAGCCATGTGGGGCGTTTTCTCAGCGGCGCACGGCTGCGTTTCGTGACAGCAGCCTAGCCCGGCGGTGGAGAACAATAGACGGGAAGCGGTCCTTGACGGACAGATCTCGACCGCAAGAAGCGGAAATGTCGCCCACGCCTGCCTGCCCAATCAGAGTAGTATCAGGTTAACATCCGGTCGGTCTACAATTGGCGTACCCATATAGGTGGCGGCTCGCGGAACTGCCCTCATGGATCGCGTTCGACAGAAAATCCCCGTGTAAGCGTCCGTAGTTTAGGCATACAAAACACAAAGGGGAAAGTGTGCAACAGATGGATGAAGACGTCAAGCAGTTTTGGTACATTGTCAAGTTCAATAGCGGGACGACACTCGCAAGAAATGGCCAAGCGCGAATGGTACGTACTGGTGCAGTATCTTGTTGGTTATAATATGTCGTCGGTCAAAAGCACATGTGTGTTTGACGTTTTCACTTATAATAATAGTGTGTATCAGGTCGTGAGGAGTTCCTTTCGTCGAGGGGGTACGAGAACGCTCGCTTGGGACGCCGTCCACCCATCGTCGTGGAAATGTCGCATGCCGTTAGATGTAAGCGTTTCTCACAACAGGGTCGCGTGCGGCTGAGAAAAGTCTGTCGATCTGCCGCTCGAAAAACGCAGCATGCGGTTGGGCCTCAAAATACCGAACTCCTTCATAAACCGTCCCGTCTATGCAATAGATGGATTCACACACGTAACATGAAAAACGGTTAGGAGCAACTAATATTTATTCGAACAAGAACTTTCGTGCAAGAGACTGCACTTCTTCAGGCACTTCTTGCACTTGCACTTCTTGCACCTGAAGAAGTGCAGTCTCTTGCACGAAAGTTCTTGTTCGAATAAATATTAGTTGCTCCTAACCGTTTTTCATGTTACGTGTGTGATTCGCTCTTCGCGGGCTCCTTAACAGTGTTTTATTTTTTCCCCTTTTCGACGTATCTAATAGATGGATCCAAGAATCTCCACGGTGGCTCATCTCCCGCTGGAATCTGAGCAAAGCCGAAAAAGTGGTTCTCACTATTGGCAGGATTAACGGAACTAAGCCCGAACATACTATGGAGCTCTGGCGGAGCATTCGCCTTGACCTTGAAAAGGTGAGAAACGGGTGTCTCTTTCGTGCTCTGTTATGGAACGCACGATAACAGTACACCTCATGATATGGTAAGGATATAGTGCAGAATGTGGTTTATCGAGGACTCGAGAGGACTGTCAGAAACGTTCACGGTAAGCATACAGTAAATATGGATGTGCAATTACAGGAAGAAGAGAAGTACTCCGAAATGTTGAGAGTGGAACTACTGAGCGTTCTCCTTGCTCCAAGTTTAAGATGCGCAAACGTAATTCTTTTCTACTCTTGGTAAGTGGTTTGCTTTCTACTCGAATGATTCTTCCAATGTCGATGGAGCGCTATTTTTAATCGGAGTGGCGACAATAGGCATACATCAGGTAGACTGCAGACATCATTTGGCATAGGAAACATCCTCACACATTCAGCTGGTCACAGCCGCCCAGGATGAAAAATATACTCACAATCCTACACGCTGAGCCATTAAAGGGTTTGTGAAACCATTTCCACCCTTCCAAGAAATCACATTTCAAATATTGAGTTACGTGTATTGATTTATGCACATCAAGACGTTATGCTATCCCGGGTAACGGAGCTATTGCACTCTGAAGATCACGGGCTGTGCAAGCTCCTTCGTCCCTCTCAGATCTTCACCTCCTTACCCGTTTTCCTAGTGGGAAAGGAAGTGGGACGACGGTAACAGAGACGGAGAGCTTGTAGAGACTGAGCCGGTCACCGGGGAACGGGAAAGCATGCAGGGATATTCCGCATGATTTGAGCTGACTGACAAAACAAAGTCGCAGCGGTGCTTTGGGCGGATTGCAGCCCTCCTTCCAGTATACAGGGTGCTTTTTTTCATATCGCGAAAGATTTTTATTTAAAAAACCATGGGAGATCAACATATATACCGTTCTTTTTTTAGGGTGGTTAAGTGGCCTCTTGGACATCCTCTCGAAGAAAGTGTGACACTCCAAGATATCTAATTACCTAAAACTAATTAATCAACTCCTTAATTAGAGACTTTCGTGCAAAAGTGGACAATAGGGGACAACCATCGTTGAAAGCCATTTCATTGAAAACAAAAAACCCTGGAACAAACACGTGCGTTGAAATATCTGTCGACGAATTTTGCTATGCAAATAAGCCGTAACCGAGGACGCGCGCCTCACGAGCCCATGACATCCGCCGTCGGCAGCCTATCAGGATTGCATAGTGGTTCCTTTGTCCAACAGATTAGTACCTGCTCCAATCATCTCCATCGCTTTAAGGCATGTGGTCCCCTGATGTCGAAGGAGCGCTGTCGCCACATTTGAATAAAAAAATGTCGCGATGGCATATTAGAATACGCGTTCTTGTTTCAGCATTTGTAATGATTAGAAACGAAGATTGGCTTTCAAAGTAAACTGAATCCCATTATGTTATCTCAGGTTCGGCTGCAAGGCCCCAAGTGCTTGTCTTCGTCTCCTTCGTCCAGTGTGTGTTTTTGTTGCACTCAGCCTAATGGAAGCCCCTAATAAATGACTGGCCGCATAATACGTCTGGACGCAAAAAGGGCTTCTATGTGGGCTTCTTTTTTTAAAGATCCGTAATAAAAAAAGCATGGTCGATTCATTGGTGTATCCGACGAAAATGCCTTGTCATGAAATCTTGGAAAACCCTTTGGGGACTCCCCTTCAGAACGCTACGCAACCCTTCACAAACGTTGCATAACCCTTCACATGACCCTACACAACGCTAACGCAGGACGGTATCCGCAACAAAACGAACAATACGGGCTTCCTCCGATTCAGCTTGGCGGCGCCGTCTCGCAGCCTCAGCCTCCTTTCGCCGCCGATCCTCCGCGCCGCTTTCATAACCCATGGCGCGCACACGCAGACACGTCTGAACCTGTCGAGCACTACAGCTGCACTGCCGTGCCGACGCGACGCGTCGCGCTCTCCACGCGTCCTCTTTCCCTACTTCCCTCTCCACTCACCGCACACGCGCGCCGCGCAGTGGCTACAGACAGACTACGCCGCGATTCCTTCGTAGCGGGGACTGTAATGCTAACAAATAAAAAAAAAACACCTCGAATGACGTCGTTGGTAACGGCCCTGGACAAACTCCAGTGTGCTGCTCATCATATTCAATTATGAACGGCCGCAGACAACCGGTCATGTAGTAATTTGGTCTCATTATTCTTCCAAGGTTCACCGTTTCACTTACGTACTACGGCATCCACGTCTACGTCGTGAGGAATCCCAGCACGACGATGCTGGTGACTCTCCTCACCTTCCTGCCTATTGCCACGTTGACGTACTGGGGAATGGAATACCTGGGACGGACACGGACCCTGACCTGTGCCATGTTTCTAACTGCGTTCTCCTGTTCGCTGGACGTATTCTTTCGAGGCGGTGGGTTTCATAGGCTTAGTTAGAAAAAGCAAGATGTTGCTCTTTGTACGTTGCTTTGTCGCGTCCGTGATTAGAGGTCTTCCCGAACCCTTCTCGACCCACACCCGCACGTGATTTGGTGGAACTTCCCGCACCCGCGGGTCGTGATGGTATATCAGCACACCCGCACTAGAGGGGCGTGCAGCCGAGTTGCAGAAGTTACAGGATTCACGACTACTGAAACATAAAGAAGAAAAACGCGTAAACGTTTGTGGACGTTTAATCGCACTTTACATTTGGTAGATATCAAGTGCATGATACATAATTGTTGAAAGGACGGTCCTCAAATTATCATTAAACGCACTGGAAGTCCGGTCTTTTGTACGTTTATTTCGCGAAAAAGCACACCTCAGTTCATGATAGCGAAAACCCCGAGGGGAAAGAAAAGGAAGGGCATGCACACAACACACACAATTCGCACAACGTCTCAAAGTCCCGCGTCTCGGGGTTTTGCTATCATGGACACTTATCACTAGCTCGCTTACTACCTAACCGTATACTTTCAGGTATCCAGGTAAGGAAGATACACTACGTTGCTCACAGGGCAACATTGTCGGGCTCTAGCAGGGCAGATGTCCATGCTAACTATGGTCAGGATCTTTAAAAAAACAAATAAATGCTTCTTTTTATTAATTACAATAATATGCTATATGTTCGTGGCTAAGTGAGTCACCTTATGGCCGCACATGCGACCTTCTGCCGTGCAGCCCTGTTTAGTTTTCACTAATAAAAAGTGTTTAATTATGAAATATAGAATCTGTTCCCTTTGGTGTGCTGATGACGTCGCCGGATTCAGAAAATAGGATCGAGCTAGTATAGCACGTGGAACTGGTAGTGGAAAGACGACAGACTTGGAGGCCATTTTTGTGATGGAAACGCACACTTCACTTGCCCTTAAAGGGACTACCACATCGGGAAACGTTTGTATGAGACCGGTACCGTAATGTTCGTCACCACTTCACAATCAACTTGGCCAAGTCTTCCGAAACCAGCTGACGTATTAAATTTACTGCTTTTGAAGATTCGCGCTCCTCCTGCTCCCAAGGAAGACCCAGCGATAATAAAATCATGATGACGTAGGTCAGGCACACGAATCAGAGCGCAGCGCAGGCGATTGCCTCCGAGGTCGTCTGCATGGCGTTCGCACCGCAATACGCTAAGTGAAAAGCTATCGGTAATACGCCGACTTTCGTTTAGGAGTGTGAGCTTTTACGCGAGCATGTTGCGTGGAACACTGTATTACGCACCTGGCTATGCAAGCATGTAGGACGCTAGCCAGAAACAACATTTCACAATCCGGTCACAGACTCCTGCGCGACCTGCAGACGCCGTCCCTCCCGCACGCTGATTGGTCGCCAAGGGCCATCTGAGAACTCTCCCTTTAACCGCGCCAAAGGGCAACCTATAAGCAAGCTCACTGATTGGCCTTGTCCGAGTGACGTGTTCCCTGATTTCCAGAGAGGGAATTCAGGCATACTCTCAACACCTGTCGTCTGCGCGGACACAACTCCACTAATTCGCGTCGGATATTCGGCGTTATTGACGGTGACGAACGAAGTAAAACGACATTCTTGTTTCAGAATCGACCGCGATGGATGCGACGGTCCCTCTAAGTACGCCGAAGAACGAGATTCATTTCCCTCGCACTTAAGAGGAGCGGGAGTCACAAAAATGTCCCCCATATCCACCATTTTTCCAAGACCATTTCCTCGCGCTTTTTCTTTCGGCACAATAATTTTTTTTGAAAATTGCAGCGAGAGAAATCGCAATGCACGCCTTCCCTCTCCTGCTCAGGAAGCTCGAGAGGCCTCTGATTGGCCTCCTCAAGCGATCTCCCTCACGGTGATTGGACAAATCGTTCGCGGAGACCAATGAGAGAGCGCTCCGCTGCAGGCCGTGCTCTGGGCGTTTTCCCAGGGTGTTCGATCTCCAGATGCTGTAAGGCAAATGCCGGCGCAGTTCCTCTGTCCAGGGCGCACGGTCTCCCCAAGCAACGTGCGGTCACAACGGTGGGCAGATCGCTCGGGACACCACACACCAGTAGTAACACACCACACAGACAGTAGTAACAGTAGTAACACACCACAAAGAGAGAGCGCTCCATTTTATGGTCCTAAAAAGGACCATAAAATGGAGCGAAATGGAGGGAAAATTTTTTATTCCGTGTCAGCGCCGCGAAGCAACTATAGCTATGAGCGGCGTAGAGATGTGGACAGACGGAGAAGGGACAGCAGGAAGGAGAGCGCAACACGGGTGTATAGTAGGCGTCCTGGGCCGACTTCAGGGGGAACTGTGCCGACATTCGTCTGGAGAGGGTAGGTGCGGTTTCTTTCGCTCATAAATCGTCGAACGACGCAACGGACCAATCTCGTTCCTTTTATTTTTGTGGTAAGGTAACAGCATCTTTATCAGAGCTGGCAATTCGAAATGCCACGGAAGAAAAAAAGGGAATGTCTCGAATCAAATTCCCTGGGTCTTACAACCCACCGAGGCTTAGCAACCTATAAGCAAGTTTTGCCTTCCATTGCAGATGAAGGAAGCGCCGTTCCAACTGTTCTGACTGACGCCCTGGAACTGTTGGGGATCGGCGTTGCACAGAGTGTGGTGGTGCTCGTTATCGCCGAAGTGAACCCCACAGCTGTGAGAACCATCGCTGTCTGTTGCGGTTTTGTCTGCAGCAGGAGCGGAATGATCTGCGCTACTCTCGCGCAACATCTGGTAATGTCCTTCGTATCGTTACGAGAAGAGTTTATATGAGTTTCATTACACACGTTGTAGCTGCACGCTGGTGTGTCCAAGCGACTGTGACGTGATTGATGTGCGATTCTAAATATCGAGGTGCTTTTGTGTGAGCGAGGATATTTTCCGATAAGTTCTTCTCTTCCCTTATAGTGGACACTGCCTAGTGTCGGACCACCAGTCCTGTACGGTGTCTGCTGTCTGGTCGCTGGCATCCTCGTCACCTGCGTGCCGGAAACGAAGGCAGCCAGGTTACCGGAGGCTGTCAAAAAATTCAATATGTTCGAGTGAGTTTTCATATCTTCATTTCTTTCATATCTCAAGAACGACGAACGTCCCAGCCGTGGGGGGTCGAACCCAGTAACAGCATTATTCGCGTGACGTCAATTCGCGTGTAATGACATTTCGCCGAAATAAACATGCACGTACCGTGTACTTAATGATCGTTAAACTTTTTAATTAGCAATATGCTTTTTTCTTCTCATGATATACAACGTAATCACAATATATCTGGCGCTTGTGTCACAATCACGTGATCACGGCTGACATGTCACAAACTCCCGTGTGACATCAACAAACTGTGGTTCACGATAACCTCGGTTTCTTCGGCTAACGGTGGTTAAGCGTAACAGCGGTTAAGACTGCATGTGTGACAAGGGTACATATTCTGCTCTCCGTTTGTTCACTCATGCTCCAGCTCAGTTGCTATATCAAGCTTTAGCCTATGAATGCTGGTATAACGAATTCAAACAAGTCAGGGAAAATACTGACACCAGGAATCGAACCTGGTGTCAGTGTGTGTTCTAATCTCCGGCCAGATATGCTAGCCGCTATTTCTTTAATAGATAGATAATATTTCTTTAATAGATCCCCAATAATGCTACCGTAACTAACCCGTGACCTTCATATCGTAAAAGCGCTAAAAAACAGGACGAACACAAGACACTCACAACATCGAGCGCTCACTTTCAACAACTTTACTCACATGCCACATGGAAGGTCTGTTACTACTGGAAGGTTAGTCTGTCACCAACAAGCCCAAAGGGATGTTTTAATTAACCCATGACCCATAGGCGATTGCCATTTGTCCAGATCTCTAGTATAGAGGAGGTCGTGAACTCAAGCACACCACAGACACGACCGGAGGTCAGGATACCCAGGTTTCGTTCCTGGCGTCAGCACCTCTTTACCCCATGTTGTTTGAATTCGTTAATTTCTGGGCGCGTGAGGCTTACGTGTCTGTGTCCCTAATTGTGGTTTGCTGGTTGCGGAAGCTAGTATTCACGCACCCTACCATTTCCAAGTTCACATCGCCCGTAGCGGCGAAATGTTGAACGTCGTGTTTTCCCCCAGTAATCATGGCGACGCTTATACGAAACCGGCACGCCGCCTAGGAAAAGTACAGCAACGGAAGAATGAGGAAAGAGAGAAAACGCGTTAAGGAGTAATCAAAGCGTGATCAAGTTTGTATCGCAAAAGCTGACGTAGCCTGGAAGCCCATTATCTTCGCCGCCTGCAGCTGGCTACTCACGCGCGTACGTTTACTCGACAAAAGTCAATTCAATAACGGCAGTTGGAGAAAACTGCCATTGCTGCTCCCTTCTCTTGAACTGCTATCATTCAATATTGAATGATACACGTGGGCGTCGTGAGACTTGCGTTGTGTATACGTTTCACCGCGTTCAGTCGCCTCATCAACTGCTACGTTTCATCAGTCATTTCAGGCCCCATTTATTGTGCATACATTTTGACGCAGGATAGCCCCTCTTCCGCTTGGAAGAAAATCGCACAGAAGAATTAGAGCAGAAGAAAGCAGCTCTCGTCACAGCCCCGTTCATATGGGTCGCAACAGTCTCAAGCCCGTGCTCAGCAGGTTGGGGGAAATATATGGATCCGAGACGACCACCCTCTCGAGCTATGGCATCAGCGATGTTGTGCTCGACATCAGAGACATCATACAGAAGTCGTCGGACACTAACCGTTCCGCAATATAACAATTATCATGGATGACATAATATAGACGTGTATACGGAGTGTCGGATAGACGTAAATTAGTAAATACGCCGATTCTGTGGTATCAAAAGTACCGTAAAGATGTGTAACTTAGACAATTTACCTATTCGATGCTATAAAGCCCCAATAGAACACTGCACGGGCCGCATTTTTAGACCCAGCCCTAGCCCGGCCTTCCCTCGATTTACCCGCCCGGGCTCGGCACGACGGCTGCATACCTAGCCCGGGAACGGCCCAAGCCTGAAGGATCCCAAGTTTCCCGGCCCGAGCCCAAGAAATCAGTGTATCAGGCTGTAAAATTTGACCGTGGTTATCTAACAGAGGGGTAACAATAGGCTCGGGACCGACCTAGGCTCGGTCTTATAATAAAGCTTTACCCGGCCTGGCCCGCGGGCTGGGCTCTGGTTTTTGGGTAAGTCCGAGCCCGTGCAGTAGTCGAACCCTCAATACTCTTACACAGGTTCAGTTCAAGGAAAACAATGTATTTCCCTGTGCCTACGTAAAACGTGTTTTAACACCAATTTGCGTGACTTCTCTTTCGCCCTTCGTGGAGAATTTCCAATTTGGTAGACTTAAGATACGCTCGAAGCTAGGGGGTGAACAAGGTCGCGCCAGAAACCCACGGCCTTGAGGGGATTGCGATGGTCGGGACCTTCGGTCCTACTTTTCTTTCAATAGGAGGCAGCCAACAAGTGCCCATTCGTGGAACCCAGACCTCCCCTTCCGATTTGTTTCGGTTTCAGTCTATGACAGCGTCATGATGACGTTTCTCCAGAGATCCATTGGCGGTAAGCCAGGGGTGCCACTAGACGCAGAAGAATGTAACGACGGTCTCCTCTCAGCAGTGCAATACACGTCCGTTTCCTAGATTAAAAAGGTGCTCCTGCGGCTTGTCAGCCTGTTCATTCCCCACGACACCACAATGGACTGGAACGCACTGGACAACCAGCATAAATGTGTCAACAAATAAACAATTTTATCCGAATTGTTAGACTTCGTGAAGATTTTCGGCCTATGTCTCAGGAGTCGGATTATACAGAGTTGTGGATTTGAATGGGGCTTGTTCTGTGTGCGTGGGGCGGGGGACCTCATCTCCTCCACCTGGTTGAGGTTGCCACTGCACAAATGGTTCTACTGTTTTGGACTGACTGCAGTATAGGGGCACATATGTGCCAAAACCCTCCATACATATGTCGTGTGTATGTGTAGCGAACTTATAATTTTCTGTCGAGGTTTCCCAAGTAACGTTCATGGTATGTAATAAAGCCCCACTTTGGGAAATGTAATAGTACCCCCCTTTCGATCCATCCTCTTTCTCGGACAGGAGAGAAGGCTTGCTCAATACTTTCCCTGGGCATCTACAGGGATGTCTCGATCTTCAGCGTTTTTTCTTTGATTTGACGCTTTATCCAACGTTGTCCCGGCTACGTTTAGTGCGAACTGTGAACCGGCGAAAGCCCGTGCAGCACGTACTGCGGTACTTGTTGTGTTTGAGCCAAAGTGCTCACCACCAAGGTCGGCTTGCTAACGTGCATGGTTGCTTTAAATCTGGTGAGGTGCTTCCGTGTCTACGCCACTTTCTGTCACGCTTTATTATCGAACTCCCGCTTATATCGACGATATATTCTCCAGTTACCTTTGACTTCGTTATAACCAGGCTTTATTGTAGAATCAATTGCAGAGCGTGTGGCTACGGTGCCTCGCTGCTGCCCGTCGGGGCTTCGGAAGTCCATCGCCATAGTGTGACGAGCAGAAGTTCGAAGGACTGGTACAGTAAGAGCTTTCTAGGTACAGAAATATTGCGTAATACAATGACACATCAAATGGTGAATGACTCCAAATGTGTTATCACTTACATAATTCAGTTAGTTAGGAAACGACAAGTGTTTCTCTGTCTTACTTGTAATACTGTACGAAGACCGAAGCAACAAACGTCTTTGTTCGTCGAACAGGTGATCCACGCAGCGCGCGTGTCTCATCTTCGTCAGTCTACTACACCCCTCCTCTCATGATGGGACGTACCAGGCTGGACGTTTGCGCACCCTTCGGGGGTATCTGGGTGCTTGTGGCGCGCCATGTTCCTGGACTTGTTCCGGTGTAGCCGTCGTGACTGCTTCTGGCCACGGTAGCGGATCGTTGGTCGGAGATGGCATTTGAATTGCGTCGCGTGACTCTGTCCTACTCGGATCTTCATGTGATCAGCGTGAACCCTACGTAGGCGATTGTCAGCTGATCGAACTTTGTAAATAACCTTGCCAGATCTCCGAACTACGTTCCCCTTGACCCAATGATGCTTGTCTAAAACATCGGCAACCCATACGGAGTCTCCGACAGCAAAACTGCGTTGCCGCGAGCTACGGTCATAGTAGTAGTTCTGCCTGCTCCTTGCACCCGCCATGCACGGTTCCAAACCCAATCATGTTGGTTCGTTGTCCAGGTCAGGTCGGAGGAGATCGAGGACTAACCTGAGCTGTCTGCTTACAAGGAGCATACATGGAGACTTTTCCGTAGTTACATGTGGAGTGATTCGACACTGTAGAACGAAACTCTGTATTGCCTCTTTCCGGGTTCCTCCTCTCCGCAGTGCGTTCTTAAAAGTTCGCACAAAGTTTTCGGCTTGACCATTGGACTTCGGATGGTACGGTGGCGTTAGGATGTGCTGAATGCCATGCTGTTGCAGGAAGTCCTTGGAAACTTTGACTGGTGAATTGTGGCCCATTGTCGGTCACAAGTTGCTCGGGAAGTCCCTGGCGAATGAAGATGTCGTGCAACGTCGCTGTAGTAGCAGGAGCAGAAGTTGACGACATTACCGCAACCTCTGGCCACTTGCTGTACGCATCAATGACGATTAAGTAATGTTGATTGTGGAATTCTGCGAAGTCACAATGAAGGCGTGTCCACGGTGCATTAGGAGGTTCCCATTGGTGCAGGGGAACAGGCCGTGCTTGTTCGCTGAATTCCGCACAGCAGTCGCAACTTCTACAGAGTCCCTCAATCTCTTTGTCTATCTTAGGCCACCATACATAGGACTAGCCAACTAGCATAGGATCCTAGCCAACATTTTCATTTTAGTCTGGCCAATGTGGCCTGAATGCAAGACATCGAGGACTTGGGACTGAAACTTCTTCGGAACCAACGTTCGCAACCCCCATACAATGCAGCCCTTCACAACTGTGAGTTCCGTCTGGCGGGCTGCGAAAAGTTCGGCATCAGGCGGAACACGTGAAGGCCAACCTTCCACAATGTAACGGAAAATTCGAGAGAAGAGTGGGTCTCTTGCGGTTTCCTTGGCTATGTCATCTGCCGAAACTGGAAAGTTGGTGGTGGTAAGACGAACCGCCATGTCATCCGCGAGATCGACATCACCTTGAACGAACTCTTCGAACTGTGGATCCGGTCCCACTGCCAAGCGTGACAATCCATCGGCATTTGCAATATCTTTGGTAGACTTGTACTGAATGCTGTACGAGTAATTCATGAGAATAAGGGCCCACCTTTATAAACGGTTTGCTGCCGTCACCGGCACACCCTTGTACGGACCAAAAATTGTTGGGCTTATGATCTGTGTACAAGGTAAAATTGCGTCCCCACAGGTATTCATGAAACTTCTTGACGCCGTAAAGAACTGCTAACGCTTCCCTCTCAATCTGGGCATACCTTTTCTCTGTTGGTGTTAAGGTCTTTGAAGCATGTGCGACAGGACGTTCTTTCCCCTCGATCTTGTGGAAAATGACTGCCCCCAGTCCCTCTAAGGATGCATCAGTCGCAAGAAAGAGCGGCTTCGCAGGATCGTAATGAGCTAGCGCAGCAGGGCAAGAAAGCTTCTTCTTTACTGCCTCGAAACTCGCGACGTATCGAGAGCACCATTCCCACACGCTGTCCTTGCGGAGTAGCGCGTGAAACGGTGCACACAGATCTGGCTAATCCTGGCAAATACCGGTTGTAATGCTGAATCATGCCCAACAAGGACCGCAGTTCTGACAGGTTCTTCGGTTCGGGCATATCCAGAATTGCTGCGATCTTCTTAGGAGATGGACGAAACCCTTCCTTTGAAACGATTTGTCCCAAATACTCCACTTCGCTCTTGAAAAAGGCACACTTCTCAACCTTTAAGGTGAAGCCGAAATCACCAGGGCGCTGAAAAACCTTCCCGAGGACCGTGAGATGATGTTCAGCAGAAGTACCCGGCAGAATGATGTCATCTAAATAACAAGCTACGTATTCCAATCCCGCGATAACTTGCTCCATCACTCTCTGGAATACAGCAGGTGCTGACGCAATGCCGATAGGCATCCTGTGGAATTGAGTGTTGAGTGTGAGTGTTGATGACTAGTACCTTCTTTGCTTCGTCGTCGAGTTCCATCTGAAGATACGCTTCAGACAGGTCCAGTTTGGAAAAGATAACACCTCCATTCAATTTGGCGAAAAATTCTTCCGGGCGAGGCAAAGGATACTAAGCAATATCTAGCTGGGGATTGACTGTTACACTAAAATCTCCACATACTCTTACTGCGCCGTTGGGTTTGGGAACTTCGACAATCGTTGTAGCTCATGAAGAAGCTTCTATCGGTGTCAACACGCCATTAGCAACTTGCCGCTCCAAGTCTCGTTCAATGGCAGCGCGAATGGAAAATGGAATAGGCCGGGCTTTGAAGAACTTCGGGTGGCTGTCTTGAATTGAAGCTGAACCTTTGTCTTTGTGCAGCTTCCTAAACCTTCCCTGAACACCGCCGGATACTTCTGTAATAGACGTTCAGTAGCTTCATTAAGGTCAAGACCTTACTAACTGCACAAACGAACATCCTGTTCAAGTCAATCTCAAGCGCAGCTATCCAAGTGCGACCCAGAACGTTCACAGTGTTTGATTCCGTAAAAATCGCTTCTAACGAGAAATCACGGCCCTGCCACCTGACCTCCAAGTCTTTTCTCCCCAGAACGCTAATGGGCCTCTGGTTGAAACACTGGAGACGATAAGATACCGGACGAAGAGTAGGTGTTCCAAGCATTTCCCACGTTGCTCTGTTTAACAGAGTTGCCTGTGATCCAGTGTCGACTTGAAGACGAACATTATGGCCTTGAATCTGGCAGATGACGAACTTTTCCTCGCACCTAGAAATAGCAAGAATATTGGAGATATGGACAGCCTGCACCTTCATTGCTGAAGAGTCTCTGTTCTTCGGCTGGTGGAGTGCACGGTGTCGCTGTGCACACATGTTGGCGATATGTCTCCGCTTTCCACATTCGTGGCATGATTCATTCCGGAAACGACAATTACTTTCGTCATGGTTGCGATTTCCGCAACGAAAACACTTGTTTGCAGTTTTTGCCTTCTGCGAAACGGAAATTTTTCTGACCACCGCCGTGTCCAAGTCACCAGATCCAGCTTCAGCAGCAAGGGAGCTTTCGGCAAGCCGTAGAGAAATTTCTATGGTCAAGAAGTTCTCTAGCACGAACTTCGCTCGAATGCGCTGATCCCCAAGACCGACGATGAGAACGGTAAGTAACGAGCAGGCACGCATGTCAGATTCTGTCTCGCACTCGCAAGTCGCCACAATGCTACGCAGACGATTGAGAAAATCTTTCACGGATTCGCTGTCTTCCTGCCGAGTGGAAAAGAGTTTCGCTCTTTCCTCGAATTCCTTGAATCTTTTCGGGGCAAAGTGCTCATCTAGCGCCGAAATCAAATCTTCAAATAGAACCTCTGTAATGACTCTTGGTTGTCCGAAGTGGTACAATCGCCTAAAACCGCCGCATCCAAAGAGGCAATGAGTAAGCTGCGCTTGTCGGTTTCAGAGGTGACCCGTGCAACTTGTAAGGCATCTCCGAGCCGAATGCAATAAAACTCATCCTTCTCTGGATCGAAGATCCCGGGTCTTTTGAAGCGAAGAACAGCGGCAGCTTGAGGATACTGCTGGTCGCCTGCAGCTGAGCCAGTAGACATTCCCTCGGCAGAAGATAATCGCTCGTCGCCAATTGTAATCCTGTACGAAGACCGAAGGAACAAACGTCTTTATTCGGCTGACGCCGGACGTAGACTAACTAACTATCCCAGTCGAACAGCTGATCCACGCAGCGCTCGCGTCTCCATCTTCGTCAGTCTACTACATTACTCACATGATGTCACTCGCGGGGGGTGGGAGTCACTAAATATTAGTGACTTAGTGAGAGCGAACGAAGACCGAAACCAGACTTCGCCAGTGGTGGTGGATGCTTGCCAAACATATATCGCGGCACTATAATTGAACCTCTGTATGCAATAAGGGGATAAGTCAACTTATCCCCTTTTTACTATTTTTGCTGCGATGACATCTACATACCAGTATGCACCTGTGAATGAAAATTTAGGACGTTATTGTGATTTGCTGGCCTGCTACAGCATGGTGAAAAACAGGAAATGCATGTGTGTGAATGGGACGGACAATCAGATCAAGCCACTTTTCTCGGTTTGTGATTTTTGGGCTTATCCCCCTATTGCATACAGAGGTTCAATTGTACAGGGCAGGGTAGTTGGTGATTATCCATACGTGGGGAAATACAGCAGCCCAAGAGACTAGACAAGATGGCTACGAACAAACTACCGACGTGCAGCTGTCCGCGTCAGTAGTTTGTTCGTAACCATATTGTCCAGGGTGCGTTCCTAAACGAACCCCCAGGTAGGTTGTAGTCATGTGACCGGGTTGTACCACGTGATCGAATGAGTAACTCCCTCCTGAGTAGCTTTCGGGACGATGGAGTGGACCGTGACGGCCGGCTTACAAGCCCCATTACAGCTGGTAAGCGAGTGTCAAGAAGTGAAGAACGACTAAACGGGTCAAGTAAACACATATTGCTTTTGTACCGCGTTGCAGGGAATAAAAGAGGACGACTACAAGAAAAGAAATGTATTGTTAGAAAAGGCACACTGGTAAATTGTTCACACACAAAAAAAAAAAAAAAAAAAAGAAAAGAAAAGAAACTGAAGGGAGCACTGTTGACGAGAGGTCCTGTTACGAGGAAGATTAGCAGACGGAAGCGCCGGTGACGTCATTATTGCAGCTAACGTCCGGCTATGGGGCAGTCGTCTGAGTAGCACGTCGGGTTGACTCGAGACAGGACAGCAGGAAAAAGGGGGGGGGGGCATGGATGGGTTAGTATGCCTCCTGAGCCGACTTCAGGGAGAACTGTGCAGACATTCGTCTCGAAAGTCTTCGGAAAACCCAGGGAAAACCTCAGACAGTACAGCCGGTGGTAGGATTCGAACCCTCCACCTCCCTGTGTTCAGGGGTGCTAGACTCTTCAAAGCAGAACTAAGTTCAAAAGATGACGTAGCGCAGAGAGGAGTTTTGAACTTCGGAAGTTCAAGAAAAATGTTTCCCTTTCCCGGCAACCGAAGTTGGGTCTACGTCAGTGCCGATTAAAATCAGTATGCGAGCGACACTCCCACTGGCACGAGCGTTATAGAATGAAGAACCAGAAAGCGCACCGGCTTCTGTCCGCTCCGGTGAAGAGTGGAATGCAGAGCGATACATCATTGAAGGACTTAAGGTCAAATCATACACTGTCAAATACATATATTTGGGCTGCGCGACCATTAGAAGATTTCGGACCTCGAGGCGCATAACCCTGTTCCGAATCAAATACGGAATAATGTGTTCAATTTTGAATCGAATCAATACTTCTTCCAAACTGAATATATACAGCAACAGCATGATTCGAGGCCTGATCCCATGGCTTCACAAAACACCCGCGCTACTGGCTAATGGCAAAGAGGAAACGGAGAACTGTTGTACGATTAACGGAAATTGCGGGCCGGGCAGTCCTCCGTCAAGTTATGCAAACGCGATGACGAAGTACCCCGTGACCCGGCTTTTCTTGTAACCTCCTCACTGTTGCTTCAGATAGCTGCGTCATTTCAAGCTTGCTGTCGTTATCAGCAGAAGCATGGAAGAGGGAACTGAAGGGAAGACTCGTCGCTTCTTTCCGCATTATTCTACATTACGTGACGGAGTAATTAACGCAGTGGAGATCTTGCGGAAAGAAAAATTGCCGCAGCTATTTTTATTGTAGTAGGGTAATGTGTTTTGTGTTGAAATTGGTTGAGAAAATGAAATGCCCTTTCTGTTTCGAACAAGAAAAAACACAAAGAAAGACAACAACACAGAAACGAAATAAAGTTGCGCTGAGTTGGCACATTTCAGATTTCTATCCAGAATATTTCTCGCGACTGAAAACGGATCAAGTGCGCGCAAGTCACACCAAAAGTTTGTCGATGACAAACCCCAATGACACCCCGAAGTAGAATTTTACCCTTCTATTTTGTGACACAATACGTGACACACCCGCTGTATCGGCATGTGTGCTATACTTGTATCCGGCATCAGTGAACATAACAATGCTTCGATGAAAAAAAACTATTTGTTTCGTATTTCTTTTTCAAAATTACCCTGTGTAAATTTGAGCACATGTAAACAGACTAGTGCGCGCACTGCGACGACATAATCACTTCGTGGTAAAACGGATGGAAAAGTCGCATGCCCGAAATACCCTGGTTCCGTGCACTTTCAAGCGCTCATTTCGAGGTGCTGCGACGCTGCATAGCAGTGCACCGGAGATTTCCAACAACCTGCACATGCAGTGTTCATGTCTCTGCTGTGTGCATTTTATATTTAGGATGTATCTCTCAATCACAAGGAAAGCTGTTGTCCTCCTCTGTGTCTCAATAGAAAATCTCATTTTTGTACAGCAAGGAATCCACGTGAAAACAAGATGACATCACGGAACCCGCAGCCATGGGAGGTAGTGGAGAACACAGCAATCTTGTGCGCAATGATATCATTATCCGTGACGAGAAGCGCATCTTGCGTGAATCCTATACTCTCAGAACAGAACTTCACCGTATAGCACGTTGTCCGCAACGCCGTAGTCCGTTGCCGCTTCTGATTCGAAGAGCGATGGGGGCGTACAGCAATTTGGATATATGATAATTGCTATAAAAATGCCTATGTCCCCTTCTCTCTTCAAATCAGAAGCGATAAGCAAATCATTCGTGGCTGTAATTGGTGCACAACATGCTATTCGGTGAAGTTGTGTTCTGAGAGTGTAGGCTCTGCGTGGATGGTCACACAGCGAACGAACAGCGTTCTTCGACAGTTGGTAACACTGGCAAAAATCCTCGTTTGGCATTTTAAAGGATACTCATGCTAAATGGGGAGTCAGAGGCGCAGTAGTAAAGGCACGGTAATAAAAGCGGACGCAATCTTTCTTACAAACGTCAAAGTTCGCCATTATATATCAGTATCCTCCAGCACTTACAATCATGTTTCACACAGCATTTCCCTCATGTTTCCGCTACATACAGCCGTTTCAAAGATTTGAGAAAACGACCCTGGTCTGCCTCACCCTCTCCCTTTCTTCGTCCCACTTTCCTCATCCATCCATCTTTCCATCCATCCTTCGTCCATCTTTCCTCTTGGCTTCGCTCCGTACAGTCGTTTCTTATTGACGCTCGTCAGTTTGTTTCAGAGTTACGTATTTTCCCATCTGGTTGTGGGAAACCTAAGTGAATAGTCCCAAAACGGTAGCGGAGAAGGCTGTTTATTGTGTGGCCGTCAGAGCCAGACTGGATAGCCTCATGGCGGCCAAAACCGTCGAAGAATTTTAAAGCTCGTGCCTTGCGATGTGCTGCTGGTGGCGCATCAACTTCATCTTCTGCTGTGTGTCGCTACAGCCCCCCCCCCCACCCCCACCCCGTTGGAAACGACGAAGCGTGGTCGGTCGAAGGTCGGTCGAAGAGCGGTGACGCGCTTGGTGGAGCTGGTGGAAGCAGCGTAGACAGGCGATGGGCCGGGGAGCGACGAAGCGACAAGGTTAGGGTTCTCCAAAAAGGCTGGTTTCAGCCTATCGACGCTGACCGTATCCTGCCTGCCGTTGATGGCTATGCGGAAGGTCTTGTCCGATTTCTGAAGTACAGGATAAGGGCCGGAGTAGGGGGGGAAGATATTTCTTGATGGCGTCGGCACGGAGGAAAACGTGGGTGGGGTGGATAACTCCTGCGGAATGTAGGGCTGAGCTGAAGAGTTTGCACGCGTGGAAACTGGGCGAAGGTTATCGAAGGCATGCCGCAAGCGATCGAGCAGCGCGGAAGGCTGGAGTTCTCGTTCTTGTGGGTGAGGAACTCAGCGGGAAGGCGCAAGGTGCAGCCGTAGACGAGCTGGGCGGAGCTGCAGCTGAGGTTTGGTTTGTAGGCGGCACGGATGCCCAGAAGCACGAGTGACAAAACGGCTGTCCAGTGAGAGCGATGACCATGGGCCATCAAGGCGGCTTTCAGATGACGGTGGAGTCTTTCGACCAGGCCATTCGAAACAAGATGATATGATGTTGTTCTGATGTGAGATGTGCCAAGCAGGTTCGTGAAAGCCGTGAATAGCCTGACTTCGAACTGCGGGCCCCTGTCAGTAGATATACGAGACGGCACTCCAAAACGGGAAATCCAGGTGGAAAGGAAAGTGGAGGCAATGGTCTCAGCTGTGGTGTCCCTGATAGGTGTTGCCTCAGGCCATCGGGTATACCAATCGACGATGGTTAGCAGGTACCGGAACCCGTCGGATGGAAGCAGGGGGCCGACGATGTCCATATGAAGAGAGTCGAAACGGGCGTCTGGCAGGGCAAACTTGCAGAGCGGGGGGATGGTATGCCGCTGTATTTTGCATCGCTGGCATGCGAGGCAGGCTCGGACCCATGAACAGATGTCCGCGTTCATTGAAGGCCAGACATAACGTTCCGCTATGAGCTTCTGAGACGCTCTGCACTCTAAGAAAAAAGGAGTACTTTTACTCCTTTTGGGGAGTAATTGCATTGCCACAAAAAATAGTCCCTTTCGGGAATAAATGCACGGGAGTAAATGAATGTCACAGAGTGAAGACCGCATTTCACGCGCTGTTGTAAGAGTCCCAGGTACATAATTGGTGCGCATGCATGAATATACTTTGGAGAAAACCGTCAACCGTGATATATCGAGTGATATAAAATATTGCGCCATACTAGGACACAATTCGCGAAGAAAGATGCGCTAACTGTTTCTTACTCTGAGTGGCTGGAAAATCGCTACATTATGTGAGTTATATAGCCTTATGTCGTTCAAATTGACCAAGGGCACATATTTACGTAGACTTTTGCATTCAGGAGACCATTCGCGAAATTTAGTGACAATTTCCAGTCCTGGGGAGTAAACGTCGGGACTAAATGTTCGGTTATGGGACTAAAATGGGCAGTAATTGCAGACTAGGGGAGTAGAAGCTGCAATTACTCCACGTTTTACTCCTTTTTTTCTTAGAGTGTGGCGCCAGGATGAGAGAGGTCGTGAAGGGCGGCAAAAACTGCGCGGCGGAGCTCTGATGAGACGAACGGTCTAGAACGGCCAGTAGAAGTGTTGCAGCAGAGGCTTAAACCCGTGCCTGGCAGAGGAAAATCTTCGAACTGGAGAGAGGTTGAATGGTTGGTGCGGAGTAGAGGAAGTTCTTCGTCTGCAGTCTGCGCGACAGCTAGAGCTTCGGGAGAAATGGATGTTGACGGAACAGACAGGGGAGCGATGCGGCTGAGGGCATCTGCGGGGCCGTTCTTGCAACCGAGCACGTACTGTATATCTGTGCAGAACTCTGCGAGGAAAGATAGATGCCGAATCTCGCGGGGAGAATAACGGCTACTGGCCGACCGGAAAGCGTAGATGAGCGGTTTGTGATCCGTCAGGATAGTGAAGTTGCGGCCTTCCAGGAAGTGTCGAAAATGCCGGACTGCAAGATAGGCGGCTAACAGCTTCCGTCTGAAAGTGCTGTATTTCTGCTCAGTGGGCTTGAGAGCCTTGCTGAAGAAGGAGATTGGGTGCCAGACACCGTTGAGCTCCTGTTGCAGAGCTGCTCCAACCGCTTCGACAGACGCGTCTACCATAAGGGTAGTTGGAGCGCCATGTTTGGGATGGAAAAGGAGCGTCTGCGCAGAAAGGATGTCGCAGAAAGGATGGTCTTGATTTGGGAAAATGCAGCCTGTGCCTCTGCATTCCAAGGAAGAGGGTTAGCGCGGGTCTCCCGCTGGCTGAGGAGCGAGTCCAGGGGACGGAGGATGGTAGCACAATGCGGAATGAATCGCCGGTAGAAGTTCACGAGGCCGAGAAACCTGCGCAGCTGACGGATGGATTGGGGCTGGGGATAACTGTTAATGGCGGCAACCTTGTTGGCGATAGGGGCGATTCCGGTGCGAGAGATCAGGTGGCCGAGGAATTCAGTTGACTCAACGCCAAACTCGCACTTCTGAATGTTTATGACAATGCCATGGGCGTCCAGGCGAGTGAAGAGTTGACGGAGATGGTCTGCGTGCTCCTCGGGGGTCGAGCTTGCGACAAGAATGTCGTCAATGTAAGCGAAGACGAAAGGAAGGCCTCTTGCGACTGAATCGATAAATCGCTGAAACGTCTGCGCCGCGTTGCGTAACCCGAAAGGCATCCTTTGGAATTCAAAAAGGCCGAATGGGGTGGTAATCGCTGTCTTCGGGTGCGACGGGAATTTGATGATAGGCCTTCATTAAGTCGATTTTGCTGAACAGGGTAGCGCCGTGCAGGTTGACCGTAAAATCTTGCAACCGTGGTAGAGTTTAGCGGTTGGGAACTGTGGCGATGTTAAGTGCCCGATAATCGTCACATGGGCGCCAATCTCCGGTTTTCTTTGGCACCATATGGAATGGAGATGACCAATCACTCGAAGAGGGCCGTGCGACACCGATGGCGAGCATGTACTCAAACTCGGTGCGTGCAATTTGGAGTTTCTCGGGCGCTAGCCGCCTCAGGATGGAGGCATAGGGCGACGTCATGGCAGGAAAGGTAGAAGTGGAGGGCACGACGGGAGACGACGGGGCGCTCTTGACGAAGAGGGAAAGGTTTGTTGTCGAATCGAGAAGTCTCTTGTCTAGAACGTTGACCGTGAGACCGAAGTGTTGCAAGAAATCTGCACCCAAAATCGCGTGACCGACGCCGGCAACTAAGAACAACCAAGAGAAGCTTCGGCGCAGTCCGAGATTGAGGCGGAGGATCTGCTGTCGGAAGACCGGAATGGTGGTGCTGTTGACTGCGGTGAGATGGAACAGGGCCGGGCGGCGCCTATCAGATGGGGAAGCAGGCAGCACACTGACCTCGGCACCGGTATCGACCAAGAAAGGCATCTTGGTCACACGGTCAGTAACGTAGAACAGGCGACTGATGGAAGACGCCGGGAGACTGCTGGTCGCCGTCAGTGCTCCCCTGCCGGGTTTCCCGACCAGCCGCATGGCCGAGTGCAGTTCTCCGCACGAGCTCCGAAACGATGGTGGTACCAACACCAAGGAACTGAGGAATCTTCGGAGCGCGGAGAAGACGAGCGGCAACGGGTGCGAGAGGTCCGTCCTCGGAGCGGCGTCGGTGCGGGGAATGTTGACGGCGGGTTGTACGAGCAGAAAGAGCGTCGATGCTTTCGCGGAGGTGGGAAATGTCGGCTGACAAGGAATCAAGGCGCGCGTGCACGGGGTCGTGGCGACAACGGTCAGCATCGCAGCGGGCCAAATTGCCAAATTGCAACAAAATTCCCAAATTTTTCGCCAAATCAGCAGCGAACCATCTTCTAGCAGGCAAGGCGCACCGGGACCACTGTTTCACCGGGGACTCGCAGGGAGACCACAGCAAGCTGACTTTACGGCCTCCACCTGCTTCATGATGGTCCTCCCCGGCACTTCTCTGGCGGCAACCGGCATTCACGCTGTCGTACCGGTCGCGGTACTGTCGCCCACTCAGCAACGCACTAACCCAGCAACAATCAGCACTCAGCAACTCACTCACATAGCAACAATCAACGCTCGGCAGCAATCACTCAGCAGCACTCAGCACACTCAACAAGGGCTCAACGCACTCAGGAGACACTAAACACAACCAGCAACCACTCAAGCACCCAACCGCTCATCCAGTCGGCATTCACATTCCATCGCTGGAACCCGCACAGATCGCAGCGCTCTTGTTCCCGCCATCCCGCTGCTGCTGCATCAACAGCCACAAGCACTAGCCGTGTGCCCAGTCGTCCACCATCTACCAGCAGTCATCATTCTCCTATTCATGGTATCGACGCGAACCTCAACCGCATGCACCGCTCCGCGTCTGAGGGGGGGGGGTGATGTGGCGGCCCGTGGACGACGATGGCAAGGACGTGTGTCTGCTGGCGCGCGCCACTGCGCCTGCCAGCCAGTTCTACCGGCACCGTCCTAGCGTGAGGCCACGCACATCTGCCCGCTGGGACATTCCATCATCGCCGGTCAGGACTCATGTAGAGGAACACCACCTCCTCTACATGGTGAGTATAATCTCCATTGATCATCATGTTAGCATGATACCCCTCTCGTCAGCAATTTAGGCTCCCCGAGTTGCCTTCTGCGCGTCGTAGTCCGTACTTTCGAAACTACCACATGGGTTCCGAAACCGGGTACTACGTGTTGGGGTAGTTAGACGAGAAGGGATTTTAGAGCTGTGCGGGTATACAGTCGGACCTCGTTTTATGAACCCTCGATATACGAATTCCCTCAACTTACGAACGGCTCCACAGGGAACCAAACTTTTTCCGTGTATTTTGACCTCGTTTTACGAACCCTCGATATCCGAACTATGAACGGATTATTAGGGAACGGAACCAAAGTAGCCAAGCCATTCTGACCTCGATATACGAACGGGCGTTATGAACGTACAGAGGACAGGCCAATGGACCGGAGGATAATGAAAGTTCCTCAGTACATGCTGCCAAGGTCAAACATACAATGTTCCAACGTCGCTACGTTCCACAAACATGATTCACCATTTCCTGAAAGAATAATTCGGGCGTTTACAGCCGAACGGTTATGAGTTTGGACCAGGTCTCCGAGATGGAAACCTCTTGCCGTTCCAAGAGAAGGCGTTCAGTCCTGACAGCCGGTGACAAGCGTGATATTTGCCGTTGGAAACAGTCTCATCCGCGCGCGATACGGTACTTTGAGGACCGGGTGGATGAGTCAAGTGTCAGACTTCTGTCATCTCTTCTAAGCAGGATAGACCTTGCAGAAAGTATGGTGCAAAGCACAATTACACAGTATTTTCAAAAATAAAACTTATTCAAATCAATTTCCCGTGTTTTTGTGAGGTATTTGTGCACTGCACACCTCGGACCTCGATTTACGAATACCTCGATTTACGAACGATTTTCTGAGAAACGAAGGGCGTTCGTAAAGCGAGGTTTGACTGTATATACTCGCTGTGGCTATCCGTATGGTTCTTTGCCTCGCATAGTGCGAGAGACTGATCCCGTAAAGAGCACGCTGCTCTTCAACCTTTGTCTTGCCTCGTGTGCGAGGCCGCCCTCCAGGGACAAAAGGACAAAAGTAACCGAATTTGCCTCGCCTTTCGCGAGAGGCCTTCCCCCTAAGGGATGTGCTGCCCTACTTCGCTGTGTGCGAGAAACCGTTCCCTATAGGAATCCGCTTCTCTTCACTCTTTGTTTTGCCTCTGCAAAATCAAACTGCCTCACATTTGCCTCGCTTTATGTGAGAGGCCGTCCCCGTAAGGAACGAGCTGACTTCTAGTTTCCCTTGCCTTGAGCGAGCGGTCGAGCATATTTACCTCGCGTCATGCGACGGCCTGTCTCCGTGGGATACGGATTTCCTCTATATTTGCCTTGCCTTGTGCGAGAGGTCGTTCTCTTAAAGAACGAGCTGCCTGACATCCTTGCAACACTGCGTGTAAAGCGCAGTGCTTGCAGAACGGAGTTACATTGCATCGCATTGTGCGATAGCTACTGAGTAGCTACCTTGTCCGAGGAGCAGTTACGTAATTATTCAAGCTGTACCCTTGCACTGTATATGACATTCTCAGTGCAGTCAAGCAATGCTACGTGCGCACTGACTTGCTGGCACTGGGGCAATTGCAATTCAAAACCAAAGTCCCGCCATAGTCCGAGGAGAGCACTGCACCCCACCCAACTGAGTTGCCCAATGTCATTCGTGTGATTTTAAGCACCAAGAGTGGTCCGCTCAGATTAAACAGGACTCAGGTTTACTGGAGCTTACAGCCATCCCATTTTTTATTTTTCTCACAGTCATGATTTCTCCCAAGAAGGATGAGAAATCGCGCCTGGATTTGTGGAGCAAGGGATGTCTTCCATGCAACAGGGAATGGCTGCAATGCAGCATGAATTGACGGGCATCTCTGCCCTTCTGCATAATGTCTTGTTCAACCAGGATGTAATCATTGACGGTCACGAAGAGGTGCCTGTAGTGGATGATGTGGCACATCAGGAAAGAAACAATGCACATGATCAAGATGACCAAGACCTCGAACTCCCGGAGCAGATCCAGGAGCATGTGGAGCCACCTGCAGATGACGAATCGCCAGCTGACCCACGGGAGCAGCCAGGGACAGCATTTTTGCTCCCCCAGCCTGAGGATTTCTTCACCTCTTTCCCTGCAGAAGTGGCGGACTTCATGGCTCGGTTATGGATTCTGGATGGCAGGTCGGAGAGGTCCAAGAGGCCATAGGACACGTCTACGCTTAAATTGCCCTGCCTCCAGACCCCACTCCTGGACCGTGAAATTCAAACGTTTGAGACCGGTCGCTGCTTCCCAGACAACCTTTCACGGGACAGGAAGCTGCAGCACATACAGGAGGCCTTCACCGAGACCCTGGAGCCTCTAGCCATGCTCCTCACAGCCACAGGGGATGGACCCCCCCTCAAAGGCGGCAGTGGAAGGGGCGGTGGCAAAGGCCACCGCGTTGGTGGCGCACGCCAACGCTCTGCTGATACGGGAAAGACGGGAGTGGACCCTGGCCAAATTCCCGGAGTCAATGAAGAACCTTACTCCGGAGCCAGCGGGGAGGACGCTGGCCGCTTGTTCGGCCGGCAGTTCCTAACTCTTCTACAGGAGAACTCACAGTTGCTGCGCTCACTGGACACTGCAGTTGAGGCGGGCCTGCAGAGACCAGCAGGTGACACTCGCCTTATGACCTCCCAGCGCCTGAGGCTGCCGTTCAGGAGCCAGCTGTCCCGACAGCCCTTTCCATATGCCCTCCCCTCCAACACAGGCTTCAGAGGGCGGGGGTATGCTCGTCGTGCCAACGGTAAGTTCTTCAACACCACCTTCCTCCACAATCAAAACTGCGGGCAGAATAGCACAGTGTCTTAAGAAATGGCTAAGATTGTCTCAGGACACTTGGATCCTCCAAGTAGTTCAGGGTTACCGTTTGGACCCAATTGGGGTTCCTCACCAGTTCTCCCAGTTCCCAGCTCCAGCTATGTCCCTTGCTCAATCACACCTGGTCGAACAGGAGGTATTGGCGCTCATTGCAAAAGGGGCTATATCAGTAATTCCACACGAGGAGGCCACATTTGTATCACCCCTGTTTCTTGTCCCTAAAAAAAGACTGTGGGGTTCGACCGGTCCTCAACCTCCGCCACCTGAACCCCTTCATAAGGTACGAGCACTTCAAAATGGAAGGCTGGCACACAGTGAGATCCTTGATCTTGCCGAACGACTTCATAACACGGATAGATCTAAAGGATGCCTACTTGTCGGTCCCAAACCACGTCAAGCACAGGAACCTTCTTTGCTTCAGGTGGCGAATGTGCATTTATCAATAGTACGTCCTCCCATTTGGCCTCTCCTCATTCCCAAGGGTATTCACGAAACTTCTCAAACCATTCGTGGCCTTCTTTCGATCCAAAGGAGCAAGGCGTGTGATTTATCTCGACGATATTTTGCTCCTTCAGCAAACAGCGTCAGTCTTTCAATCATTAACCACGGAAGTGGTGGCAGTGTCGCCCTCCCTCGGATTTCCGGTGAACATGACAAAATCGTAAATAGTACCGTGTCAGCGAGTCCAATTCCTCGGATTCGTCCTAGACACACGTTTCATGCGGATATCCCTTCCTCTGGAAAAGAGGAACTTGCTGTCGGATGCCATAAAGGATCTCCGACACGTCCATAACGCACTTGTGCTGGGGCTGCTACGGTACCACCTCCCAGCGCTCCACGGGATCAGTAGGACGGGCGAGCGGGACCTCCTCAACGCCCAAGCGCGGCCTCCGGGTATGCCTTGGACTGCCACGCACGGCTGAAACCTACACCTTACTTGCGGAGGCGCAAGAGACGCCCGTGCATATTCTACGGGACCGAGAGATGCTCCGCATCTTTGCGCGCTTCCTCACGCAGCACCCTTGCCACTACCTGCTGTCCATTGAGGATGCCCGCCCCGCATCGGCCTTTGGCGGCGCCGTCAGCCGGCTTAAGGCTATCCTCCCGGAGCGCTCCTCAGGTGTATCCTACGCCCCTCCTTTATGGGCCCTTGCCAAGCCCCAGGTATTGACCAGCGTCCCTGGCCTAGGCCGAAAGAGGGAGACGCTGTTAGCCGTTGCACGCCAGCTCGTCCTCGAATACCTATCGGCGCATCATCAACAGCGTCAAGCGATCTATATAGACGGATCCGTAACACTTGATGGGGCCACTGCAGCCATCTACGTCCCACAAGGTAACATCGAGCAAGTTTTCAGGCTCTCCCATACCACCTCCACCATCGAAGCCGAGCTTTTCACAATCCACGCGGCTCCCCGGCACATCACAACATCGCCCCCGGGAACCTGGACGATCCTGTCGGACAGCAAGGCGGCACTGGAGACACTCGACTCACAATGCAGCAAAACAACGGACGACCTACACACAATGGCAATGTCCCTAGCCAACACCGCCCTTGCTTCCGGGCACAATATATGTCTCCAGTGGATACCCAGCCACATGGGCCTCGGCGGGAACGATCGAGCAGATGCTGCGGCCAGGCGCGCACACGAACAACCCGACGCCGCGGCGCGCATACCGCTCACCCCTTCGGCTTGCCGCATCCAGATCACTCGCTGGGCCGCCCAAGAGGCGCGGTGGTTCATTCGAGAATTCGCCCGTTTCAACGACTTCCTTCGCTCCATCGACCCGGCGGTGCAGTTCTCCCCACCACGACGTCTCCAAAGGCCACAAGAGACACTCCTCCACCAACTGCGGCTCAACTTGGCATACACGCCACCAGTCCAGCGCATGATGGGGAGGCATATCTCGGCCCTCTGCGATGTTTGCGAAGTGGTTGCGGACACATCGCACCTCCTGCTGATCTGCCCCAAGTATACCAACCATCGGGCTACCCTTTTCCGTTGCCTCGAACGTTTCGGGCACAACCAGCTCACGCTCGCCGCACTTCTTGGCCCTGTGCCTCAGCACCAACAGTGGGCCGTCACAACTGCTGTACTGCACTTTTTGAAGTGCACTGGCCTGGCCTCTAAGCTCTGAGCTGCGCGCTCCAGGAGTCTCACCTTCGTTTTCTTTCTTCTTTTTTTTCCTTTTTTTCTCTTTCTTCTTTCTTCGTTGCTATATTTTTCTTTTTCCCTTCTCTCTTTTCTTTTCGTTTTTGTTTTTCCTCCTTTTTACGGAGACTAACCTTTTCCTATTCGTCCTTTTGTTTCTATTTATTCTTCGTTCCCTTTTTTATTTTTATTTTTAATGGAATAGCATGCCGACCTTGGTCTAACAGACCTTTCCATTCAATAAATACATATCCCCCCCCCCCCATAAAGGAACTTCTACAAAAGAAAGTGGCGTCTGCCAGACAACTGTCTCGAGTAATGGGGAACCTAAATGCAACGGTCCTAGCAGTTTTTCCAGCTCCATTGTACTACAGGGCCCTCCAGCGCCTGAGGAACTCCACTCTTTTGCACGAATCCTGGGATTCCCAGGTTCATCTAACCAAGGTTGCCCTGGAGGAGCTCACCTGGTGGGTGACAAATATCCACTGTTGTCAAGGTCGCCTCTTCCTAGAGGACCAGATTGCTAGAGTAATTCAGTCGGACAGCTCCCTGTCTTAATGGAGAGCAGTTTGTGGGGAGGAAATGTCTCATTATGGGTTGAAAACTTCTAAAATTAAACTATGCCCTTTCCATGTGTAGTGCCTCATATGCTATGACATTATGAATACACTGGTAGTTTTTCAGTATGGCTAATGAAAACATCAAGTACATTTTGTGAATTGGATCTATGCTTATGTGTGATCTGTGCTTCTTTGATTAAGTCTGCAAAAGGAATATTTACTTATTATAATTAAGATTACATATCTTCGATTGTGTTTATGCGTAGTGCTCATCCTCATTGTATAGTGGTTAAACATTTCTGATGCCAGTTGTGTGATTCGATTCTCCCAAAATCTGATTGCAATTGTGTGCCGCGTGTTACGATGATTAGAACTGTGGACTCCGCCTGCGCGTCATCCTTGTAAGATCATTCACTTGCATGGCATCATTTGATAACAGATTCCTTTCAACATGTATTGTAAACTGTCCAACTGTTTGAGAAATATATACACTGTGAAATTTAATTCATAAAATAAGCTTTCGCAAAATATTAGTGATCCTCTTTTGTAAACAAAGATTGATGCAACATGCCTCTAAATTTCAATTAGCGATTCTTCTTCTACAATTCTATCCATCGGACGTCAGAGTGTAGTCGGGTAAAAATCTCTTAGTAAAATTTGTCAGCGCTGATTCCATGCGCGGATCCTTGTGCGTAGTGTGGAATAAACGTCTCCTTAGCAATCTTCAATCTAGCCATACTAATAAGCTGTTTTCGTTGCGATGTGTAGAACACATTACATTGATGACCAATATTACATTTATTATTTCAGTTATACGCTTGTTTATTTCGATAAATTACAGTTCTATTCCAAACTCAGAAGTTTTCGTTTATCGTCTTGATTGATGAATTCCGAAGACATCAAATAGTTTAGTCTGATTATTGGGCGCTTGAATCCAGCGTTGATTAACGCGGGCGATACGTTGTCGCCGCGTTTGCATTGCTTCAACAACTTGCACAGTCTCTGATTGATGTTTCCCTTCTTTGTATGAAGAATGAATTTGAATCTTGAATGGCGTACAAGAGAGTATTAGATGAAAATCGTCCGGTGGTCCACCGCAATTGATATGTTCGTTGAGCTTCAATAAGTGACGATACATCAGACCTTGTACGTTAATATTGAACTTTTGTTCATTCGACATCACTGCAAGAACTGCAAAAAGAAGAAAAATTCCCGGCGTCGGGAACTTGGCGCCCCCATCACCCGGTAGCAGCTGCAGTAGCCCCCTCCTGCACTCAGGGTTGGGTCGCCGCAGGAGGGAGACAACCACGTATAGCTGTGCGTGGCTGTCCCGTGTCTGGGAAAAGGGGGATCCTGGTGGTTGAGTGGAACCAGAGGTTGTTTTGGACCCCTCGGGGCCCCTCTGTGAAAGCAATACACCACTTTGGCCCCTGCTTCCCATAGACGGGTGGTACTGGAAGACCAGGCCAGGACTATTCAGCTAGTCGCCATCTCTCTTTTCATTGCTTTCTCTTTCTCTAGTTCTTCAGCCTCTCATTTCCTTTTTCACCTTCTTTGGCGGCAAGGGTCAACCTTGGGCAGTCTTTCACCCTCCAGAAGCTGCACTTGGGTATAGTGCACAGGCAAGTGTTAACGTGTGAGACACGTTCCCTTGGTTGGGGTCGGTGGTGGCCGACACACCCTTTGCACTGAATTCAACATTCACTCTTTATGGATAAATCAAATTCTAAAAAAACTGATCGGCGCCCAAAGCGGCACCGCACCGAAGACATTGCAATGAGCTTCTTTGAAAGCGGTCAAGAGCGGTGGTTTCCTAAATTCCTAGTCATCCATGCAGAGAGTGAAACAAAGTCGTTTGCAGGGCTCCATTTCTTGTGGCGAAGACACTCGAACAAGTAGTCGGGAAGTCTTACAACGCCAGGAAACTGAACACCGGAGACGTATAGGTCGAGGTACAAACTAGGCAACAATGTACAGCACTCTCCTCACTAAAGACCACTGGAGAAACCCTAGTTTCTGTCACAATACATCGTAGCTTGAACACAGTGAAAGGGGTCATATCTGCCAGTGAGTTGCTGCCATGTTCTGATTCAGAGATGACGGAGGGCTTAAAGGACCATGGAGTAATCAATGCTAAGAGGATCATCATCCGCAGAGAAGGAAAAGAAATACCCACACCACATGTCGTTCTCACCTTTGGACTCCATAAGTTGCCTTCAAGCATCAAAGCAGGTTTTGTCAGCTGCCCAGTGCGACCATACGTCCCCAACCCGAGACGCTGCTTTAAGTGTCAACGGTTTGGGCACGGTTCGCACGTCTGTCGAGGTCAGGCTGTTTGCCCAAAATGTGCAGGGACAAACCATTCTTCTGACTCGTGCCAAAATGCCTTAAAGTGCGCAAACCGTCAGGGTGCGCATGCAGTCTACTCCAGGTCGTGCCCACGTTGGCAAAAGGAGAAACAAATCTTGAGAGTAAAGGCAGAACAAAACATAACATACAGGGCGGTGAAAGCACAGGTTGAGTTTCAAAGAAAAGGTACTTTCTCTGAGGTGGTGCGCAGGGGGGTGGCACCACTCAGGGTTTCAGTGGAGACTCAAACGTCTGAGCCTCCACCTCACACCCCCCAACACGAAAAGCAGGACACGGAAGTGTCCCTTCCAAGTTCCCTGGCTTGCCAGACGAGCAGCCAGGACACTGCCTCAGCTTCCTGTGAAGCTGACGGCACGCAGTGGACGACGACGACGCTCTGTCACAGAAGTCGTCCTCCAGTATGTCAGGTGTTTCCTCTCTTGGAAAAGAACAAAGAGAGAAAACGGCTAGCAGAGGTAGGGGCAAGAAAGTAAAAGAGACACCGAAAGTGCCTCCACCGAGAATTACTCCTCCCTAAACTAAACTTTCATGCCCACACACTCCAAGTTACACATCCAAGTTATGACAAAGTCGTTGCTACTTTTTTCCTCCCTTACCTTCCTAATGGGTGCTGGCACCATACTTCAGTGGAATTGCCGAGGTCTTTTTTCTAACTTGGATGACGTTAACGACTTGTTTGAGGAACACAATGCAACTTGTTTCTGTCTGCAGGAAACCTACTTAAAGCTCAGCTCCGCCGATTTTCGACTGCGCCAGAATGGAGCCATGCTTGGGCTGTGCGTTCGTTTCCGCACAGGGAGCATACACGTGAAAAATTTTCACCCATTTGTTTGTAGTTTTTAAGAAAACAATTTTTTAAATTTCCCTGTCACGGCGGTCCTGTGGTCGGCAAACCCTGACCAATCCCGGCTTCGTCCTGGCTTAGCCGCGCTCGTGGCTTGGCTAACGCCAAATCGTCGATGCGATGGCGGAGATCTATGGGCGAAGGTGAATGTTTTGGGTGTGTTCCGTGATAATTGCTGTCGTTAATAGCCTCAAAGATAGTTTTGCCGGTCTTGTTTAACAAGCCTTACAGGATGGCCTCGTTGTGCAACGACGGCCGTCGTGAGCGGACATTCTGTGCCCGCACTATGCTTCATGCTACCAACAGGACCTAACACCTAGCGTGTGACGTACTCGTACGCATTCTCAATAACTTTGGCAGCGCACTATGCGCGGACTTGCTGCGCGTGCAGAAAGCACCACCAAAGCTATTGAGAACGAGAACGAGTACGTGCTCGAAGACGAAGTATTTCTTATAAGAAACATGATAAAACGGTGCGGTGGTCCCCGATAGCTCGTGACAGCTATTTCAGCACGATACAGCGGCCATGACGAAGTGTAAACACAAACTGGTTGCCAGGCAGAGCTGGCTAGGTGTGGCTATCCAATCCGCGCAGTTCCAAGTATGACGTCACAAGTGGAACCGCTGCCCGGTAGTTTTTCTCAAATTTCTCACGAAGGAGTATGGAAATTTGGAAAGCAATGTGCGTTTATGAATGAAGTTGGGACCACGGTTCTGAATATCACAACGTCTTCATACTTTCGGAACAGCAGCGGAGCTGCACTTTAAATCCAGAAAATTTCAACCCCTTTCGTAGGTGCAATATATTTCGAAAAGACCGTGTAGGCAGAGCACGTTCGCCGGGTGGTGTAGCCATTGCCCTTCCTCGCTCTGTACCTGCAATGAATATTCCGCTTACAACAGACCTAGAAGCTGTTGCTGTCCGTGTGTGTCTTGAACAGACTATAACTGTCTGTTCAATATATCTTCCTCCTTCAACTTCCGTCGGTCAGAGAGAGTTTGAAAAGTTAATTGACCAGCTCACTCAGCCCTTGATGATTTTAGGCGACCTCAATGCGCAAAATCCCTTGTGGGGCAGCGCAAAGGTTGATAGCCGTGGAAAGATGGTGGAGAGAGTTCTCTTTTCAAGGTCACTTTGCCTCCACCCTAAACACAGGGTCACCCCTTGACCCTAAACACAGGGTCAACAACGTACCTAAACTCTGCAACACAATCCTTCTCTGCTATTGACATCTCTCTTTGCAGTCCTTCCCTTTTTTTCTCCTTAGATTGCAGAATGGATCACGACCCGCGTGGTAGCGACCACTTCCCAACTGTTGTCATATTTCGTGGCCCCACCAACAACATTGCACCACGCCCGCCTCGGTGGAAACTACAAGACTGAGACCTCTTCACCAAAGAGGCCAATATCTTGACCCAATCTTTTCAACATCTTGATGTTGACGAGGCACACAGCCTAATTACAAAAACTATTATAAATGCTGCTCAGCAGTCGATACCACACAAAAAAAAGGGGGGTAACCTTCCAAGACGTCCAAAGCCATGGTGGACGAGTGATTGCGAGAAAACCCGCAAGCAACAAAATCGGGCGTGGGGTATTTTCAGGAGATACCCCACAAGCACAAACTTACTTCTTTTCAAGAAAGCTAGTACAAAGGCACGTTGGACAAGACGTCAAGCCAAGAAAGATTCTTGGAATAATTTTGTGTCATCCCTGAACTCAAGCACCCCTTCTAAAATAATATGGGACCAGTTGAGAAAAATTAAGGGTGACTATATAAGTTTTTCTATTCCTTTACTGCACGTAAACGGTACTGTTTGTCAGAACATGGAGAAGCAAGCCAATGTTCTCGGTGAACACTTTGCAAATGTGTCAAGCTCTTCACATTACGCTGATAACTTCTTGAGAGTTAAACATCATGCCGAAAAACAGAACATTTCAAGTGGCACAGGCGATAGGTGTGCCTATAACCGGGCCATTTACAATGCAAGAATTGCTCACAGCCTTGTGCTGCCGTAAAGTCGGAGCACCTGGCTCTGATCGTATCACTTATTCTATGCTCAGTCATTTATCAACTACCTCTTTAGAAAGCCTCCTTGATTATGTCAATCTTGTCTGTCGAGAAGGATCCTTGCCTACCAGCTGGAAAATGGCGACCACCATTCCTCTTCTCAAACCTGGCAAAGAAGCTTCGGATCCAGCGAGTTATAGGCCTATTGCCCTGACCAGCTGCCTTGGAAAAACCTTCGAGCGCATGGTCAATGCCCGGCTTATGTACTACCTGGAGGAAAATCAATGCCTTTTACCAGTACCAATGTGGGGTCAGATCCTCCCGTTCTACCTCAGATCACCTCCTGCGCTCAGAGACTACCATAAGAGAAGCATTTATTAGGAGGCAACACTGTGTTTCCATAATTTTCGATCGTGAAAAAGCCTATGATACAACGTGGCAATACGGCATTCTAAGAGACCTGCACTCCCTGGGAATACGCGGCCGGTTGTTTCGTTGTATTTCCAACTTCCTTCAAGGACGTATGTTCAGAGTTCAACTGGGAGCTACGCTGTCTCGCCCATTCGTGCAGGAGAACGGGGTCCCAGAAGGCTCCGTTCTCAGCGTTACAGTGTCTATAGTGAAAGTGAATTCCGTTGCGAGCGTTATTCCGCCATCAATCAAGTATTCCTTGTACGTTGATGATTTGCAAATGTCATGCTCGGCTTCAAGTATGGCTGTTTGCGAGCGACAGCTTCAACTGACTCTTAACAAGTTAGACAAGTGGTCGTGTGAAAACGGCTTTAAGTTTTCACCGAGCAAGACGGTCTGTATTCATTTTACAAGAATTAGGGGTCTATTCCCAGAACCCACACTCAAAATGAGTGGCCAGGATACTGCCGTTCGGGATGAACACAAGTTCCTGGGAGTAACTTTTGATAGAAAGCTCACCTTCTCAGCACATATCAAATACTTAAAAGCAAAGGGCCTCAAGTCTTTAAATATCCTGAAAATCGTGTCGCACAGGTCTTGGGGTGCCGATCGTGAGACCCTTCATCGCATATATACGAGCACTGCGCGCTCCAAGTTAGACTATGCATGTTTTGTTTGTGGGTCAGCACGGCCTTCTGCCTTAAAATGTCTGGATACAGTCTGGATGCACCACCTTGGCTTAAGGTTGGTGCTTGGAGCTTTCAGGACGTCCCCAGTTCAAAGTCTCTATATTGAAGCAAATGAGTGGTCTCTAGAAAGGCAACGCTTGTATCTTGCAGTGTCGTATGGACTGAGAGTACGAGGATACCCTCAACACCCCGCTTTACCCTGTGTGGAGGGCACCCGTTTTGAACGGTTGTTTATTAACAAGCCCTGTGCTGTTGTGCCTTTCAGTCCGCGGTTACAACGCGACACCGAACACTACGCTTATCTGAGCTAGAGCCCGCCTTCCTTGCAATGTAGCAAAATGCTCCCTCCCTGGCAACCTGCTATAGCGTGCAATATCTCACTGTTGAAGTGCAACAAACGGGAAAGTCCTGCTGTTGAAATACAGCACGAGTTTGAACTTCTCAAGGAGAGCTTCGGTGATCACACCGAAATTTACACCGGTGCATCGAAGACCAGTTCAGCGGTAACATGTGCCATGGTGTCTGGTGACTGCACAAAATCCATGTCTTATCAACGCGCATAATATCTTCTGTTATATATACGGACTCACTTAGTGCTGTGCATGCAATTAATACTATGAAAACTCAAAAATCTTCTTGTGAGGCGTGCACAATACTTAGCGAGTGTCGTACAGGGTAAAGGTTACACATTAACATTTTGCTGGGTACCTAGCCATGTCGGCATAAGTGGAAACGAGAAAGCTGACCGCGCAGCAGCCTTTGCCCAGGGAAGCGATGTCACACCTTTTGATGTTTCCTTATGTGATCTAGTCCGTCAGTTAAAGAGAGACATTAATAAAAATTGGCAGGACTTCTGGGAATCACAAACAGTCAACAAGTTGCACACCGTAAAACCGCACATTGGAAAGTGCGTGCAACATTTTCAGAGCCGACTGCACGAAGTTTTGTTTAGTCGGCTCAGATTGGGACATACTTTCTTGACCCATAGGCATTTGTTACAAGGAGAGGAGCCACCAGCGTGCACGGAGTGTGGAACTGACCTGTCCATTTTGCATTTACTTATTAGCTGTCCTTCTCTCGAGGTACATCGTCAACGCCATTTTTCTTTCCTCTATGAACGCTGTGTACCTCTCCATCCAGCATTGCTGCTGGGTGATGAGGCCCTCGTTTCTTTTGAAAATGTTTTTGAGTTTTTTAGAGATGTAGGGATCATTAATGAGTTGTAGTGTCACAGTTACCCTTTTATGCAGAGATTTACACACCTTTTGAATATTTGAATATTTTTTCTCCTTTTAAAACAATCAGTATATTTTTCAATTAAATTTATTTTACACATCAGAGTTTTCGCGCATTATGATCTTTGTTGTCGTTGCGCCACTAAACTCCTAATCATTATCATCATCATCATCATCAAGAAGAAGAAAATTGTGTAGACGCTCTAGTGGAACATATCACGTGATAAGATTTTTTATGTACTTTCCATTTCAACCGTTACGTGTAATTTCAACAAATCCGTAATGAATCGTGCGATATAGTCTGCTTGTATATGATAATTTGATCTGATTGATTTCTTGATTAATGCAATTCCCATTACAATGATTACAATTACATCTGGTCTAGTGTATTTCAATTATTGATTAGCAAACCTCAAGAACTCTACCATCAATCCCAGCGGCCCTTCCGATGCTGACGTGCAAATATTTTATAACTATTGTAGATTCTGCATACAAGTTATTGCACGTTCAATTCCATAATTTGTACCCTATATCCGAATGCGACCATATCTAAGACGTATGGAAATGCTGTGATAATAGAATCATTTCGTTGCTCTTCTTTTTCGGAGCAGCCTTTTATCATGTCCTCCCATGACCTATGGTAACGAGTACAAAATCCATCCATCTCTTCGTTGAAACTTCCTCGTTCGGATTTCTAGTGTGCTTCTACACTTAATTAAATCATATAGGTGCTCATTTTGTTTATTAAAAATGTATCAAGATATCAGACTTAGAATGTTATTAATATCCACCTGCCGTGAGAATTATGAAAATCAATTTACAAAAAGATGTGATGAGTAAGAAAAAACGTGTGCTTTCAATGATTCTACGTACAAGACCGCGCTAGAAACCTCCCTTCCCTAACTTGATTTGCAGGAGCGAGTTTATGGTTTTCAACTATACATTGTGTACCAAGACCATTGTAGAATTCCCCTACTCACTGCGGGCGTAACCTTAACGAAAGTGCATGGGAACTTTATGGCTAGCGGCTTCCCTCTCTCACTTCGAATCCACTAGGGGGTCCTGAATGAAAAAGACGTGTTTCTGTGATGTATTTGCGCTGCGTGGTTACGAAAATGTTTGCCTAAATTAATTACTACTTTTACTTTGTTTCAGATGATCACTCGATTGATATTAATAAAAAATATTCTACTAGATGGGAACGTATTTTTCATCTGTGTGCGTTGATTTCCGCTATAGAAAGCTTTTACAATAATTTGCATTTCAGATGAGTTGTTTGTTTGTGGCGTCCGCGTGTAGAAATTACTGTTGGAAGTTATTATGAAAAATGATGTAATTAAATTTGTTTCTCGTTTCGAATTAGTATTGTTTCTATCACTGAATGAACTTGACGTTCTCTTTTTGCTTCAGATGTTCACTCGATTAATATTTTGTGAGTTGAGAATAATGTATGCATGATAGTTGTGTCTGATCTGAAATACATTAAATGCAACGTTTCTCGTTTTGATTGAGTATTGTTTCCGTAGGTGATATTTCTCGCTTGCTTAGATAATGTTTTTTCTAAAACCAGTTGTGCACTGATATTGACTTCTATTCCTAGATCGTTCGCTTGCTACTGTTTGTTTTTGATAGAATTCTTGTGGTGTTCTTGAGAATCGAATAATGCTAACATCTATTTGCGATAGTTGATCAATAAGAAATTTCGCCTTTGTGCAAACTTGACCAGACCTAAGAATATTTCCCTTTGGAGGAAAGAATGTGAAAAAGAAAGAGAGTTCCCCACCCCGTAGATTGACAAAGGACGTTAGGTTTCTTTGATTTGGGTTGTATATATATATATATGTATATATTTGTAACTCAAACGTCGCGATGCCAGTACTGGCAGCTGTTTCGGCCTTGTTGGGCCTCATCAACAGTATACAGGCAGGCAACGTTTGAGTGGATGGCGTCAGAAGGTCACGTAACACGTGATTCCTCCCATCAGGGTGAGATAACTCACTCACTGAAAGCCCAGTGCAAAGCCAGTGAAGTATAAAATGAAAAAAATAGCCGGATCTCTTTGGCTGCACGTATAGCATATGTTTGCAACTCAAACGTCGCCATGCCAGTACTGGACCGCTGTTTCGGCCTTGTCGGGCCTCATCAACAGTACGCAGGCAGGCAACGTTTGAGTGGATGGTGTCAGAAGGTCACGTAACACGTGATTCCTCCCGTCAGGGTGAGATAACTTACTCACTGAAAGCCCAGTGCAAAGCCAGTGAAGTATAAAATGAAAAAAAAGCCGGAGCTCTTTGGCTGCACGTATAGCATATGTTTTTAACTCAAACGTCGCCATGCCAGTACTGGACAGCTGTTTCGGCCTGTTGGGCCTCATCAACAGTACGCAGGCAGGCAACGTTTGAGTGGATGGCGTGAGGAGGTCACGTAACACGTGATTCCTCCCGTCAGGGTGAGATAACTCACTTACTGAAAGCCCAGTGCAAAGCCAGTGAAGTATAAAATGAAAAAAAAAAATAGCCGGAGCTCTTTGGCTGCACGTATAGCTTATGTTTGTAAGTCAAACGTCGCCATGCCAGTACTGGACAGCTGTTTCGGCCTGTTGGACCTCATCAACAGTACGCAGGCAGGCAACGTTTGAGTGGATGGCGTCAGGAGGTCACGTAACACGTGATTCCTCCCGTCAGGGTGAGATAACTCACTCACTGAAAGCCCAGTGCAAAGCCAGTGAAGTATAAAATGAAAAAAAAAAATAGCGGGAGCTCATTGGCTGCACGTATAGCATATGTTTGTAACTCAAACGTCGCCATGCCAGTACTGGACAGCTGTTTCGGCCTTGTTGGGCCTCATCAACAGTACGCAGGCAGGCAACGTTTGAGTGGATGGCGTCAGAAGGTCACGTAACACGTGATTCCTCCCGTCAGGGTGAGATAACTCACTCACTGAAAGCCCAGTGCAAAGCCAGTGAAGTATAAAATGAAAAAAAAAAGCCGGAGCTCTTTGGCTGCACGTATAGCATATGTTTTTAACTCAAACGTCGCCATGCCAGTACTGGACAGCTGTTTCGGCATGTTGGGCCTCATCAACAGTACGCAGGCAGGCAACGTTTGAGTGGATGGCGTCAGGAGGTCACGTAACACGTGATTCCTCCCGTCAGGGTGAGATAACTCACTCACTGAAAGCCCAGTGCAAAGCCAGTGAAGTATAAAATGAAGAAAAAAAATAGCCGGAGATCTTTGGCTGCACGTATAGCTTATGTTTTTAACTCAAACGTCGCCATGCCAGTACTGGACAGCTGTTTCGGCCTGTTGGGCCTCATCAACAGTACGCAGGCAGGCAACGTTTGAGTGGATGGCGTCAGAAGGTCATGTAACACGTGATTCCTCCCGTCAGGGTGAGATAACTCACTCACTGAAAGCCCAGTGCAAAGCCAGTGAAGTATAAAATGAAAAAAAAAATAGCCGGAGCTCTTTGGCTGCACGTATAGCATATGTTTGTAACTCAAACGTCGCCATGCCAGTACTGGACAGCTGTTTCGGCCTTGTTGGGCCTCATCAACAGTACGCAGGCAGGCAGCGTTTGAGTGGATGGCGTCAGAAGGTCACGTAACACGTGATTCCTCCCGTCAGGGTGAGATAACTCACTCACTGAAAGCCCAGTGCAAAGCCAGTGAAGTATAAAATGAAAAAAAAAGCCGGAGCTCTTTGGCTGCACGTATAGCATATGTTTTTAACTCAAACGTCGCCATGCAGTAATGGACAGCTGTTTCGGCATGTTGGGCCTAATCAACAGTACGCAGGCAGGCAACGTTTGAGTGGATGGCGTCAGGAGGTCACGTAACACGTGATTCCTCCCGTCAGGGTGAGATAACTCACTCACTGAAAGCCCAGTGCAAAGCCAGTGAAGTATAAAATGAAGAAAAAAAATAGCCGGAGCTCTTTGGCTGCACGTATAGCTTATGTTTTTAACTCAAACGTCGCCATGCCAGTACTGGACAGCTGTTTCGGCCTGTTGGGCCTCATCAACAGTACGCAGGCAGGCAACGTTTGAGTGGATGGCGTCAGAAGGTCATGTAACACGTGATTCCTCCCGTCAGGGTGAGATAACTCACTCACTGAAAGCCCAGTGCAAAGCCAGTGAAGTATAAAATGAAAAAAAAAAGAAATAGCCGGAGCTCTTTGGCTGCACGTATAGCTTATGTTTTTAACTCAAACGTCGCCATGCCAGTACTGGACAGCTGTTTCGGCCTGTTGGGCCTCATCAACAGTACGCAGGCAGGCAACATTTGAGTGGATGGCGTGAGGAGGTCACGTAACACGTGATTCCTCCCGTCAGGGTGAGATAACTCACTTACTGAAAGCCCAGTGCAAAGCCAGTGAAGTATAAAATGAAAAAAAAAAATAGCCGGAGCTCTTTGGCTGCACGTATAGCTTATGTTTGTAAGTCAAACGTCGCCATGCCAGTACTGGACAGCTGTTTCGGCCTGTTGGACCTCATCAACAGTACGCAGGCAGGCAACGTTTGAGTGGATGGCGTCAGGAGGTCACGTAACACGTGATTCCTCCCGTCAGGGTGAGATAACTCACTCACTGAAAGCCCAGTGCAAAGCCAGTGAAGTATAAAATGAAAAAAAAAAATAGCGGGAGCTCATTGGCTGCACGTATAGCATATGTTTGTAACTCAAACGTCGCCATGCCAGTACTGGACAGCTGTTTCGGCCTTGTTGGGCCTCATCAACAGTACGCAGGCAGGCAACGTTTGAGTGGATGGCGTCAGAAGGTCACGTAACACGTGATTCCTCCCGTCAGGGTGAGATAACTCACTCACTGAAAGCCCAGTGCAAAGCCAGTGAAGTATAAAATGAAAAAAAAAAGCCGGAGCTCTTTGGCTGCACGTATAGCATATGTTTTTAACTCAAACGTCGCCATGCCAGTACTGGACAGCTGTTTCGGCATGTTGGGCCTCATCAACAGTACGCAGGCAGGCAACGTTTGAGTGGATGGCGTCAGGAGGTCACGTAACACGTGATTCCTCCCGTCAGGGTGAGATAACTCACTCACTGAAAGCCCAGTGCAAAGCCAGTGAAGTATAAAATGAAGAAAAAAAATAGCCGGAGATCTTTGGCTGCACGTATAGCTTATGTTTTTAACTCAAACGTCGCCATGCCAGTACTGGACAGCTGTTTCGGCCTGTTGGGCCTCATCAACAGTACGCAGGCAGGCAACGTTTGAGTGGATGGCGTCAGAAGGTCATGTAACACGTGATTCCTCCCGTCAGGGTGAGATAACTCACTCACTGAAAGCCCAGTGCAAAGCCAGTGAAGTATAAAATGAAAAAAAAAATAGCCGGAGCTCTTTGGCTGCACGTATAGCATATGTTTGTAACTCAAACGTCGCCATGCCAGTACTGGACAGCTGTTTCGGCCTTGTTGGGCCTCATCAACAGTACGCAGGCAGGCAGCGTTTGAGTGGATGGCGTCAGAAGGTCACGTAACACGTGATTCCTCCCGTCAGGGTGAGATAACTCACTCACTGAAAGCCCAGTGCAAAGCCAGTGAAGTATAAAATGAAAAAAAAAGCCGGAGCTCTTTGGCTGCACGTATAGCATATGTTTTTAACTCAAACGTCGCCATGCAGTAATGGACAGCTGTTTCGGCATGTTGGGCCTAATCAACAGTACGCAGGCAGGCAACGTTTGAGTGGATGGCGTCAGGAGGTCACGTAACACGTGATTCCTCCCGTCAGGGTGAGATAACTCACTCACTGAAAGCCCAGTGCAAAGCCAGTGAAGTATAAAATGAAGAAAAAAAATAGCCGGAGCTCTTTGGCTGCACGTATAGCTTATGTTTTTAACTCAAACGTCGCCATGCCAGTACTGGACAGCTGTTTCGGCCTGTTGGGCCTCATCAACAGTACGCAGGCAGGCAACGTTTGAGTGGATGGCGTCAGAAGGTCATGTAACACGTGATTCCTCCCGTCAGGGTGAGATAACTCACTCACTGAAAGCCCAGTGCAAAGCCAGTGAAGTATAAAATGAAAAAAAAAAGAAATAGCCGGAGCTCTTTGGCTGCACGTATAGCTTATGTTTTTAACTCAAACGTCGCCATGCCAGTACTGGACAGCTGTTTCGGCCTTGTTGGGCCTCATCAACAGTACGCAGGCAGGCAACGTTTGAGTGGATGGCGTCAGAAGGTCACGTAACACGTGATTCCTCCCGTCAGGGTGAGATAACTCACTCACTGAAAGCCCAGTGCAAAGCCAGTGAAGTATAAAATGAAAAAAAAAAGCCGGAGCTCTTTGGCTGCACGTATAGCTTATGTTTGTAAGTCAAACGTCGCCATGCCAGTACTGGACAGCTGTTTCGGCCTGTTGGACCTCATCAACAGTACGCAGGCAGGCAACGTTTGAGTGGATGGCGTCAGGAGGTCACGTAACACGTGATTCCTCCCGTCAGGGTGAGATAACTCACTCACTGAAAGCCCAGTGCAAAGCCAGTGAAGTATAAAATGAAGAAAAAAAATAGCCGGAGCTCTTTGGCTGCACGTATAGCATATGTTTGTAACTCAAACGTCGCCATGCCAGTACTGGACAGCTGTTTCGGCCTTGTTGGGCCTCATCAACAGTACGCAGGCAGGCAACGTTTGAGTGGATGGCGTCAGAAGGTCACGTAACACGTGATTCCTCCCGTCAGGGTGAGATAACTCACTCACTGAAAGCCCAGTGCAAAGCCAGTGAAGTATAAAATGAAAAAAAAAAAGCCGGAGCTCTTTGGCTGCACGTATAGCATATGTTTTTAACTCAAACGTCGCCATGCCAGTACTGGACAGCTGTTTCGGCATGTTGGGCCTCATCAACAGTACGCAGGCAGGCAACGTTTGAGTGGATGGCGTCAGGAGGTCACGTAACACGTGATTCCTCCCGTCAGGGTGAGATAACTCACTCACTGAAAGCCCAGTGCAAAGCCAGTGAAGTATAAAATGAAGAAAAAAAATAGCCGGAGATCTTTGGCTGCACGTATAGCTTATGTTTTTAACTCAAACGTCGCCATGCCAGTACTGGACAGCTGTTTCGGCCTGTTGGGCCTCATCAACAGTACGCAGGCAGGCAACGTTTGAGTGGATGGCGTCAGAAGGTCATGTAACACGTGATTCCTCCCGTCAGGGTGAGATAACTCACTCACTGAAAGCCCAGTGCAAAGCCAGTGAAGTATAAAATGAAAAAAAAAATAGCCGGAGCTCTTTGGCTGCACGTATAGCATATGTTTGTAACTCAAACGTCGCCATGCCAGTACTGGACAGCTGTTTCGGCCTTGTTGGGCCTCATCAACAGTACGCAGGCAGGCAGCGTTTGAGTGGATGGCGTCAGAAGGTCACGTAACACGTGATTCCTCCCGTCAGGGTGAGATAACTCACTCACTGAAAGCCCAGTGCAAAGCCAGTGAAGTATAAAATGAAAAAAAAAGCCGGAGCTCTTTGGCTGCACGTATAGCATATGTTTTTAACTCAAACGTCGCCATGCAGTAATGGACAGCTGTTTCGGCATGTTGGGCCTAATCAACAGTACGCAGGCAGGCAACGTTTGAGTGGATGGCGTCAGGAGGTCACGTAACACGTGATTCCTCCCGTCAGGGTGAGATAACTCACTCACTGAAAGCCCAGTGCAAAGCCAGTGAAGTATAAAATGAAGAAAAAAAATAGCCGGAGCTCTTTGGCTGCACGTATAGCTTATGTTTTTAACTCAAACGTCGCCATGCCAGTACTGGACAGCTGTTTCGGCCTGTTGGGCCTCATCAACAGTACGCAGGCAGGCAACGTTTGAGTGGATGGCGTCAGAAGGTCATGTAACACGTGATTCCTCCCGTCAGGGTGAGATAACTCACTCACTGAAAGCCCAGTGCAAAGCCAGTGAAGTATAAAATGAAAAAAAAAAGAAATAGCCGGAGCTCTTTGGCTGCACGTATAGCTTATGTTTTTAACTCAAACGTCGCCATGCCAGTACTGGACAGCTGTTTCGGCCTGTTGGGCCTCATCAACAGTACGCAGGCAGGCAACATTTGAGTGGATGGCGTCAGGAGGTCACGTAACACGTGATTCCTCCCGTCAGGGTGAGATAACTCACTCACTGAAAGCCCAGTGCAAAGCCAGTGAAGTATAAAATGAAAAAAAAAAATAGCCGGAGCTCTTTGGCTGCACGTATAGCATATGTTTGTAACTCAAACGTCGCCATGCCAGTACTGGACAGCTCTTTCGGCCTTGTTGGGCCTCATCAACAGTACGCAGGCAGGCATATATGTATATATATATATATAAAGAGAGAGAGAGAAAGACCCCACCAGGCTCAAGTAGGAAAGATTGCTGGCTTGGTGACTACGTGTTGGATGTACCTTTGTCAATGTAATGTTTATAGTGCCTGAGTAGGACGAAAATTGTATATTGTTCGACTAGATTAGGTCGCAAGGATGATTTTATAATAGTTCAAAATATAGATTATTTCCATTTCAATTTATTAAATTTGTAATGTTTCTTGTTTGATAGTTTGTTTGGATATTATTTTCCTGCATGTGTCTCTTGTTTACACGTTTGCACCTGCGCCGTTTAGAGTGTTTCTCTGCTATTCAGTGTTAAGTTTGTGCATGTTTATCGTTTTGATAGATTGTTTTTAAATTACGTGATTGTGTTTGTCTGTTTTTGTCCCTACCATGTCTCGGGTTTTCAAGTCATGGTTTTTAAATTGTTTTCCCTTTGTGTACCTCTTGTTTACGTGTTCGATGGTGCATTGGTTTCCCGAGCAGCACAGCCCACCGGTCCGACGTCGGCGGAGCATTGATTCCCAAACGGGGTTTTCCCGGGGTTCAGTACCGGGAGCGCTCCGGGAGTGCAACATCACACCCGCACCGGCCCAATATTGGCTCCCGGTACCGACGCCCGACGCGTCCCCATTACGATTTCGGTATTGGTTCCGTCGTGGTTCTGGGGGGACATTTATTGTATTTATATTTTTATAGTAATGTTTTATGTATTTGTTTGCTGAGACCTTGGCAGGTGGACTCCTGTGCGTGGTTCGTTCCCCTTCAGTGGCAAGGCATGCCGCGCTATGCTGCTGGCAAATTGGCATTGGATAGTGATGCACTATCCTAAGCTATTCAATAATAATGCTCATTACAAACCGTGTAAAAGGTAGATATAGGCGTGTTCTGATTTATCGCGTGACCCAACGCTACTGAAACCATTCAATGTTCTTCTTCGGCCGCCGTCCCCAATTTTCTTTTGTGAGCTTCACGTCCACCATCCCTCAGGAGCTCCAGGAGCTCCAGCCAAGTAGCGTCCAATTCTCCCATCAATTTGTTGCTCGGTGGCTGTCTGGTACCTCTTGAGCAACACATCTGGAAGGAATGAACTATGGAACGTACCCGGAATGGTAGGCAGATGCAGTTTCTGGAAACAAGAAGAACAAGCTTGTATGATATTTACCAACAACGCAAGAGTAGAGCCGCAAAGACGAAAAGTTCTTTTTTTGTTGCGCCCCTTTCCGGCTGTACTCCAGTGCTACCGTGTTCCTCATCACTCGGTTCATGAACAGACAAACAGTTTCTTGCATAGAGTTTCCACCCATGCGTGACAAAAGTTCGACCTGTAAGAAAATACATGGGTCGACGTACAAATATTTGAACACCACGACCGGAAACAAAGATTTTAAAGTCCGAGAGCGTTCCATGCCTTGATGGGCAAAAGACTCACAGATACTTGGGAAAATGAAATGTGAAAAAACGAGAAAGTTACAGGTGGAAGAGAAACCCACCAGGTGTACCCTGGCAGGGTCCTCACATAGCAGTGTTTCCAACTGCAGAAGTTAATTCTCGGTGCTGGCTGGAAGATATGGGAAGTTTGGTATCCCGTCAGACTTCCCTTGGCAATATGTGTCTATGAAACAATCAACTGTCTCAAGGCGCTGCTCTACCAACTTCACGCTTCTTTTAATATCAAGCAGCAAGGTGATGACGTTTCGGTCGAGCCCTGAAAGGTGAAGTGTATTTTTGTTAGCTCTGTCTGTCGAGGTGTACAGTTGTATCCCTTCAAAGGTGATCAGGGGGCTATGTGACAAGCATGGGTCGTAGAGCTCACAACATGGAAGGGGTAAGAAATGAATGGTCTTAAAATGCCCATTACAACTGGACGGCACGGAGCTTGTGCTGCCCACCTTGCACAGCAGGACGAGAGGACGGCACAGCCGTGTCTGATTGAGGTGTCTTTCGTCGTGCTTGTTCTTCGGGACACCCGGCACGTGACTGCAGAGAGCGCTCAGTGTCTTGTATGTGCCTTAGTGGTTCACGGCCATCACCTCCTTGGAAGAAGAAGAAGTAAGTGGTCCCTGCGGGTTACGTGCGCAGGCTCTCTGGCTTATTCGTCTTCCAAGGTGGACCGTCCTTGCGAACACCTCTCTTCTGGTAGCACCCTGCTTCAGTATCAGCCGTGGTAAGAAACAACATCAATTCTGTTGTAGCACTCGTTTTGAAGGGTTCAGGAAGAGTTTCCTAAAGTCTGAGTTCCCATTGGGGAATGGCTCGCAAGGAGGCCTATTAACTGAAATATATGCCGTATTGCATTCAACGCGGACATAGTTCACGCGAAAAAAAAAAAAAAAGAAAAAGCGTCGAATGATCACCCGGCACACCCTCTGCGATCGAACAGACGTCGTGCACCCTTCGCTCACTCCGAAGCAGTCTCTTTTCTCGACCGTGTTTTTTTGGTTAATATCTCCGTAATTCAAACCAATATTGGGTTGATGTTCCACATGTTCCAATGGAATAAACGGTTATAGTTGTGTTCAACTTATGAAGGATAGGAAATCTAGTCTGTCAACTACACATGCTGTTGGAAATAAGGATAAGCACTAGGTGGGGTGCGATAGGGTGCGCCGGTTCTCCAGAGAGGGATGAAAAGCACTCGTATAGGCGCGTTTCCTCACCCGACTTATTCTTTCCTACTGTCTTCATTTTTGCTGTCTAGTTACCTTGTTTTTTCTTCTTCATTGTACTCTTTCAAATATTGCCTAAACTGTTGCGCTTTCGGAGCCTCTTTCTATATAATTTTGTTATGTCCCCCATATGTTTTTCATCGGTATGCATATACGTCCTTTTAACCTCCTAGTGCCTTGGATTGTTGCCTTATTGCCATTTCCTTTATATCATTCACGCGTGCTACTGTATACGTGTACATTACTGTAATTTGATAGTGCGCCACACCGAGGCTCTTGTGGCCGTTCATGGTTACAGCTGACTCATTCACATTCATTTAGCAATAAAGGGCGCGACACGGAATCGAGAACCCATGCAATGTTAGCCATCGGAACTCGCAAAGACTCCCTTCAGGTCACTCAGGTCACGCTATGTTCCGACAGCTACGTCCTTAGTGATCTCTAGAAGAGTGTGGTGGAAACATTTAATACTGACCTGCTATTTACCAAACCTGTCTGTGTATTGCTAAAGGAAGGGCGTCAGGAAGAGAGCGTCCAACATTTCTAGCAGAGGCTATCCTTCTGGGCACCTTCCCATTATTGGCACGGTTTTAAAGGCTCAGGGATGACGCGTTCAATGGGTATTATATAGGACGACTGGAGGCAGCGGCGTAGCTAGGGCGGTCGTCGACCTTCTTGAATCATTGGAGTTGAAGAAAACGCACCAGGAGTGGCATTCGAACCCATACACTCTGTTTGCCGGTCAGAGATGGTACCGTACCCTTGGCAGTACATATGGGAGAGGGAGAACCATGTTGAAATCCTCTCGATCCTCCTTGTAAAGTTCCCTTAGTACCCCTCCTGGAGTATTCTTCTGGCTGCGCCACTGACTCGGGGGTACCCAGAGGAAAAATAGTCTCTGTTCGAAATAGCGGCGGTACACTCTTAGAAATGAACTTCACCACATTGCATGCTCCTAGCCAAGCGTCATCCCGAATGACGACATTCTCTCCCCTGATTTGTAGAAAACGGTAGGCGGGGCCTATTCTGTGCCGTGCATGATGGGCACAAAACAGGCTCCGCCCCCTGTTTTCAGCAAACCAGAGGCGAGAAACATTGTCATTTGGGATGATGGTTGGCTAGGAGTGTGCTATATGGTGAAGTTCATCTTTAAGAGTGTACTTTTCCTTAACGTTTCCTCACCAGTTCGCTCGATTTTCCACTTTTCCACCGTCTCGATGCGGTAACACTCAGTGCTGACTGTTACCTGTGCGTCTGTGTTTGAGTGTTCATAACTCTTTCCTCTGCAGGAAGTCGAACCGCCTTCAGCACCACCACCAGAGAGAATGGTGCCGCTTACGAAGGAACTAACTCCGATTTCTCCATCAACTTCTCGTGAATTTGGCTTCGTAACCAAGGACGGCATCTACCAGCGGATGACGTTACTCTATGGAAGTCTAGCAGCATTCGTTATGGCGGCAAACAACATGATGCCTCTGGTCGCCTCTCCTGTTGTGAACCATTGGTGCGCTCCCCCTGACGGCGTTCAAGTCAGTGAAGAGGAGTGGAAGAACATGAGCATCCCCATTGACGAGGACGGCAAGTACAGCCAGTGCCAGATGCTCAACGGTTCGGACAACAGCTCCGTCGTGGCTTGCACGAAGTGGCAGTACGAAAGCTCCCGCCATTTTGGAACCATCGTGGAAGAGGTGAGCGTAGGATCGACAGTGCTCTTGATCTTACCATATGGCGAGACATAAACAAGAGATCGCATTGCAACAAATCCGAGGAGACATCGATGTCATTCGGGATGATGGTTGACTAGAAGCGTCGTATGCGGTGAAGTGAAGGTGGCACTCGCTGCTTTTCACGGAGAACGCTGTGTATTGCGGGCAGTTTTTAAGGCGTACTACAGTCTGCAATCTACACGATGGAAAACCGCAGAGTTTAAACCCACGACTGCTCCCAAACACGGCAGCAACCACGGTGTAGCAGCCCAGAAGAAAAAAAAAAACACCTTTTGCAGAGGGCACAGAAACAGCGTTCGAAGGTAGGCTAGAAACGTCTCTGAGGAGATGAAAAATAGGAGGAAGGCGAATACGACTTCCATGTAGTAGCAGATGAAGAGGCGCACCCACTGGGGGTGTCATCAACTGCCATTCTTTGATCGAAATTGTGGCCTGGGTTCTTTCTTTTTTTATATTTGCATAGCATGCACACGACACCTAGCAGACGGTCATTGAAAATGTTAAGGGGTAAGCAGTATTTCAACGATTTATACGCAAAAAGAAAGATTAGATTCGATTCGATTGGGTAGCAAGAACGGCGAGGCGGACAGGCACTCATGCTGTGGAGGAGGTGGAATTCCTCTACGTGAGTCCCGACCGACGGTGATGGCATGCCACGGAGAGGCGATGACGGTGGCCTATCTCCATGGCCGCTCCGGTGAGACTTCGATGCTGGCAGGAGGTATCGCCTGTGTTCAATTCATTTGCTCTCCTTCCGAGCAGTTTACGTTGATGGACCAGTTCGCGAATTGCAGTACAGAAGATAGCGCTAAGAACAGACGACTACAGATGTTGATGGGAGGAGAGCTCGTCCCGTCTACATCTTCCCAGTGGTTGTCTGTTCTTAGTGCTATCTTCTGTACGGAATCTTTCCTTCTGATTTCTATAGAAAGGGGAGGCCAGCGTAGCGTAACGGTTAGCGCACCCGACTGGCCACTCGAGAGATGCGTGATTGGACTCTCGCCGCTCTCTGGCTTTCACGACTACCGCATTTCAATTGCTCATGTTCTTAAGCACCGCTGAGGCTTGTTTACGTCTGTTTGTGTGTTTCAGCCTCAGAGCAGCTACTTTTCACCATGTAAACCAACACATCAGGATAGAAACCACGAGAGATCATTAGCGAGCTTGGCAACTCATACCCTAGAGGAACGCGTGTTTGCGGCCCGTACAGGAGAAGACACCGAATTTTGTTTTTATTTTTCTTTGACAGTGGAACTTGGTGTGCGACAGAGCTTGGTTCGTTCCAGCCACCACTGTCGTCTACCTGTTTGGAACAATTGTGGGCTTCATTATTTCTGGCATTCTATCGGACAGGTAGGTACACCAATAACCTGTCGCTACCGACACACTTTATGAAAATTGGCCCGACAATTCTGCAAGTGGAGATTCGCAGAAGGACGCTCTGCAGACTTTCCAGGTTCGCTGCTCTTGTCAACTCGTGCTGGGAATATTTGGCAATAGACATGCATTGGATCTTATCGCTGGAACATCCCTTTTCTGGTAGAACACAATATTTATCTTCAGAATACATTTTTCATATCTCTCTAGGTGCGAAGTGTAGGTGCGCCAAACTTTTCACTCCGATAGCACGCGATTTCTCCTGAAAAAGACAATTATTACCTAGCCAGTTTGTGAAAGCTATTTAACGAGGGAAAGTCCTTCCATGGACCTTGATATCACATGGGGTACGCAGGGAGCCTGTATTCGCTTGCTCGATAAGCTCTCCCGATGTAACTCCCGACCGATCATTTAAACGAAGTTGTTAAATTTAAAGCGTTGAGCAGCGTCGGCGTTGTAACCGGCAGAGCGAACGAGGAGCGAAGCGAAGGATGAAAGTATGGGGGAGCCTGAGGAGGAAACAAGCGGGGAAGCGTTCGGGCACAGTGAAGAGGGTGCGATGAGCAGGGCACGTTTGGGAAGGCGGAACCCATCTGGATGCAGTTTGGTCAGCCGGGCTCCAAATTTGCGACTGGAATCGTGCAGCTGCAAAATCGCGGCAGCTACTTAACGAACTGGGATAGGAGTGCCAGCCGAAGAAAGTACTATGTGTGCGGATCTCAAGCTCAACAATTGCGTTCAAATTTCGCATTGCCGCTTACCATAATCGTCCATTGCATATTTTCTCTCACATTTTCAGTATCGGCCGGATGCCAGTGGCCATGGTCAGTTGCATCGCGGTGATTGTCTTTTGCATCTCCATCGGCAACGCTGCCAACATCGCCCTCTATATTGTGCTTCGCTTCTTCGTGGCAAGTGCAGTGAGTGCCCTCACACTCCCTCTCTACGTGCTACGTAAGTTTCCATTCTGGTATTTCTCGTTCACCTGCCACTTGTGTACCAAAAATGTTACTCGTGACCTCCTTTCTCATATCATGATAGAGCAGGATTCAACAAACCACAGAGTGCAGCTTTCTTTCGTTTTTGTTCAATCTTTCTACAAACAGCACTCATAACCAAGTTATGTTTTCGGTTTTATAAAATCGTAACCATGCTACCTGTTTCGTCTATGCTCTGTACCACACTAGCCCATAATTGTAGCTTTCCATCGGTACCAATATCTTGAAGAACAGGCATAGACGACCGGCACAATGCTGCTACAAAAAAGCCCGATTTCCAGGGGAGGAGTGGGAACGCAACCCATTAGCGCCCAAGTGAGCCCACATGATGCCTTTACTATACTAATCTGAAGCCCGTGTCTGTAAGTGTGTACCAAGTACTACCAAGTAACACTACGTACTCGAAGCAATTAGACCTGAAAAAATTCTGCGGGGCCCCAAGTTGCGAGCGTCACCTGACGGCGCGTTTCAGAGCCCTGTTGTCGCGTGCGCTGTCATGTTACATTTCCAGGCCATTCGAGGCTCCCACACACTCACCATAGTTTTGGCGCTGTATGGCCTTTGTTGCCTTTGTGCCATCAGATCCATAATCTCTCTCTCTCTCTCCCTATTCGAAGCCTTCATTTGAATAAAATACTCCGCGAGACATCTGTCAACATATTTCCTGCTGTGTAATTCTTGTATAGTATAGCCGTCATTTGTCCTGATGCGTAATTTACGTACGACACCCCGTGTACGGTTCCTATTACTTTGAACACAGTAACAACAACTTCCCCAATTTAGCTGCTGAGTCAGCAAGAAACAATGTCAAGCTCTTCCAGGGCGTAAACGAGGGCGTCCCGACCAGTGTCCATTATGAAAGTATGAGTCTTTCACTACCTGCAGTTATCGAAGTGGTGGCAGTGTCGAACCGAGGGTTGTACGGCATCATCATAGCGGGAGGTTACGCTGCGGGTACAGCCTCTGTCCAAGTAGCCCAGAGTTTGAATGTTGGCTGGCGCCTCTTCCAACTGTTGCTCATGGTACCGACAACGACGCTCGTCTTAGGATTACCGTAAGTGAACAATCAAACATGTTTTGCCCTAGATCTATACCGTTTTGACGATCCCGTCCAAGATACCATACAGGCCCAGCCGCGTGAGGCGTTTTCTCAGCGGCGCAACGGCCCCGTTTCGTGTCTGCGGCCAAGCCCGGGGGGACGCCGTCCTTGACGTTCGAGACAGACTGATCGCGATCGCAAGAGATGGAAGTGTCGCCCAGGCTTGCCCAATCAGAGAGTAGCATCAGGCTAACATCCGGCCTGTGCACTATTGGGGTGCCCATATAGATAGCGGCTCGCAGAATTGCCCTGGTGGATCGCGTTCGACAGAAAATCCCTGTGTAAGCGTCCATAGTTTAAGCATACAAAACACAAAGGGGAAAGTGTGCAGCAGATGGATTAAGACGTAAACTAAAACTGTACATTCGCTTCCCGTGTTTGGGTACATTGTGAAGTTGAATATCGGAACAACATTCACAGCAAATGACTCTGTAAGTATAGTACGCGTTGGTGCAACATCCTGTTCGTTATAATATGTCTTCGGTCAAAAGCACCAGTGATGCTTGACATTCTCACTTCAAAAGAAATGTGTTTATCAGGAAGTGAGGAGCTTCTTTCATTGAGATACTATGAAAACTCCCTGCCTTCCCGGAAGCACTGCATGCAGTTACCTTTGGGCATTTCTCACAACAGCGTCGCGTGCCGCTGGAAGAAGTCAGGCTGTCTGCCGCTCGAAAAACGCAGCCTGGGGTTGGGCCTCAAAATGGCGAACTCCGTCATAAACCGTTCCGTCTTTGCAATAGATGGATCCAAGAATCTCCACGGTGGCTCATCTCCCGCTGGAATCTGAGCAAAGCCGAAAATGTGGTTCTCACTATTGGCAGGATCAACGGAACGAAGCCCGAACGCACTATGGAGCTCTGGCGGAGCATTCGCCTTGATCTGGAAAAGGTGAGAAACGGGTGTCTCTTTTGTGCTTAGACACCCGTACAGTACACCTCATGATATGGAAAGGAATATAGTGTCGAATATGGCGTCTTCGAGGGGTCGAGAGGATTGTCAGGAACATTCACTTAAGCATACAATGAAGATGAATGTGCAATTCCAGGAAGAAGAGAAGTACTCCGAAATGTTGAGAGTGGAATTACTGAGCGTTCTTCTTGCCCCAAGTTTAAGACGAACCAACGTAATTCTTTTCTACTCTTGGTAAGTGGTCTACTTTCTACTCTAATCATTCTGCCCGGGTCATTCTACTCGAATCATTGCCAATATCGATGGAGCGCTACATGTTAGTCGGAATAGCGGTAATGGTAATACATTAGGAAGACCGCAGACATTATTTGACACGCGAAATGTTCCCACACCTTCATCTGGTCACAGCTGCTCGGAATAAAGCTTATTCTACTCACTATCTTACAAGCTAAATCATTAAAGGTGTGAAACCATTTTAATACCTATGAAGGAATCACATTGTAAACATCGATTTATGTGTATTGATTTATGCACGTCAAAACACTATGCAATCCCGCGTTACGGAGCTGTTGCACTTTGGAGGTCACAAGCTGTACAAGCCCCTCCTTTCCTCTCAGATCTTCACCTCCTTCCCCGTTTTCGTACTGATGTTTTCTAACCTCTACCCGAGAAACGTCATTATGACGTTGGTAGACAGACTGAAACCGAAACAAATCTGAACAGGAGGGCTGGGTCCCACGAATGGGCACTTGTTCTCTGCTTCCTTTCGGTTGCGTCCCTGTCATGAACCATCGTAATCCCCACAAGACCGTGGCTTTCGGACGCGGTGTTGTTCGCCCCTAGCTTTGAGGGCAGTCGAACACTATGACATCATTTGTTTACGAACGGGGAGAGGTCTATTGCGGAGAAAGGAAGTGAGTAGCTTTCTGTTTCCACGACGATGGTAAAAGCTTGTAGAGACGGAAGCGTTCACCGTGGAACGGGAAAGCATGCACGGATAAAACGTCACTTCCTGTTGTCCTCCCCCATTTTGTCAGCGCTGGTGGACGCCACCATCAATGGTGGCCCGAAAAATTCGCAGTTTTAAAATCCCAAAGTAAAAAAGGAAAACATTAGGAAAACGTAGCGAATCCAATGGCCTGCGACGGTGTACGAAACACAGTCATACATGTAGTAGGTTACATGGGGTCCTAAACTCTTTAAGCGTTCGTTTTCTATAAAGTGTGCTTTGCCGTTTGAGCTGGAGCCACAATCCTATGGTGGCCGCAAATGAGCGGCTATCATAGTGATATGGTCGTGGAAGTAATCACTCAATCGATAGATGGTTTCAAAAAATTCCAAGAGCTCCATGCGCGCGCTTTGCATCGTTGGAGGTTATTATCATGGGGAAGGGAGAATTGTCCTTCATGTTCCGTTTTGTCTCACCTTGACACCTGGTGGACTGTAGGCCGTGAGAGGAGAAACCAAACAATTTGGATACCTTCTTCTCCTCCTGGGTTCCTGTTGAAGTACATACTGTGGTGAGAAGAAAGGGTGGGACGTGAAATAGGCAGTGTTGCTGTAAGTTTAAGGTCTACGTAACATCGAAACATCTGAATGATTTGAGCCTACTGACAGAACAGAAAGCCACGGTGGTGCTCTGGACCGGCGGCCCTCCTTTCGCTATACACGTTTTTTTTTATTATCGTGAAAGATTTTTACTTAACGAACCATGTCGTACCATATATTCCGTCCTTTTTTAGGGAGGTTTGATACTACAAGATGTCTAATTACTTCAGACTCATTAATGATCTCTGTCAAAAGCGAGAGTGCAGAAGGGGGCACAACTGTCGTTGAAACATGCATGTGCGTTGAATATTTGCGTTGAATTTTGCAATATGCAACCGAAGGCCCACGCGCCCCTTCGGTTTTCGCTCCTGTCGAATGTCTGCGCTGCGGCGAATGTCATGAACTCCTGACATTCGCCGTCGTCAGCCTACCAGGGCTGCATAGCGGTTCCCTGTCCAACAGATTAGTACCTGCTCCAATAATCTCCATCGCTTTAAGGCACGTGGTCCCCTGATGTCGAACAAGCGCTGTCCTGATGGTTTCGGTGTCGCTACATTTGCATGCAAAATTTCGCGATGGCATATCAGAATATGTTTTCTTGCCCAACATTTTCATAGATTAAAACGAAAATTGGCTTTCAAAGACAACTGCTTCCCATTCTGTTATCTCAGTTTTGCCGAAAGCCCCTAAGTACTTGTCTGCGTGTCCTTCGTCCAGTGCGTGCTTTTGTTGCACTCATCCTTATGGAAGCCCCTAATAAACCACTTAGCTATCTTTGGATAACGAGGTCAAATGCCGCAGCTACATATTCACTTAGAGTGAATGTCCGCATGGCCGCATAACGCGTGTGGACACACAACAGCACCTATGCTGATCTCCAGCTTCTTTTTTTAAAAAAGTGATCTATAAAGAAGGTCATGGTCGGCTCATTGGAAAATCCAACGGAAATGCGTTAGCACTAAAACTTGAAAACCCTTTTGGTACTCCCATTTACAACGCTGCGCAATCCCTCAACGACTATTCACAAACGTTACACAAGCCTTGATACGACCATAGAGAAAGCTGCCGCAAGACAGTATCCGCCTTTCGGGCTTCCTCCGATTCAGCTTGGCTGTCTCTTGGAGGAGCCTCAGCCTTCTTTCGCCGCCGCTCCTCCGCACCGCTTTCGTAACCCATTGTGCGCCAACGCAGGCACGTCTGAGCCTGCCGACCACCACAGCTGCACCGCCGTGCCGACGCGCCGCGTCGCGTTCCCCACGCGCCCTCTCTCTTTCGCTCCCTCTACATCACGGCGCATGCGTGCCGCGCGGTGGCTACAGATAGACGACGACGCGGTTCTTTCGTAACTATAGGAAGCTAATGCTAACGAATTTAAAAACACACACCTCGTATGACATCGTTTGTAACGGTCCTGGACAAACTCCAGCGTGCTGCCGATCATATCCAATCATTAACGGCAGCAGATAACCGGCGATGTAATAATTTGTTCTCATTGTCCTTGCAAGGTTTACCGTCTCACTCACGTACTACGGCATCCACGTCTACATGATGATGAATCCCAGCACGACGATGATGGTGACCCTCCTCACCTTCCTGCCTATTGCCATGTTGACGTACTGTGGAATGGAATACCTGGGACGCACACGGACCCTGACCTGTGCCATGTTCCTGAGCGCGTTCTCCTGTTTGCTGGACGTATTCTTTCGAGGCGGTGAGTTTCGTACGCTTAGTTACAAAAAAGTAAGAACAAGAACCGCTAAAGCGATTGTCCACACGAAGTTCTGCGCTTTTTCACGTCCGCGTTTAGAGGTATGCGCGAACCGTTCTCGACCCGTGCACGGGTTTTGGAAGAACTACCCGTACCCGAAGGTCGTTTGGGTATATCCGCACACCCGCACTACAGGGGCGTGCAGGTGACTTGCACAAGTTACAAGATGCTAGAGTACTGCAGCGCAAAGAAGAAAAACACGAAAGCGTTTGTGGACGGTGTGGTGTCACCACTATGGCGCATGTGTAGAGGCACGAGTGCCATCGTGATCAATAAAGTGTTCTGGAACTGGCTGTGGTCCGAGCAAGACACGACATTTTGGCGACGTCGGACGGACCTACGTGGCGATCGAAAAGGGGGTGTGCATCCATCTATTCAGATTATAGTTATGAATTTCGGCGCTCCTGCTGCGGTGCCGCCGTTTCTTGACCGACCTGGCAAGCCACCGATACCATGGACTCAATAGAGACGTATCTTCGAAAATTACATACTTGTCATCAATGCCCTATCCTATACCCCAGAACGACTGAAAGCTGTGCTACTTCACTCTTTGGGAACAGAAGGTCAACGGATCTTCTATACGCTGCCAGCTGCTGACGTACCTACCACACAAACGATCGAAGGAGCATCGTCCACAGGCACGACCAATGTTTATGTGCAAGCGCTAGCTACGCTTGAAAAGAGGTATGCCGAAAGTTTCAACGTGATAGTGGAACGTCGTAAGTTCCGACAACGAGCACAACTCCCCGATGAAACCGTCGAGGACTACGTTACAGCTCTTCGAGGACTCGCCATTACTTGTAATTACGGGACGATGCTTGATGAAACTCTGCGTGACCAACTTGTCGATAAAGCTGTATTGCCGCAGGTACGGGAACGTTTACTACTAGAGGGCTCAGCACTTACTCTGGACAGAGCGGTTCTGCTAGCGGGTCATGTAGAACAGAGTCGGAGAGCAGCTCAACAGCAGCTTCATGAGGAATCCGTAACAGTTGGACGACTTTCCTACAATAGAAGGAAGAACTCGCCCCGGGACAGAGGGACAAACAAGCCCCGGGACAAGCTAAAAACAAAGAAATCAGCTGTCTGCTATCGCTGTGGCTCAACGCGCCATTTGGCTAACTAGCCAAACTGTATAGCACGGGATAAGGAATGCTTTAAATGCAAGAAAGTAGGTCACTTCGGAGCCATGTGCAAAGGTTCAAGCAAACAGCACCATGGTACTACTCGTGAAGTAGTAAGATACCTCAGAGGACGAAGCCAGTTCTCCGAATACTGCAAGTGCTATGCTTCTCGAGGTGCATACGACCAAGGAAAAGGCCATCTACGTTTCAGTGGAGGCTGCAGGCAAGAATGTCAAGTTCTTAATTGATACAGGATCGTCTGTTTCCATACTATCCTGGGACGTCTACCAGTCTACCTTCTCGGGAGAGTTTTCACTTCGACCAGCTTCGATTCAGCTTCATGATTATTCAAGAAAGCAGATACCAGTGCGAGGGTGCGTTGTCATCCCTGTCAAGTACAAGACGCAGAGCGTTTCACTTCTATTTTACGTAGTGCAGCAAGGTACTACACTCTTAGGACTTGATGCAGTCGCAGCACTGGATTTACACATTGACGGAGCGCAAATGCGATGCCTAGAGACAACGGTGACGACGTCTGATTGCGAGTACATTGCGAAGTGCGAATTTCCGCAACTGTTTGCTCCAGGGCTGGGCGTTGCTAAAGGTTACGCACACAAAGTGAAACTGAGACCAGAAGTGGAGCCCACTATAGCTAAACTTCGAAGACTACCGCTAGAGGTAAGGAGCGATGTCTCCAAGGAACTGAAGAAACTCCTGGACATGGATATCATAGAACCCATTGATGCGTCACCATGGGTATCGCACATTGTCGTCGCTAAGAAAAAGGACGGTCGTATTCGACTTTGTGTGGACCTACGAGCGCCGAACAGAGCTGTCATACCGGATTGCTATCCTCTACCACACATAGAGGAACTTGTTAACAGACTCGCCGGTGCGAAAGTCTTCTCCAAACTAGACCTAACTGCGGCATACCACCAGCTACCGCTAGCAGAAGAAAGCCGTGATATCACTGCTTTTATCACGCACGATGGATTGTTCCGTTACAAACGGGTATGTTTTGGCCTGGCGTCAGCACCCTCTGCCTTCCAGAAGCTCCTCGCTAATGTGCTCAAAGACTGTAGTGGAGTACTACACTACCTTGATGACATCATCGTTCATGGAAAAAGTGAAGAGGAGCATGCCAGGAATTGACGCCAGGTTTTGAGATGTCTTTCGGACGCAGGTCTACGGCTAAACGAGAAATGCATGTTCGGTGTCAGGAAACTCACCTTTGTGGGTCATACAGTCGCGGAAGGAAAAGTTATGCCGCTAGAAGAAAACGTAAAGGCCATTCTGGAAGCTCCAGCACCCACCGACTTTCGCACATTGAGGTCATTCCTGGGCATGACTGGACATTATGCGAAATTTATAAAGAATTATGCGGACGAAGTGGAACCGCTACGTCACTTGCTCCGAGGCGAAAAACACTTTCAGTGGAGCACAAACGCTCAATTATGTTTTGAGAGGCTCAAAAGACTCATGTCCACATGCTCAGCGTTGAGCATGTTCGACCCGACACTTCCAGTTACTGATGCGTCTGGCTACGGCCTCGGCGCAGTACTGCGCCAATGGGACGGTAACTGTTTTCGAACCGTGTCTTTCGCATCCAGAACTCTAGCCGCCCAAGAAAGAAAGTACTCCGCTGGAGAAAGGGAAGCTCTGGCATGTGTTTGGGCAATAGAGCACTGGCACGTGTACCTCTGGGGTCGTCCTTTTAATCCGGAAACAGATCATCAGGCGTTGCGAACTCTGTTGGGCACCCAAGGAGCCGGACATCGACCGCTTAGAATTTCTCAGTGGTTAACGCGACTACTTAATTACAATTTCGCCGTCGTGTACAAGAAAGGAACAGAGAACCAGGTTGCAGATGCACTGTCACGGCTACCCATTCCCAGTACTGAGGAGGGAATTCCTGAAGACGACACTGTCTGCCTAATTACAGAACGCATCTCGAAAGACGAACTACAGAGAGCCACTGCTGCTGACCCGGTATTACAGGATGTAATGCGCTACCTAAGCACACAGTGGCCAACGAAACTGACCCTCCCAGACAAATTAGCACCGTTTTTCAACCTTCGAGCGGAACTGTCTCAAGTCGATGAACTTTTGCTGCGTGGAGAAAGGATTGTTGTCCCTTCCACGCTGATCCCGAAGGTAATTTGCCCTGGCACATGAGGCGCATGGCGGCATGGTGCGTACCAAGCAACGGCTTCGTCAGCTGTACTGGTGGCCTGCAATCGACAGCAGCGTCGAGGCTGCCATTCGCGAATGTGCCGTGTGTCAAACGGCTGACAAGTCGGCAACAACAGTATCAGCCCTACTTACTCCGGTACCGCTCCCAAACGCCCCGTGGGAAAAGCTCGGAATGGACATAATGGGTCCTTACGAGGAAGCACCACACGACTGTCGCTACATGATTACACTGATAGATTACTACAGTCGGTGGCCTGAAGTTTGTTTTTCAAGTGCGGTCACCAGCACGACCGTCATCAAGTTCCTTCGACAGGTTTTCAGCCGGGAAAGCTACCCCTCCCAAATCATTACGGACAACGGACCTCAGTTCGTCTCACAAGAATTCGAAAGTTTCCTTCAAGGATGTGGAATTCGGCACACTTGTTCCTCTGTGTACCACCCGCAAGGCAACGGGATGGTCGAGCGGTTCAACCAAGTGTTGAAGAATTTCATACAAATATCACGCTTTTTCGCGTCCGCGTTTAGAGGTATGCGCGAACCGTTCTCGACCCGCAGTGCACGAGTTTTGGTGGAACTACCCGTACCCGAAGGTCGTTTGGGTATATCCGCACACCCGCACTACAGGGGCGTGCAGGTGACTTGCACAAGTTACAAGATTCTAGAGTACTGCAGCGCAAAGAAGAAAAACACGAAAGCGTTTGTGGACGGTTAATCGCACTCTTATTTCGTACATATCAAGTGCATGATACATAATTGCTGGAAGGACGATCATCAAATTGTCATAAAACGCATTGGAAGTCTGGTTTTTTGCGCTGGGTTATTTCGCGAAAAAGCCACGGGAAAGAGGGACACGGAGGAACATACAAAGAACACGTAGCTTCAAAGTGAGCATCTAGGAGTTTTGCTATCATGAACACTTATCACTCCCTCCATTGCTACCTAACCATTCTCTAAGTAACAAAGACACACTACGCTGCCTACAGGGCAACATTGTCGGGCTTTAGTCAGACTTGTGCGTAACGCGTTACTAGCAGTTGCGCTACTTGTAATCAATTAGTTTGTTGAGTAATTTTTCGAGTAATCAGTTACATTTCTGAGTAATCGATTACTCAGTAATTGATTAGTTTTCCCGCAGAGATTAACTTTCAGATGTTCTGCCTCATGTCAAGCCCCCCGTGCCGTCAGCCTTTTTTTTTTGGGGCGTCATTACTATAACGTTCCGGAATTTCAGCGTCTCTCTCCCTAATCTTTTCCAGCAACACCAGTGTGGCGGTACCTGAAGATTCGGAGGCTGAGTCATGGGGAAGATCACGTAAAAGATTGCGATGATTGCAAAAAACAGCCCCCAGGTTATCGCGGAACGCAAATTCTTTTTCACGGGCGCGGAAGAGGGAACCCAAGCAGCAAAATGCACTGAAAGTCGAGTGCAATAGGGGTGGACGGGTAGATGAAAGGCCTTGAACAGATTCATGAAACTAGAGAACATTGATAAGACACATACCGTCCACCCCTAATGCACTCGACTTCCAGTACATTGTGCTGCTTGGGAAGCTTCACCGGGCCCTTCACGGGGAGGGAGGGAGGGAGGGAGCGAGAGGAAGGGGATAATTGTGTTAGTATGGCATCCGTTGACTTTACAAAGAAAATCGGAGAATTTATCAAAGCACGAAACAACAGATAGGCAAGCAGATTTGGAAGAACTCGTTTCTGGTGTAGAGCGCTCTCTTTGGTCGGTTTTTGCGGGGTGAGAGGGGTGTCACGGGTTTGCTCGAAAAAAGAAGCTTGACTTGGTTGCAGTTCAGTTCCGGTCCCTGTCGTTTTTTTTATCCTATGTCCTCGTCCTACCCAGCACTGGGGTCTTTTAATTGTTTTTAATCCAATATGAACCAACCAGCCAAAACGCTTGCTCTGCTGTCATGGGGAAGTTCCACACGAGGTTCTTTCACAATCTGGTCAACGTTTTCCCGGGCGATAAATACGGTAGACGTAGAGATGTACCTGTCCCGTGGTTTTGGTTTTTGTGTTTTAGCTCTTTCCCTGATTCCCTGAGGCACACAAAGACGGGTATAATTTGCGCGAATAGAGAGCAACCAGCGGAGTAACGCGTTGCTTTTCTGCACCCTTAGAAATGAACTTCACCAATTGCACGCTCCCAGCTAACCATCATCCCGAATGACAACGTTCTCGTCCCTGATTTGTTGAAAATGGGAGGCGGAGCGTATTCTGTGCCGTGCATAATGGGCACAAAATAGGCTCGGCCTCCCATTTTCAACAAATCAGAGGCGAGAACGTTGTCATTGGGGATTACGGTTGGCTAGGGGCGTCCTATGTGGCGAAGTTCATTTTTTAAAGTGCACTCGTTACTCAATTACATTTGGACTCGAGTATTGGTAACGATAATCAATTACCTTTTCCTAGAAGTAACGGTAACGGTTACTTTTTTCGAGTAACGGGCACAAGTTTGGCTGCAGTTGATACAAGGTGCCCACTTCAACTGCGATCAGGATCGCTAAAAAACAAACAAATGTTATTATTACAATAATTGGATATACAGCTGCCTTTTTTTTGCCTTTACAGAATTTTCGTAAGGAAGCTATGAAAGGCAGCTAATAGTTGTTTTTGCAGTTGAGTTCTACGGCCAGGTGGACATACTCTGGAAGAGAGTATGTAACCCAAAGATGAATAATTACCACAAATTTTAATTGATCTTATCATAATAATAATTATGAAATTTCGGGCTAAAGCGAGATAGCAGATTGGGAGACTATCTGGTTGAACGCCGTTCCAAAAACCCTGTAACTCGTACGTGCGTTAAAAAAAAAAATATATATATATCCCCGAACTATATATATATATATATATATATCAGTCGAAAATTCAGTGGACGCTAAAAAAAACGACCTGTATATTCTTGGGTAAGTGGTTCTCCTTATGGCCGCACAAGGAACGTTCTGCAGTGCTGCCCTATTCGAGTTTCACTAACGAAACCTTTTCATTATGAAATATAAAACTTTGTCCCAGTGACAACATGTGTTCCCTCTGGTGTGCTGGTCACGTTACCATATTAAGAAACAACGTTCGAGCCGGTATAGCACGCCACGTGGAAATCGTATTCGGAAAACGGCGGATTTGAAGGCCATTTTTGTTGCAGAAACGCACTCTTCACTTGCCGTTAAAGGGATTATCGCGACCGGAAACCTGTGTATGAGGCCCACGCTTTAATGTTCCGGCATGGTTTCACAGTCTCCTTGACTAAGTTTCTCCTCTGAAAACAGATTACGTGTTAAATAAACGAGTTTTAAAGACTCGTACCCCCTCTGCAGCTAAAGGAGGCCCCAGTGATATTAACGTCATGTTGATTGATGACATAAGAGAGGCACACGAATGGGAGCGCACCGCAAGCGATTATCTCCGAGCTGCTCGGCTTCGCGTTCCCACCACAATATACGTACCAAATGAAAAGTCATGGATAAATACGCCTACTTGGAACACAGTGTTGCCCTCCTGGCTGTACGAAGACGTCCCACGCTGACCATAAACAACATTCCACAAGCCGATCGCGGACTGCCCGCGACCTGCAGAGGCCGTTGGTCCCCTCACGCCGGCCGGTTGCAAAGTACCCTCCGCCCGCTCCCTGATATTGCCTTGATCGCGCCGAAGGGCGGTCACTGATTGGTCTTGTCCGACTGCCGCGTTCACTGATTTCCAGAAAGGTATACTCTCAACATCCGTAGTCCGGTATTGCCGTGCACGGCATCAAATTGTGCTGAAAACAAAACAAAACAACTAATTAAGCCAACTAATAAACTCAACTAATAACGCTCAACTTAACTAATTGATTATTGAGTTTAGCTCAACTCAAACTCAGAAAAGCTAATTCGCGATTTTCGACGTCATGGAACTTTTTCACACACTCATCATATCCTAGCTGCTCTACAGCGAACAATGCTCTGCGTGTCAAAACAAATCCACGTGTGTAGCACAAACGACCAAAACAGCTCCGGAGTTGGACCGACGAGCTCGCGCCGATTGCGCGGTCTCATCACTGGTCCCCACTCCTGTCGTATACATACTGCGCCGTCCTGTGAAGACGCACACCATCATCTCCGGCGCCTCAAGGTCATGCGCATAGGTCATTGCGAAGTAGGTCCATTAACGATGAGAACCGAAGAGTAGAACGGCGCTCTAGTTTAGGAATCAAACCTCGAGCGATGCGACAGTCCCTTTAAGCCGCGAAACAACAACAAGTTTCTTCTTTTATTTCCCTGAAGAGCGTATTTCTTTGGGAGCCACAAAAGTGACCTCCAAATCCGAAATTTTTTGTAGGCCATTTCCGCGCGCTTTTTTCTTTTTCGCTCGACCTTTTTTCTGAAAAAAGCAAACTACAGAAATCTCAATGTACTCTTTCTATCTCCCTCTCCTTCGCAAGAAGCACGAGAGACCTCTGATTGGTCTCCTCAAATGATCTCCCACACGATGATTGGAGAAATCGTTCGTGGAGACCAATGAGAGAGCGCTCCGGCGGTGGCCCGCTGACTGTGCGTTTGCCATGGGTGTTCGATCTCCAGACGCTGTAAGGCAAATGCCGGCACAGTTCTCCCGTAAAGTCGGCCCAGAGCGCACGGTCTCCCCCGAGCAATGTGCAGTTACAGCGGCAGGCAGATCGCTCGGTAGGAACACACCACCGAGAGAGAGCGCTCCGCATTATCGACTTTTTTCGAGAGATGGAGATGGAGAGAGGAGGCAAGAGAGGAGAGGGAGATACGGGGTTAGTACGAGCCCTGGTCCGACTGGGGTCCTGGAAAAGTGCGGTTCCTTTCTCTCATAAATCGTCGAACGACGCAACGGACGAATCTCGTTCGTTTTACGCCGGTTTTAAGATAACAGCACCTTGCCAGAGCTGGCAGTTCGAAATGCCCCGGAAGCAGAAGGAAATGTCTTCGAGCAAATCCTCAGAATCCTAGAAGCCATCGAAGCGGAGCAACTATAAGCAAGTTTTGCCTTTCATTGCAGATGAAGGAAGCGCCGTTTCAGCAGTTCTGACAGACACCCTGGAAGTGTTGGGGATCACCGTTGCACAGACTGTGGTGGTGCTCGTTATCGCCGAAGTGAACCCCACAGCCGTGAGGACCATCGCTGTCTGTTGCGGTTTTGTATGCAGCAGGAGCGGAATGATCTGCGCTACTCTCGCGCAACATCTGGTAATGTCCTTCATATCGCTTGAAAGGTCAATATGACTTTCATTGCACACGTTGGAGTGGTTGTGTTTGCAAGCGTCTATAACCTGATTGATGTGCAATTCTGAATACCGAGGTGCTTCCGTGTAAGCGAGAATATATCCAGCAAGTTCATTTCTTCCCGTATAGTGGACACTCCCTAGTGTCGGACCACCAGTCCTGTACGGTGTCTTCTGTCTGGTCGCTGGCATCTTCGTCACCTTCGTGCCGGAAACGAAGGCAGCCAGGTTACCGGAGGCTGTCAAGAAATTCAATATGTTCGAGTGAGTTTTCATATCTTAAAAGAACGACGAGCGCACCCGCAAGGGGGGTCGAAACCAGTATCCGCCACACTCACGTGACGTCAATATGTGTGTAACGACATCTCCCGCAAATAATCATGCGCGTACCGTGTATTTAATAATCGATAAGCTTCTTAATTACAATGATGCACTTTTCTTAAAAATATACCTGGCGCTTGTGTCACAGTCACGTGATCACTGCTAACATGTCACAAACTCTAGTGTGACAACAACAAACCGTGGTCCTCGGTAACCGCGGTTTGTTCGGGTAAGGACAAGGTTAAGAGTGGTTAGGTGGTTAAGAGTGTCCGTTAACAAGATGGTTAAGAGTGTTCGTGTGACAAGTGTACATATTATTCTGCTCTCCGTTCGTTCACTCATGCTCCAGCTCAGTCGCTATATTGAGTATGAGTGAGAATGATCAGGAGTGAGCTCTTGTTGATGAATGTTGCTATAACGAATTCAAACATCTCAGGGAAAAGAAGTGCTGACACCAGCAATCGAACCTGGGTCTTCTGAAGGCGAGTTCCCACATACAGCGCTTCGCTTTATGGCGCTAGAACATCGCCCTCAAAATCTTGCGCTGTTTTTCCGTCTGCCGTTCTCACATACAACCAGGGTGTTTTTCATTCCGGTTTTCGTTCCGGTTCTACCATAAACGGTCCGGTACCGGTTCCGCTCCGGAGCAAAAAAATAACGATTCATACCGGTTTTAACCGGCTTCTGGTGGGCATATTGATTCCCAGAAAAAAAAAGTCGATGTTGCGAAATGTAAACCCATTTACTGCGCATTCATGGTATTTGATGCTAATAGGCAGCTGTGAAATTCGTAGCTCTTGGTTCCTGTAGGTGACTGTCTCTTCAAATAGGCTTTCTCCTTTCTTGAAGCGCATGATAAAGACGGACTTGTTTGTTGTGATGTTATACATACTTTCTTGCTGGATTGGTGCGATTGCATCCCATCCCAATGTCTGTTGCTGCTTCCTAGCCAGCAAGCACTACCGCACGAGTACGACGCAAATCGAGGAACATCCTCACTCACAAACGCGCTTTTTCTTTTCTTCGTGTCCTGTCCACAGAAGAGGCACCACTTTGCACGCGCTTGCCTGGCGGATACGTAAATGTATTCAACTTCGGTGCTCGCAAACAAGGGACGCGTTGCGCGACATTACCGATAGAGAAGCCATTACGCACCCCCTGGGGTCGCTGTTTAGTTGAGGAGAGTTTGGGCGGATGAAATTAAAACGAACACTACGGCACTTTGGTAGAGAGCCACAACCGGTCACATGTACCTGTAAGCAGGGTGTCGGAGCGAACCGAAAACCGGAACCGAAAACCGAAAAAAACCGCTATTTTGGTGCGAACCGGAACGGAATCGAAACCGTATACGTTTTTTTCGCTCAGGAGGGAAACCGAAAAATATATTTAACGGTTTTCGGTCCAAGAAAAAACTTCGCCCGTTTGGACTACGGGTAGGCGAATGAAACTGACGTCGTGTGCTCTGAAGTCATGGATACTGTACGAGGGTTACGGTTACGGTGGAATGAATGTTGGTATAGTACGACCCTTAGGCTGCCTTTGTAATGGTTTATCGTTGGCGCACACGCACAGACTTCGAGGTACACGTGACTCTCTAGCAATGTGCCGTAGTGTTCGTTGTCATTTGATCCCCCCCAAGCTCTCCTCAACTAAACAGCGACCCAAGGGGGCTGCATAACGGCTTCTTTATCGGTAATGTCGCGCAACGTGTCCCTTGTTTGAGAGCAGCTACGTTGAATACATTTACGTATACTCGAGGGCAAGCCCGTGCAAAGTGGTAACTCTTTTGTGGACAGGACACGAAGAAAATAAAACGGAGCCGTCGAGCGCGTTTGTGAGTGAAGGTGTTCCTCGATTTGCGTCGTACTCGTGCGGTGGTGCTTGCCGGCTAGACATGAGCAACAGACATTCGGATGGGACGCAATCGCTCCAACCCAGCAAGAAAGTACTTTACGTATGACATCACGACAAACAAGTCCATTTGTAGCATGCGCTTCAAGAAAGGAGAGAGCCCATTTGAACAGACAGTAACCTACAGGAAACAGGAGCTACCGATTTCACAGCTGTCTATTAATATTAAATACCATGTATGCGGAATAAACGGGTTTAGATTTTGTAACATTGATTATTATTATTTTTTGTGGGGATGAATATTCCCAGCAGAAGCGGAACCGGTTAAAAACCGGTATTAACCGTTATTTTTTTGCTCCGGAGCAGAACCGGTACCGGATCGTTTACGATGTAACCGGAACGAAAACCGGAACGAAAAACGTTTCGGTTCGACACCCTGCCTGTAAGTATACGTGCGCGAACGATAAAACGTTAGAAAGGGAGCCTAAGGGCCATAGTATACCGGACATACATTGCACCGTAACCGTAACCCTCATAAAGTATCAATGACATGACTTCAGAACGCACGACGTCAGTTTAATTCGCCTACTCGTAGTCCAAACCGGCGAAGTTGGACCGAAAACCGTTAAATAAATTTTTCGGTTTCCCTCCTGAGCGAAAAAAAACGTATACGGTTTGGATTCCGTTCGGGTTCGCTCCAAAATAGCGTTTTTTTTTTCGATTTTCGGTTCTGGTTTTCGGTTCGCTCCGACACCTTGCATACAACCGAGCACATAGCGCTATCCTGCAGGGGTCACGGGATATCTCATTGCGACGTGATGCATCGGTGCTACCGTCATTACGTACTGTCGGCGTCGGGTATCCGTAGCATGATGGGGTTTGACACTTTCGATGCTGTGATCGCTATACCAGACTATAGTAACCAAACACCCACGTATTGGCAAATGAAACTCGTGGCCATTTCCACGTCGTCGTCGTCGTCGCATTCCCGTCTTGCTGCTTCGAGTGATCGGAAGCAAAACAAACCCCAGCTTCCGCGACGTCCCGGCTCAAAGAAGCTCAAGATTGGCCAACGCAGACCCACCGCTCAATATAGCGCTGAAAAAGTTTACCGGGCTCTACTTCAACAAGAGCGGTTTTATAGCGGTTCGTAGCAATGCGAGGAGGAAAATATAGCGCAATTTTCTAGCGCTATGTAGCAAAGCGCTATATGTGGGAACTGGCCTTAATTTCCTGTCAGGTATGCTAACCGCTAGATCACACCAGGGCACCGTTTCCCTCAAGATAGAGTGCATAATAGTATGACCTACTACTATACTAGAGACGTGGACATCAGCAAAGCTCCCTGGACTGAGATAATAGTTCTGGCAATCGCCGCTTCGCTGTGGAATTTGGCACTAGCTAGCGCTATTCGTTACCACGCGCTAAACTGCAGGCAACGTATGGTGGCCTGTGTTGACAACGACGAGGTAGTACGGGAGAGGCTTAGCGCCTGCTTAGCAACAACCTGTGTGGCGGACGAACGACGGTGACAATGATGATAGTAGTGGACATGTCATTTCCTCTCCCTAATAATGGTATGTGGCGCTTGCAGCAGCCCCTAGCGTAACTAACCCATGACCCGGGTCTCCCATAGGCGATTGCCATTCGGGTATTCGTATCGCACTTCTGGTGCTTTTTCATCGACTACTACTCGTAATGGTACTTGGCCTCCCTTTCTTGTGAAACTACGAAATTGTGGAAAACATTTAACCAGAGAAGGCCAGGAGTAAATTTAATGCTGGCACTTGCAGAATAGACACCAGCAATGGAATATGAACTAGCACCCTCTGGTATGCCACTGCGCTAGCTACCTTCTCTTCAACGCATCGAGTCACGCTAGGAAACAAGGGAACACGCGCTTTTACCCTCAACACATTTTCTGCTACATTGCTGCCAATCACTCCCACATTCACGCGGACGCACACGCTCGTGGCATCTTTCTCGGGTAAACGTAGCAGTTGATGAGCCTCTTAAGCATTGAAAGACGCGCACAGAACATGCCTCAGAACGGCCAGTTGCAAAATTTAACGGCTCATTTCCTAGGGCAGCTCGATACTAGCTTCCTCAGCATATGAAGATAACCGCGTCGTCTGTTACAAAATTTACGTCATCTTGACTCCCACGCACAGCTCGCGATGAGCGCAGACGCGCCGCAGAAGCAGCTCTGTCGTCTTGAAGACGGACGCGTAATGCGCTGTTGAGAGGAGGTCGTCGGTCCGTACTTCGTCGCCTCGTGACTCCTCCGGCTCACGACCTACTTAATAAGAGAACGACCAGTTCACTTGACCCCCCTTCCAGCGCCGGCTTTTTTGTTATTCATATGTTTGCCGCAGGAGCATTGGTGGCGCTGCCGACATTCCCTACTTCAATGGGGGTTGTAGTGCTTATGCGGTAGCTTTCTACGGACTTCTTCGCATCCGCGTCAGATATTTGTGCCTTCTTTTTTTTGTTTTTTGCCAAACATATCGTAATCTTTACGCACCAAACCGCCACGAAGACCTCAGTTCACATGAGCATGGTTTATTCCGTAGTGCCTTTTTGCAAGGCAAGATGCCTCCTCGCGTGAAAAGCGAAAAAGTGTGCTGTCATCCATCTGAGATATTTCTCCAAAACCTTGCAATTCAACTGCGGTCACTTTTACTTTGCCCCTTAACATATTACTAACATTTCTTCCTTTTCTTTTTGAGTATGTAGAAGAGATTTCGTACAACAATTCACTTTGGAGATACCGAATGTGTACATACAGATGCACTTGTTCAGTGCGTGATGGCACCAACTTTAAATTAATCTTAAATTTAAATAACGGCATACAGGAGCGTATCGCCACAGGAAGAGCAGCAGGAACTGCTCTTAACCTATGGCCCTTTTTTACCAACAGTGGTTAACTTTGGACTAAGATCCAGCGTTGCGTGATCTGATGAATATTCCAGTGACAGTAACTTCCTTTAGTGTAGCATAGTTAAGCGTTAAATTCAAGTTAAGGGACCGTTGTTCTCGGTTCAAATGCTAATTGGTGATGGTGAAACCGGGCCTTAGTCTATCACTGAAGGACTGGAACCGAAGCGGATATCGGTTTGGTTACGGTTCAGTGTCAGAACTCTGAAAGCGGTTACAGGTAGGAGGCTCGCCGTTTTAATGCTTGCGGTTACCGGTAACCAAGCAGTTGAACCGGTACTTTTTCGGTTTTCTTTAGGATGGTATCTGCTGGCTGCGTGGATGTCGCAGAAGCACGTTCAACGCCACTGATCAGAGTTGTAAAGAAATATATATCGCATCCAAAGCTGATCGCGTTCACGCGTGAGCATATTCTTATGAACCGGTAACCGAAATCACATACAGTAATTCGGTTCAGGTTGCGGCTTTGGTTAGTTGCGAATGGTGGATTGCAGATGTGGACATGGAAGAAATTTGGGTTCCAAGTCGTCTTCGGTTTCGCCCCGGTTTCAGTCCCTTTCCACGGGATTTCAGTCAATTTCAGTCACTTCCACGTGCCAGAGCATGATTGTCTCCACTGCTGGATCGCCAATGAGTTGATTGGACAGCGATATGGAGGTGATGAAAGGGCTCATCGTTGTCTGCCTCACAGATGTGGGCAACGTCACGACTAAAGCCCTGGAGGAAAACGCGTCCTGGGGCAACTTCAAGGGAATTGTGCGGAGATATGTCTAAAAGTGTCTGATGAAAACCCACGAAAAAATCCACACTGCACATCCAGCTCCGGGACTCGAACCCGGGTACCTCCCAAGATCTCCCAGGTATGGGGGAACTTGCTTTTCAAGGACGGCGTGGTATCAAATGAAGTACCTTGTACTGTGTACCAATATGTCATCGCACGAGAAAACAAAATAAACGGCGTCCATGTAAAGTATACCCCGACAAAACGAGCACAGGAGTCGATGTTGTACACTACAAATCAATATGGACGTCGAAAAGATGTACACGAGTCAATACGAACACCATCTCGTCACATGTTCCAATGCGGAGTCCCCCTGTTTTAGGGAATGTGGGCAGCGCGACAAGCGGGCGTTTCACCTGTGAGAGGAGGAAATTGCGAGGAGGTTCCGCGGACAGCCGCTCCATAGGGATTTGGGAAAGTGACCTGGTCGCTCTCTTATTAAGTAGGTCGTGCTCCGGCTACCCGCTAATGGACCGCTGACATTCTACCCCCAGCCATGCTGAGCTGAGTTGATCCAGCGTTCGCTTCCCGCATACCTCGACATATCTCTCGTCAAGATGCCGCATTGGTTCATCGAATGCGCCTCGACGTGCCCTTCACAGCGCAGTTGCTTTACTGCTTGAGGAAAGTTGACTCTCCCCACTGCAGTCACTGCGGTGTTGTAGAAAATCTAGAGCACATACTTCTCCATTGCCTAAACTACCAACCTTCCCGAGCCGTACTCTCCGGATCCCTTAACGAGCTAGACTCTCACCCCTTCTCTCAGAAACTGGCTTGGTCCCTGGCCACATCCTGCCCACTAATGCACTTAACCTTTTTGGATACCATCGGAGTTCGATACTTAGTGTGAAGGGGCTCATTATTTCATTCCCCGCATCACCACCAGCAGTGGAGTAGAGTATCGCCGATGAAACTCCCCAGTGGGGAGTTCGATGAAACTGCCGGCGAGTTGAAACTCGGGCGATGAAACTCCCCAGTCATCATCGTGTAATGTAGTTGTTGTTTGAGTAAAAAAAAATAGCAGAGGAGGTTTGAAAAAATGGGTGAAATCGGCGCACAGCATTTATGCGTGGCAAGCGTGGGAGTCAATATGGCGGCTTTGTTGCATTCGCTTCTGGAAAGGGTGACTCCACCCTACACAAAGGGAGCTAGTCTCTAGGCACCATACCGTTTTCATGTTCGCGTCGCCCCTAGCGGCGTAATGTCGAACGCCGTGTTTTCCTCCCAGTAATCATGCCGACGCTTATAAGAAACTGGCACGTCGCGTGGAAAAGCACAAAAACGGAAGACTGCAAGAAAAATGCGGAAAAGGTGAAAGTCATTTAGGAGTAATCAAAGCGTGATCAAGTTTCGACCCCGAAAGTGTATGTAACCTCGAAGCCTATTATCTCCCCCCAACTAACATGGCAGCATGCTTGTAGCTCGCTGGGCATGCGCGTACGTTTACTAGAAAAAAAGTCCATTCAATAACGGCAGTTGAAGATAACTACCATTGCTGGTGCCTCCTCTTCAACTGCTATCATTCAATATTGAAGGATACAACTGCGCGTCGTGAGGCTTGCGTTTTGTATACCTACGTTCCCCCACGTTCAGTTGCCTCATCCACTGCTACCTTTCATAATTCATTTCAGGCCCCATTTATTGTGGATATATTTTTGTCGCAGGATAGCCCCTCTTCCACTTGGAAGAAAGTCGCACAGAAGAAGAGCAGCAGAAAGAAGCCCTCGTCACAGCCCCGTTCATGTGGCTCGCAGAAGTCTCGAGCCTGTGCTCAGCAAGTTGGTGGAGATATATGGATCAGAGACGACCACCCTCTCGAGCTATGGCATCAGCGATGTTCTGCTCGACATCAGAGACGTCATACAGAAGTCGTCGGACACTAATCATTCCGCACTATAATAATGATGTATGACATATAATATAGACGTGTATACCGAGTGTCGGATAGACATAAATGAGTAAATTCGCCGATTCTGTGGTATTAAAAGTACAGTAAAGATATGTAACCTATTCGATGCTATGAACCCTCGGCAGAACACTGCACGGGCCGCGTTTTTGGACCCGGCCCGAGCTAGGCCTTCCCTTGATTTACCCGCCCGGGCTTGGCACGACGGCTGCATACCTAACCAGGGCACGACGTAAACCCGAAGGATCCCAAGTTTCTCGGCCCAAGCCCGGCCCAAGCCCAGCCCAAGGCCCAAGACCAAGGCCCAGTGTATGAGGCTGTAAAATTTGACCGGGGTTATCTAACAAAGGGTCAGACCTAGGCCCGGCAATGTACGGGCCCTGTCCCATAATAAACCCGGGCCAGCCCGCTGGCTGGGCTCTGATTTTCGGGTAGGCCTGCAGTGGTCTAACCCGCAATACCGTTACACAATTCGCAGGGAAAGCAATGGCGCAACTCTGGCGCTCGGCTTCCGGATAGCCTCACAAACGCCATTAAGTGGAGACACTAAGGGTACGTTCCCCAAAAGACCCGGGATACGGCGCTCGGGAGCCTGCCTAACGCGCCCAATGTATGTACGAGAGGTGTCAAACTGAGTGTACAAATGGCTCGCGCTACTTCACATTTCACACGCGACAGGCCTCCGTGTTCACCACGTAATGTTCCAAAGTTTCTGCAAACAGAAGACATGTGCTGGACAAGATGGCCGACAAGAGGTGAGCGCGCACATCGAACAGCGAATTGTCATGAAGTTTCTCGTAAATCAAGGCATAGTCGTCTGAAATTCACAGAAGACTTCAGGCGCAGTATGGCAAATGATACACTGGAGGATCGCATCGAATGTATAGGATCGCATCACAAAATCGACCCTGAAACCATAAGGGGCGATGTTCTTGCGGTAATGTGATCAAATCTGAAATGTGATGTGACGAGTCGCCTCGCACTGAGGACCGAAGCCATACGGTGTCCAAAAACTTTAGAAGTGACTTTAGGGCAGAACCACGGTCCTCTCTCACGAATACTCTCTCTGGTCACGAAACTCCACCGGAGAACAATAGGTCAGGTTTGCCTAGGGCGAACCTCTGCCGCGCGCAGGCGCGGCGTCGCTACTTGGGGAGAAAACGCCTGCTGATACGGTGGCCCCTGCTTCTGCCTGCGTTTTGACCAGGTATGGGCATAAATACATTTTTTGAGTATTTAAATATAAATACAAAATACTTTGTTGACAGGGGTATTTAAATACTATTCATAAATAGTTTTCAACATGAGTATTTAAACACAAAATATACTGTATTTAAATACCGTAACTGCTACCATAAATACTGTGAGGAAGATGTCATCTGGAATTATAGAAATAATTATGATCATAAGGACAAATCAAGAAAGAATAGCATTTATTTGTTAGATTACCATGGCGATTTTAATATTATAAATTTCTCGAAGAGTGCTTCTTTTAGGCATCTTCTGTTCGGCTGTACAATCAGATTCGAAAAATAGGACAGCATCTCCACAGGTGCCGATGAACAAATGCTTGTATTAAATTTGACGAAGATGCTTCGTAGAACAATGTAATCGGGTAGTCACGACCGTTGTCCGCAACAACAGTGAAAAACTCGCCATCTAAAATGGTTTGTCGCATGCGCATGCTAGCGCAAACCCGGCATAATTGCGCCCCAAACTCTCCCTTCTTCCCGAAAGGTCAAATGCAGGGTAACTTTAAGATATCAGTCAGTATATTCTGTATTTAAGGGTATTTATAAAGTATTTACAAGAATAAATACCCGAAAATTGGTATTTAAATATAATTATTTATAAATACATTTTTCAAGTCTGTATTTAAGTACAAAATATAAATACATGTATTTATATTTTAAATAGTATTTTAATTACAATGTATTTAAATACTGCCCATCCCTGGTTTTGACCAATAGACGCTTCTTTCTGAAATTCACGTACACCCTTAGACTGTGAATAGATTTCGGCTAATCTCTGCGTGCCGCGGACGTGCTGTGTTCTTACGAGCCGTTCGGGATATGATAATTCTGATGAAAAGGTATCGTTTTTCGCGTTGCCGACCGATGCCACCGAGCGAGAGAAGTGGAAGCGTTCAATACCTCGGACAGAGTACTCACGTTTCAGCTTTGAGTCAAAGTGGACACACGTGTGTGAACAGCACTTTGACACATCCGACATCGCCAGAGCGAACGAATGGCTCGTGACACGGGAAGCTTTGAATGGCACAACAAGCAAAGAGAAGGTCGCATTGCCTCGCGACAGGCCAAAGCTGCGTCCTGGGGCCGTGCCACAAATTTTCGACCTTTGTCGGCAGTACTTGAGCACCCCAAACCCTAAAAGTCGTGCAACGGGGAGGCAGCCAGCAGTGAAGCCGTCCTCGAAAGGAAAACGGACGAGTAGGGGCGGTACAAGCTCGGCGCCTCTCATCGACGTTGGAACAGGAGAACTCGGCGTTCAAGACCAATTAACAGCTAGGCACATCAGGTGAAACAGAAGATGCGTTGCTATTCATAGAAACCCGTTGAAACTTCTCTGTTGTACTTCACTTGACTGTAATGCAGCCAACAAGAGGCCATAATAAGACACTTTCATGAATTTGCTTTTCTAGCCTGTAGTGAAACTTGCAACAAGTCATGTCAGACTGATTCACATGTCTGCACAAAAGCACAATTTGACCGAATAAAACAGAAGCTGTGGGACACACAAAAGAAGCTGTACATCCCGGAGATAAAGTTTGTACACATCCGTGCAACCTGCAGGATGTCACATATACCTCACATGTATATGTCACATACCTGGGTGTTAGCGTTGGATGCAGTTCGCACTACATCCAGAAGCCAGCTGAAGTGCTTATTTTCTTTATTTTTTTCTTTTGTGAGGTGCCGGCTGCCGTTCTTTTTCCGTGAAAAGAACAAGAAGCTTAACCTGGCTACACCCACATCACGCCCTGCTGCAGGTGTCAGGAAAGATTCACCACTGACAGCGAACAGTGCAAATAAGTCTGGCCATCCAAGGCCGTAAGACATTTAGTCATTCCATAAGTTGTCTTGGAACATTGTTCTTGCCTATTACCATAATTGATTATGAAAATTCATTAAGTCATTCATGGCCATTGATGTTCTGTGATATAAAGGCCTTACTGCCAGTGCCACTGATTGTGATCACTGCTGTTTCGCGACTCGTAAAATGTATAATAAAATCATAAAATGTAGTTAATTAAAGCCTCCATGGTGTGGGAACCACCCTGCAATAGCGACATTGTTGAGTTCTGGTGTACCCAAAAAGGTGAGTCTGCAATAAATGATGATTGGGTGCATTGCTGTAGCGCGGGTGAAGTCTTCATTTTTTCAGACATCAAACGCGATCAAAACACGTACAGATAGCGTGCCGATGAGATAGTTGCCTAAATGTAGCGGTTGTAACAAAGCGACGTACCGAAAGCTGGAAATTTGTGCTCAGTTCGATTTGGACATCGGCATGTGAAAGCCACTGCTCACTGAAAGTTATCTTCCGTCCGCAGCCGATTATACTGCATAGCTATATATCGCTGCACACCCGTGCACGTGCAAAATAAAACAAAATTCACATACCCTGAATAACCTTATTTGGTTTGTTGTGCTCAAAACCACCCAAAACGGCCAGCTCAGCCCACGCGCGAACGTAGGGCTACGATGTGCCAGACGCGATCGTCACCCCCTCCTGCTTATGCGCGCGCCGCAGCGCGGCAGTTCCGGTCCCTAGGCTTACTTTCCGGCAGGGTTTCGTGACCAGAGAGAGTATCAAAGGATCTTGGCGGAACGTTGGTGGATTGGATGAATGGACCAATGAATTTTGACATAGTGAAAGGATGAGAGGGCAAGAGTCTCGATGATTTAGAGGCTATGTAAGTGTTATATCGGAAAGGTTGCGAATGTTGCGAAGGATGTGCTCTTCCAGATAATCCCAGTGACGGCATCTTCGGGAGTGAACATATCTCAAGCGGTAAGGCCTGAGTCACGTCTGGCGTAGCGTCTTGACGAGAGGTGCTTCACGGAAAGCAGGTGTTTGGATCAACTCTTGCAAGCGCGAATGTGGGGAGGTGTCTGTTGTCAATTGATGGGAAGCCAGGGGTTCCAGTAGACGCCGGAGAATGAATCATCTCCGGTGCAACACTCGTTCGTCTCCGAGATGGGTGAGCTCCTTCTGCGGCAGTGTTCATTCCAAACGATACCACAATAGGCTGGAACCCAGTGGAGGACCAGCCTAACTGTGTCGAAACAAATACTTTTTTTAATCCAAATTGTTCTCAGGAGTGAGATTACACAGAAAGCTTAAGAGTTACTCATTGGGACGGAACTTTACGTGTGGAAGTGTCTGTGTGTGGGGGGGGGGGGAACTTTATCTCCTCGACCTTCTTGAGCATGCCGCTACAGGAAGGGTTCTACTGTTTTGGACTGGCTGCAGAGGCACATATGTACGTGCTAAACCCTTCCCTACATGTGTCTGTGTGTAGCGAACTTTTCTCGTTCGGTTTGCCAAGTAACGCTGGTGGTCAATAAGAGTCCATTCAGAAATGCCATACTGTTCCCCTTTGACACCAGGTTCTCTCTCTCTCTCCCGGACAGGAGAGGAGGCCTGCTGAATACCTTCTTTTCGTCCTTTGTTATGTGGGCGTCTACAGTGCAGTCTCTATTTAACGAAATCGCTGTTTCTTTTTCTTTTTTTTTTCCAAATTATCGTTTTATCCGAATTGGTCCCTGTTGAAATATATGCGTTTCGGAGCGGATTATTCGACGTACACCGCCAGCTGACTACGTTTAGTGCGAATTGTGAGCCGGCGAAAGCTCGTGCAGCAGGTGCTGCGGCGCTTGTTTTGTTCGAGCATCCGAATTACAACGCAGCCAAAGTGTTCCCCACAAAGGTCGGCTTGCTAACTTGCATGGTTGCTTTAAATCGGTGCGGTGCTTCCGTGGCTGCTGTCACTTTATGTCACGCTTTATTACCGAACTCCTGCTTATATCGGCTATTCTCCCGATCCTGTTGATTATGTTATAACCAAGCTTTATTGTAGAGTCAATAACTGAGGACGGTTCGAATAACGGTTCGAAACGCAAAGCCTGTGGCTACGATGCCTCGATGCTACCAGTAAGGGGATTCGGATGTCCATTGCCACAGGGGTGGCGAGCTGAATGTTCTTCCAAGAAGAACTTGTACACTAAGAACTTTCTTTGTATAGAAATATGGCTTAATAGAATGGCACATCGAATGGTGAATGACTCCAAATGTGTTACCGCTTACATAATTCAGTTAGTTAGGAAATGACAAGTGTTTCTCTGCCTTATTCACCTGATGTCACTCGCAGGGGGTGGCAGCTACAGTCACTAAATATTAGTGACTTACTGGCAGCGAACGAAGACCGAAACCAGATACCGCCAGTGCTGGTGATGGTGGTGATGATGAATGCTTGCTAAACATATATCATGGCACTAAAATGGAACAAGGCAGGGTAGTTGATGATTATCCATACCTGCGAAATATAGTAGCCCACACACTATACAAGAAGGCTACGAAAGAACTACTGATGTGCAGCTGTCCGCGTTAGTAGTTTGTTCGTAACCATATTCTTTAGGGTGCGTTCCTAAGCGGACCCCCGGGTAGGTCAAAGTCACGTGACCGTGTTGTACCACGTAGTAACGTGAGTAACTCACTCCTGAGTAGCTTTCGGAACGATGCAGTGGACCATGACGGTCGGCTTACAAGCGCCATTACAGCGTGCAAACGAGTGTCAAGAACGAGAGGTAGCAAGCGAGCTGGTGGTATAGTAACTTAGGGGACAAAAAAAAAAAAAAAAAGAAAAACGACAACACAGACCTTGAGACCTTGTCGGTGTTGTTTGTTTTTTTGTCCCCAAGTCTCGGGTTTTTAAGTTATCGAGTGTTGAGAGGTGAAGAACGACTAAACGGGCCAAATAATCACATATTGCTTTTATACTGCGTTGTTTGTGAATAAAAATAGACGATTACAAGAAAATAAATGTGTTGTCACAAAAGGAACACTGGTACATTGGTCACAAATAAACCAGTTGAGGGGCGAATAGTTGATGAGAGGTACTGGCAAAAGGATGGAAGATTTGCACACGACAGCTTCCGTGATGTCATTACTTGCAGGTAGCGACTGGTTATGGGAGAAACGTCTAAGTAGTACGTCAGGTTGACTCGAGTTACTTCTGTATTTTTAATTTTGTGTTAGCGCCGCGAAGCAACTGTAGCTATGTGACTGTAGCAGATGTGGACAGATGGTGAGAGGACAGCAGGAAGGAGTGGGGGGGGACATGGATGGGTTAGTATGCCCCCTGAGGCAACTTCGTGGGGAACTGTGCAGACGTTCGTCTGGAAGGTCTTCTGAAAAACCGGGCAATACCTGAGACAGTACAACTGGCGGTAGGATTCGAAGCCACCATCTCGCAGTCTTCAGCACGACCTTCCCTATACCATCAACGAGTTGGACGCCTTAACTAACAGCACCTAGATACAGAAAGCCTGCGCGCTCGTCGATGTGACGTAACAATTAAGAGTCAGCCAATCAGGAACTTGGTTTTTAACAGTGACAGCCAATCACGAAGGTGCCTTCAGCTGTGGCGTCTATGAAGACGAACCACCGTCGTCTGCTAGTTGTGATTGAGCGCCCCAGCGTACTAAATGGGAAAACTTGAAAGTAAAGGGCAAAGCGGTCTCAGTCTTTCTCAGAACTCATTTTCTGGAATCTGTCTTGCGCTTTTTGTCAAAATATTTAAGTCTACAGGTTCCAGGTGAGCTGCAGTCATTTGCGAGTCGTTGAACTTGAAGAACGGTGAACCGAAGTAGCAGACGAATTCTGACTCTTATAGTCCACGTAGCAAAGAAGGGAGAGGAGGCAATGAGCAGACTTTCTGTATCTAGGTGGCGTTGCCCTAACCCAGTCTGTCATGGCGCTGGTGAGTTACTTTTGTAAGATAGGTTATGACGTCACCCGGTGAGTCGATAGGTTGCATTGGTGGGAGTATGTCGCAACATGGGGGAGGGGGTGTGCGCCTACTCCCAAGTCGATCGAGCAGGTTAGGAACGCACCCCAGTCTCTTGAGCTTTGTAGGGACTTTTCGAAGCCTTTCAGGCCGCAACGCAGTGCAGCGCAAGGACTTGGTAACCGCGCTATCGAGATTCCGGAGGTCGTCGCGGCCGATGTTGCTGAAACATTCTGGTTTGCACACGTGCACTCGCAAGAGGGCGCGGAGGCGGAGGAACAGAGGATAAAAAGGCCCACACGGATGGCAGGGAGATCCCCTCGGGAGCCACGGCCGGAACGGTTCCGGTAAGGTTTGCTGTGCGACGTTGAGGAGGAGCTGGCCGCGGGTACAATGGTGAGGTCACCAATAAAACTTCTTTGCTGCTTAATAGTTCTTGTGTAGTTCTTCTGGAGGGCGACTGACTCGGGGAAGCCCCGAGAGTGGGACTGTCTTTCCCCTCAATTGGCGCCCAACGTGGCGCTCGAGTCAGTGCGTTTAGAAGACCAAGTTTTACTTATGGCTTTTGGGTGTGCAGGTCGGACGGTAGGACCGGTGAGGTCTGTTCCACGCTTCGAAGCAGCTTATGTTCTTTTTTTTTCCGTGGTCAGCTCCCCTCTCCCGATTGGTTGTAGGCCGCGACGCAGCTGCAACCTACGGAGCATGACGAGGTACCTGCAGTTTCCCAGTCCTGCTCTTCAGGGACGCCTGGTCTGGTCGCAGCAGTGCCCGCAGGGCTCACGCGACAGTCCGACGACAACTCGACGAAGTGTCGATGCCGTATCTCCCACACCTCCGCTCAGGTCGACGTCCGCAGTGCACGTGCTATCGCCACCTGATGCCGCGTCGGCTGCGCTGCCGCCACGGAGATCCGCTGCAGGCTTTGGCGTTAGCTGATGTTGAGTCATCGCATGACTGCCAGCAGCGTTAACGAACGAACTTCCCTCCCCGGACTACGAAAGCCGTTTCCCAAAGGAGCTGCATGGGCGTACTCAGCTAACGAGAGCCATGCAGAATTCGTTCGGGCTTCACTTTGGTTGTACGTAGGGTTGGTTCCTCTGCGAGCGGAGCGCGGAAGGTGGCGCGGGCTATCCGTCAGTACCACCCATGCTTTCTACCCTAATTTCGGGCCCGTCACTTCCTCAGTAAGGAAGCGATGGTGCGGGAGGTTCGTACTATCCCTGAATATCCCAGTCGACTATCATTAATTTGAGTAAATTAGACACGCTCTTCACATTGGTGGGGTAAAAAGTTACCTTTACTTGGTAAATTTCCGACTTCAGTTCAAAAAAATTTACATAATTAAACTTACGTTACACGACATTCACATCAGGAGGTGGCAAAAAACTAGTAAGAACAAATGCCGTTGACCGCATGATTCAAGGTAGTGTAGTTTTTTTTTATATTATAATTCAATGTATGTCTGGCAGGTATATCATGGCGACGATTCCAACTTGTTGGAGGTGATACCCTCTCGATAGGTGGCGTCAGCTGAAAAACTATACGAACAAAATATACGACGGCGTGATGAAAATTTATTGACCCCTTCCTATTCGAACTCTATATTGTCATCGAAGACACAAAAAACGAGGTGATATGGGCAGTGGGTGATCAGTGCGTTCCTGAAAATCGGTTCACGCTATAGACGACCACGATAAGTGCGATTGACGAGGAAGGAGACATCGTTGTTTGCGAAAGTATGGCGGGCTTCTTCTAGCCCGCCATAGCGAAAGTGTGCGGATCGCGGCCATCTTCCTGTGGAGAAGAAGATGATGAAGTAAGCTCAGGGCCATCATCTCCTTGGAAGAAGAAGGCCACTGTTCCTAGTGGTGGAAGAAGAAGAAGAAGAAGAAGTGGACCCCGCGGGTTACGTGTGCAGGTTCGTTGGCTTACTCGTTTTGCACGGTGGACCGTCCTTGCGAAGAGCCCTCTTCTGGTAACACCCTGCTTCAGCATCAGCCGTGGTAAGAAACAGCACAAATTCTGTCGTAGCACTCGTCTTAGGGTTCGTAAAGGGTTCACGAAGAGATTTCCAAATATCGGAGTTCTCATTGGACAACGGCTTCCAAAGATGTCTATGATCTGAAATATATGCCGTATTGCATTCAACGCGGGCGCAATTCACGCGAAAAAGAAAAAAAAAAAAAAACGTCGAACGGTCGCCCGACACACCCTCTGCAATCCAACAGACGTCATGCACTTACACCCTTTGCTCACTCCGAAGCAGTCGCCTTTCCTTGGCCGTGGTTTTTTGGTTAATATCTCCGTAATTCAAACCGATATTGGGTTGACGCTCCACATGGTGAATGGATTAGCGGCTATAGTTATGTTCAGCTTATGGAGGCGAGGAAATCTAGTCTACACGGTCTACCAGTCTAGTCAACTACATATACCGTTGGAGATAAGGAGAAGCAATAGGTGGGGTGCGATAGGGTGCGCCGGTTCTAGAGAAAGTGGGAATAGAAGCACGCGTCTGGGCGCGTTTCCTCGCCCGACTTATTTGTTCCTACTGTCTTAATTTTTGTTGTCCAGTTGCCTTGTGTTTCCTTCTTCATTGTGCTCGTTCAAATATTGCCTGAACTGTTGCGCTTTCGGAGCCTCTTTCCTATATAATTTTGTTACGTCCCCCATATGTTTTTCTTTGGTATGTATAATGTTCTTTTAACCTCATCGTTCCTTGAATTATTGCCTTACTTCAATTTCCTTCATATCATTAGCGTGTGTTGCTGTATATGTATACATTACTGTAGTTTGAGAGTGCGCAAGCACCAAGGCTCTTGCGGCCGTTCTTGGGCACAATAAACTCATTCACATTCATTTAGCAATAAAGGGCGCGCCACGGAATTAAGAGCCCATGCACTGTTCGCCATCGGAACTCCCTTCAGGTCACTAATGTCAAGCTATGTTGCGGCGGCTTTGGACTTGGTGGCAGTCGTCCGACATCACCGACCATGACCAACTCGAGTTGGTGGGAATCGGTCGCCGAGCGATAACTTCGGAGAGTTGGTGGTGGTCTAACCAATCAACTCGAGGAGCATTGCCACGTGACCCTCGAGGGCGTGAAGCGATTTCGTTTCTGTCGTACTGCCTGGCATGGGTTCAAATCCTACAGGGGTACATTTTTTATGGTTGCTAGCACCATATAAACATATCAATAGGCATTTTTTGAGATACTGGTGACCTTCTGGCGAAGTGAAATGACTTCGTTTTGATTAATGACAGTTAAAAAGATGTCATCAGCGGTTGGATTTGAACCCATACACCCCGATTGCCGTAAGGTTGGTTGTGGGCGGAGCTAACGAGTTGGTACGTGTGAACGTGGAGACTGTACAGTCTTGAAGTTCGTCCAAAGACGTTGCTTCGGTCTGAGTTGGTGCTGAAAATCGGCCCGTGTGAACGCCCCCTTAGTGAACCATAGAAGAGTGTGGTGAAATCATTTGATACTGACCTACTATTAACCAAACCCATCTCAATTTTGCTAAAGGGAAGGGCCTCAGGAAGAGAGAGGCCGACATTTCCAGCAGTCTGTTCTTCTGGGTACCGTCTTCATTTCTGGCACGGTATTTAAAGGCTTAGGAATGACGCGTTAAATAGATCATGGGTACGATAGGACGTCTGGAGGCAGCAGCGTAGCGAGCGTGGGGGCGACGGGAGATCAACCCCCCCCTCCCCGAAATCGCACCCTTGCTGAATCATGACAGTTAAAGAAAAGGCACCAGCTGTGGGATTCGAACCCACACACTCTGACTGCCGGTCAGAGATGGTACCGTAGCCTTTGTAGTGCATTTTTTGAGAGGTAGTACCAGGGCGAAATGCACTCTCCCAAAGTACCCGTACGACCCCACCCGAAGTATTTTTCTGGCTACGCTACTCACTGGAGGTTACCCAGAACAAAAACAGTCACTGTTCGAAATAGCAGCGGTGCTCGTCCTTAATGTTTCCTCACAGTTCGCTCGATTTTCTACTTTTCTAGCGTCTCGATACAGTAAAACTCAGTACTGCCTGCTACCTGTATGTCTGTGTTTGAATGTCGATAACTCTTTCCCTTTGCAGGAAGTCGAACCGCGTTCAGCACCACCACCGGAGAGAATGGTGCCTCTTACGAAGGAATTAACTTCGCTTTCTCCGTCAACTTCTCGTGAAGTTGGCTTCGTAACCAAGGACGGCATCTACCAGCGGATGAGTTTACTCTATGGAAGTCTAGCAGCATTCGTAATGGGGGCAAACAACATGATGCCTTTGGTCACCTCTCCTGGTGTGAACCATTGGTGCGCTCCTCCTGACGGCATTCAAGTCAGTGAAGAGGACTGGAAGAACATGAGCATCCCCGTTGACGAGGACGGCAAGTACAGCCAGTGCCAGATGCTCAACGGGACGGACAACAGCTCCGTCGTGGCTTGCACGAAATGGCTGTACGAAAGCTCCCGCCATTTTGGAACCATCGTAGAAGAGGTGAGCGTAGGATCGACAGTGCTCTAGATCTTACCATATGACGACACATAAACAAAAGATCACCGTGCGCGCATGTAGAATGGTAGGATCTCGGACCGGAAATCGGAGGGTGTGTGTTCGAATCCCACTGCTGGTGTCTTTTCCTCAACTGCCATTATTCGATTGAAGTACGCAAATGGGGGTTGTGTTCGACCTTCGTTTAAATGCCTCGTCTACTACTACTACTACTACTCTATCACACTCTTCAAAATGAACTTCACATCATAGCACACTCCTAGCCAACGACCATCTCGAATGACATCGTTCATTCTCCCGATTTGTTTAAAGTGGGAGGCGAACGCCTATTTGTGACACTTAATGCCGTTCATATAATTGTCACAAAAAATGACTAAGCCTCCCTTTTCCAGCAAATCCGAGGAGACAACGATATCATTCGGGTGATGACGGTTGTCATGATGGCATGGATGGTTGTCATGATGGCACAGCATGATGTCATGGTGGTTGTCATGATGGTTGGCTAGGAGCGTGGTATGCTGTGAAGTGAAGGTGCCACCCGCTGCTTTTCACGGAGAACGCTATGCATTGCGGACTGTTTTAAACGCGTACTACACTACGCACTCCACGTGGAGGAAAACTGCGGAGTTTAAACCCACGATCACTCCCACACACGGCAGCAACCACGGTCTAGCAGTCCAGAAGAAAACAAAACCCACCTGTTGCCGAGGGAACGGAAACACGGTTCGAGGGTAGGTTAGAATGGTCTATAGCTGAGGAAAAGAAAAGTAAGGGGCGAACGAACACAACTTCCATGTAGTAGCAGCTGAAGAGGTGCACCTACTTGGGGTGTCATCAACTGCCATTCTTTGATAGAAATTGTGGCCTGGATTCTTTTTTCTTCTTTGTATTTGCATAGCATGCACACGAGACTTAGCAGGCGGATGTTAAGATGAAAGCAGTATTTCAACGATTTATGCACAAAGAAGAAACATAGATTGGATTGGATTGGGTAGCAGGAACAGCGAGGCGTACAGGCATTCATGGCCTTGAAAGGCCGTGGCCGCATCCACAGTATATCGACCATGGCGGCTGTCAGACTTCGATGTTGGCAGGAGGTATCGCCTGTGTTCAAGTCCTTTGCTCACCCCCATTGTTGAATCTTTCCAAGCAGTATACGTTGATGGACTAGTTGGTGCATTGCAGTACAGAAGATAGCGTTAAGAACATACGACCACAGAGATGTGGATGGGAGGAGCGCTCGTCCCGTCTACATCTTTTCAGTGGTCGTCTGTTCTTAGTGCTATCTTCTGTACTCAATCTTTCCTTCTGACTTCTTTCCTTATGATTTCTATGGAAAGTGGAGGCCAGCGTAGCGTAGTGGGTAGCGCACGCGACTGGCCCCCGAGAGGTGTGTGATTGGACTCTCGCAGCTCTCTAGCTTTCTCGACGACTACCGCATTTCAATTGCTCATGTTCTTAAGCACCGTTGAAGCTCCTATTGTTTCTGTGTTTGTTAGTGTGTTTCAGCCTCAGAGCAGCTACTTTGCATCATGTAAACTAACACGTACGGATAGAAACGACGAGAGATCGTGAGTGAACTTGGCAATTCCTGCTCTAGAGGAACGTGTGTTTCATGTCCGTACAGGAGCAGACACTAAATTTTGTTTTTGTTTTTTCTTTCACAGTGGAACTTGGTATGCGATAGAGCGTGGTTTGTTCCAGCCACCACTGTCGTCTACCTGCTTGGTTCCATTGTGGGCTTCATTATTTCTGGCATTCTATCGGACAGGTAGGTACACCAATAACCTGTCGTTACCGACACACTTTATGAAAATTGGCCCGACAATTCTGCCAGTGGACATTCGCAGAAGGACGGTCTGCAGCCTTTCCGGGTTCGCTGCTCTTGTGAACTCGTGCAGGGAATATTTGGCTATAGACATGCATTGGACGTTATCACCTGGAACAGACCTTTTCTGGTAGAACACAATATCTATCTTCGGAATAGATTTTTGATTTCTCTCTCTCATTTCACTCAGATAGCACGCGATTTCTCCTTGAATCATAAAAAATGACATTTCATTATTACGTTGTCAGTTTGCGGTAGGTATTTAACCAGGGAAAGTCCGACGGGGGACCTTGATATAACGTGGGGTACGCAGGGAGCCTGTATGCGTTTGTCCGATAAGCCCTTTCCATGTAACTCCCCACTCATCATTTAAATGAAGTTGTTGAATTTAAAGCGCTGAGGAGCGTCGTAACCGGCACAGCGAACGAGGAACGAAGCGAAGGATGAATATAAGGGAGAGCTTGAGGAGGAAACCAGCGGGAAAGCGTTCGGGCACAGTGAAGAGGGTATGAGGAGGAGGGCACGTTTGGGAAGGCGGAACGCATGTGGTTGCAATTTGGTGAGCCGGGCTCCAAATTTGCGACTGGAACCCTGCGGCCGCAAAATCGCGGCAGTTAGTTAACGAACTGGGATATGAGTGCTACCCGAAGAAAGTACTATGTGTCCAGAGCTCAAGCTCAACAGTTGCACTCAAATTTCGCATTACCGCCTATTATAATCGTCCAGTGCATATTTTCTCACGTTTTCAGTATCGGCCGGAAGCCAGTCGCCATGGTCAGTTGCATAGCGGTCATTGTGTTTTGCATCTCCATCGGCAACGCTACCAACATCGCGTTCTATATTGTGCTTCGCTTCTTCGTGGCAAGTGCAGTGAGTGCCCTCGCACTCCCTCTCTACGTGCTACGTAAGCTTCCATTCTGGTATTTCTCGTCCACCTGACACTTGTATACCAAAAATGTTACTCGGCACCTAGTTTCTCATATCACGATAGAGCACGATTCAACAAACCACAGAGTGTAGCTTTCTTTCGTTTTCGTCTAATCTTTCTACAAACCGCACTCATAACCAAGTTATATTTTGGCTTTATAGTATCGTAACCATGCTACCGATCGCGAAACGAGCTCTGTACCACCCTAGCTCACAACTGTAGCTTTCCATCGGTACCAATATCTTGAAGAACAGGCACACAGGACTGGCACAATGCTGCTACAAAGAAGCCCGATTTCAAGGGGAGGATTGGGAACGCAGCCCATGAGAGCCCGAGTGAGCCCACACGATGCCTTTACTATGCTAATGTAAAGCCTGTGTTTGTAAGTGAATACCAAGTACTACCAAGTAACACAACCTATAATCGGAGCAGTTAGACCTGGGCAAAATTCTACGGGGCCCCAGGTTAGGAGCGTCACCTGAGGGCGCGCTCCAGAGCCCTGTTGTCGCGCGCGCTGTCAGTTGACATTTAGAAGCCATTCGAAGCCTTAGTTTTGAATAAAATACTCTGCCAGATATCTGTCAACATATTTCCTGCTGTTTAATTCTCGTATAATATAGCCGTCATTTCTCCTGATGCGCAACTCAATTTATGTGCGACGCCCTGTGTATGGTTCCTCTTACTTGTCTTTGAACACAGTAACAACTTCCCCAATCCAGCTACTGAGTCAGCAAGAAACAATGTCAACCTCTTTCAGGGCGTAAATGAGGGCGTCCCGACCAGTGTTCATTATGACATTATGAGACTTTCACTACCTGCAGTTATCGAAGTGGTGGCAGTGTCGAACCGAGGGTTGTACGCCATCGTCATGGCGGGTGGTTATGGTGCGGGTACAGCCTCTGTCCGAGTAGCCCATAGTTTGAATCTTGGCTGGCGCCTCTTCCAACTGTTGCTCATGGTGCCTACGACGACGCTCGTCTTAGGATTTCCGTAAGTGAACAATCCAACATGTTTTGCCCTAGATCTATACCGTTTTGACGATCCCGTCCAAGATACCATAAAGGCCCAGCCGCGTGAGGCGTTTTCTCAGCGGCGCACGGCTCCGTTTCGTGACAGCAGCCTAGCCCGGCGGTGCAGAACAATAGAGACCGGAAGCGGTCCTTGACGTTTGAGACGGACAGATCTCGATCGCAAGAGGCGGAAATGTCGCCCACGCCTGCCTGCCCAATCAGAGAGTAGTATCAGGTTAACATCCGGTCGGTCTACTATTAGGTTAGATGTAAGCGTTTCTCACAACAGGGTCGCCTGCCGCTGAGAAAAGTCTGTCGATCTGCCGCTCGAAAAACGCAGCGTGCGGTTGGGCCTCAAAATGCCGAACTCCTTCATGAACCATCCCGTCTATGCAATAGATGGATCCAAGAATCTCCACGGTGGCTCATATCCCGCTGGAATCTGAGCAAAGCCGAAAAAGTGGTTCTCACTATTGGCAGGATTAACGGAACTAAGCCCGAACATACTATGGAGCTCTGGCGGAGCATTCGCCTTGACCTTGAAAAGGTGAGAAACGGGTGTGTCTTTCGTGCTCTGTTATGAAACGCACGATAACCGTACACCTCATGATATGGTAAGGATATAATGCAGAATGTGGGTCATCGAGGAGTCGAGAGGACTGTCAGAAACGTTCACGGTGAGCATACAGTAAATATGGATGTGCAATTACAGGAAGAAGAGAAGTACTCCGAAATGTTGAGAGTTGAATTACTGAGCGTTCTTCTTGCTCCAAGTTTAAGATGCGCAAACGTAATTCTTTTCTACTCTTGGTAAGTGGTTTGCTTTCTACTCGAATGATTCTTTCAATGTCGATAGAGCGCTATCTTTTTAATCGGAGTAACGACAATGGTCATACATCAGGTAGACCGCAGACATCATTTGGCATAGGAAATGTCCTCACACATTCAGCTGGTCAATGCCGCCCAGGATGAAGGATATACTCACGATCCTACACGCTGAGCCATTAAAGGGTTTGTGAAGGCATTTCCACCCTTCGAAGAAGTCACGTTTCAAATATTGAGTTACGTGTATTGATTTATGCACATCAAGGCGTTATGCTATCCCGGGTAACGGAGCTATTGCACTCTGAAGATCACGGGCTGAGCAAGCTCCTTCGTCCCTCTCAGATCTCCACCTCCTTACCCGTTTTCCTAGTGGGAAAGGAAGTGGGACGACGGTAACAGAGACTGAGAGCTTGTAGACACGGATCCGGTCACCGGGGAACGGGAAAGCCTGCAGGGATATTCCGCATGATTTGAGCTGACTGACAAAACAAAGTCGCAGCGGTGCTTTGGGCGGATTGCAGCCCTCCTTCCAGTATACAGGGTGTTTTTTTTTTATATCGCGAAAGATTTTTATTTAAAGAATCATGGGAGATCAGCATATATACCGTTCTTTTTTTAGGGTGGTTAAGCGGCCTCTTGGACATCCTCTCGAAGAAAGTGTGACACTCCAAGATATCTAATTACCTAAAACTAATTAATCAACTCTTTAATTTGAGGCTTTCGTGCAAAAGTGGACAATAGGGGACAACCATCGTTCAAAGCCATTTCATAAAAAAAACACCCTGGAACAAACACGTGCGTTGAAATATCTATCGACGAATTTTGCTATGCAAATAAGCCGTAACCGAGGACGCGCGCCTCAGGAACGCTCGACATCCGCCGTCGGCAGCCTATCAGGATTGCATAGTAGTTCCTTTGTCCAACAGATTAGTACCTGCTCCAATCATCTCCATCGCTTTAAGGCATGTGGTCCCCTGATGTCGAACGAGCGCTGTCGCCACATTTGAATAAAAAAATGTAGCGGTGGCATATTAGAATACGCGTTCTTGTTTCAGCATTTGTTTTGTTATCTTTCAAAGAAAACTGTCTCCCATTCTGTTATCTCAGTTTCGGCTGTAAGCCCCTAAGTGCTTGTCTTGGTCTCCTTCGTCCAATGTGTGTTTTTGTTGCACTCAGCCTTATGGAAGCCCCTAATAAATGACTTAGTTATCTTTGGATGACGAGGGTAAAATGCAGCAGCTACATATTCACTTAGAGTGAATGGCCGCATACACGTCTGGACGCAAAAAGGGCTTCCATGTGGGCTCCTTTTTTTAAAGATCTGTAATAAAAAAACATGGTCGATTCATTGGTGTATCCGACGAAAATGCCTTGGCATGAAATCTTGGAAAACCCTTTGGGGACTCCCCTTCAGAACGCTACACAACCCTTCACAAACGTTTGCATAACCCTTCACATGACCCTACACAACGCTAACGCACGTCGGTATCCGCAACAAAACGAGCCTTTCGGGCTTCCTCCGTTTCAGCTTGGCGGCGCCGTCTCGCAGCCTCAGCCTCCTTTCGCCGCCGATCCTCCGCGCCGCTTTCATAACCCATGGCGCGCACACGCAGACAAGTGTGAACCTGTCGAGCACCACAGCTGCACTGCCGTGCCGACGCGCCGCGTCGCGCTCTCCACGCGTCCTCTTTCCCTACTTCCCTCTCCACTCACCGAACATGCGCGCCGCGCAGTGGCTACAGACAGACTACGCCGCGATTCCTTCGTAGCGAGGACTCTAATGCTAACACACCTCGAATGATATCATAACGGCCCTGGACCAACTCCAGCGTGCTGCTCATCATATTCAATTATGAACGGCCGCAGACAACCGGCCATGGAGTAATTTGGTCTCATTATTCTTCCAAGGTTCACCGTTTCACTTACGTACTACGGCATCCACGTCTACGTCGTGAGGAATCCCAGCACGACGATGCTGGTGACTCTCCTCACCTTCCTGCCTATTGCCACGTTGACGTACTGTGGAATGGAATACCTGGGACGGACACGGACCCTGACCTGTGCCATGTTTCTAACTGCGTTCTCCTGTTCGCTGGACGTATTCTTTCGAGGCGGTGGGTTTCATAGGCTTAGTTAGAAAAAGCAAGAAGTTGCTCTTTGTACGTTGCTTTTTCGCGTCCGTGATTAGAGGCTTTCCCGAACCCTTCTCGATCCACACCCGCACGTGATTTGGTGGAACTGCCCGCACCCGCGGGTCGTGCGGGTATATCTGCACACCCGCACTACAGGGGCGTGCAGCCGAGTTGCAGAAGTTACAGGATTCACGACTACTGAAACATAAAGAAGAAAAACGCGTAAACGTTTGTGGACCTTTAATCGCACTTTACATTTGGTAGATATCAAGTGCATGATACATAATTGTTGAAAGGACGGTCCTCAAATTAAACGCACTGGAAGTCCGGTCTTTTGCACGTTTATTTCGCGGAAAAGCACACCTCTATTCATGATAGCGAAAACCCCGAGGGGAAAGACAAGGAAGGGCATGCACACAACACAAACACAATTCGCACAACGTCTGAAAGTCCCGCGTCTCGGGGTTTTGCTATCATGGACACTTATCAGTAGCTCGCTTGCTACCTAACCGTATACTTTTGCTCCACGTAACGAAGATACGCTACGTTGCCCACAGGGCAACATTGTCGGGCTCTAGCAGGGCAGATGTCCATGCTAACTATGGTCAGGATCTTTAAAAAAAACAAATAAATGCTTCTTTTTATTAATTACAATAATATGCTATATGTTCGTGGCTAAGTGAGTCACCTTATGGCCGCACATGTGACCATCTGCCGTGCAGCCCTGTTTAGTTTCCACTAATAAAAAGTGTTTAATTATGAAATATAGAATCTGTTCCCTTTGGTGTGCTGATGACGTCGCCGGATTCAGAAAATAGGATCGAGCTAGTATAGCACGTGGAAGTGGTAGTGGAAAGACGACAGATTTGGAGGCCATTTTTGTGACGGAAACGCACACTTCACTTGCCCTTAAAGGGACTATCGCATCGGGAGACGTTTGTATGAGACCGGTACCGTAATGTTCGTCACCACTTCACAATCAACTTGGCCGAGTTTCTCTTCCGAAACCAGCTGACGTATTAAATAGACTGCTTTTGAAGATTCGCACTCCTCCTGCTCCCAAAGAAGCCCCAGCGATAGTAAAATTATGATGACGTAGGTCAGGCACACGAATCAGAGCGCAGCGCAGGCGATTGCCTCCGAGGTCGTCTGCTTGGCGTTCGCACCGCAATACGCTAAGTGAAAAGCTACGCCGACTTTCGTTTAGGAGTGTGAGTTTTGACGCGAGCATGTTGCGTGGAACACGGTATTACGCACCTGGCTATGCAAGCATGTAGGACGCTAGCCAGAAATAACATTGCACAATCCGGTCACAGATTCCTCCGCGACCTGCAGACGCCGTCCCTCCCGCACGCTGATTGGTCGCCAAGGGCCCTTTGAGAACTCTTGCTTTAACCGCGCCAAAGGGCGCTCACTGATTGGCCTTGTCCGATTGACGTGTTCTCTGATTTCCAGAGAGGGAATTCAGGCATACTATCAACACCTGTCATCTGCGCGGAAACAACTCCACTAATTCGCGTCGGATATTCGGCGTTATTGACGGTGACGAACGAGAAGTAAAACGACATTCTAGTTTCAGAATCGACCGCGATGGATGCGACGTCCCTCTAAGTACGCCGAAGAACGAGATTCATTTCCCTCGCACTTAAGAGGAGCGGGAGCCACAAAAATGTCCCCCATATCCGCCATTTTTCCAAGACCATTTCCTCGCGCTTTTTCTTTCGGCACAATCATTTTTCTGAAAATGGCAGCGAGAGAAATCGCAATGCACGCCTTCCCTCTTCTGCTCAGGAAGCTCGAGAGGCCTCTGATTGGCCTCCTCATGCGATCTCCCTCACGGTGATTGGACAAATCGTTCGCGGAGACCAATGAGAGAGCGCTCCGCTGCAGGCCGTGCTCTGGGCTCTTTCCCAGAGTGTTCGATCTCCAGATGCTGTAAGGCAAATGCCGGCACAGTTCCTCTGTGAAGTCTGTCCAGGGCGCACGGTCTCCCCGAGCAACGTGCGGTTACAACAGCGGGCAGATCGCTCGGTAGTAACACACCACAGAGAGAGAGCGCTTCACATTATGGTCCTTTTTAAGATGGAGAGGGAAAGTTCTTGATTCCGTTTAGCGCCGCGAAGCAACTGTAGCTTTGAGCGGCGTAGAGATGTGGACAGACGAAGAAGGGACAGCAGGAAGGACACGGGGGTATAGTACGCGTCCTTGGCCGACTTCAGGGGGAACTGTGCCGACGTTCGTCTGGAGAGGGAAGGTGCGGTTTCTTTTGCTCATAAATCTTCGAACGACGCAACGGACGAATCTCGTTCCTTTTATTTTTGTGTTAAGGTAACAGCATCTTTATCAGAGCAGGCACTTCAAAATGCCACGGAAGAAAAAAAGAGGAAATGTCTCGAATCAAATTTCCCTGGGTCTTACAATCCACCGAAGCTTAGCAACCTACAAGCAAGTTTTGCCTTCCATTGCAGATGAAGGAAGCGCCGTTCCAACTGTTCTGACTGACGCCCTGGAACTGTTGGGGATCGGCGTTGCACAGAGTGTGGTGGTGCTCGTTATCGCCGAAGTGAACCCCACAGCTGTGAGAACCATCGCTGTCTGTTGCGGCTTTGTCTGCAGCAGGAGCGGAATGATCTGCGCTACTCTCGCGCAACATCTGGTAATGTCCTTCGTATCGTTACGAGAAGGGTTTATATGAGTTTCATTACACACGTTGTAGCTGCACGCTGGTGTGTCCAAGCGACTGTGACGTGATTGATGTGCGATTCTAAATATCGAGGTGCTTTTGTGTCAGCGAGGATATTTTCCGATAAGTTCTTGTCTTCCCTTATAGTGGACACTGCCTAGTGTCGGACCACCAGTCCTGTACGGTGTCTGCTGTCTGGTCGCTGGCATCCTCGTCACCTGCGTGCCGGAAACGAAAGCAGCCAGGTTACCGGAGGCTGTCAAAAAATTCAATATGTTCGAGTGAGTTTTCATATCTTAAAGAACGACGAACGTCCCAGCCGTGGGGGGTCGAACCCAGTAACGGCATTATTCGCGTGACGTCAATTCGCGTGTAATGACATTTCGCCGAAATAAACATGCGCGTACCGTGTACTTAATGATCGTTAAACTTTTTAATTAGCAATATGCTTTTTTCTTCTCATGATATACAACGTAATCACAATATATCTGGCGCTTGTGTCACAATCACGTGATCACGGCTAACATGTCACAAACTCCCGTGTGACATCAACAAACTGTGGTTCACGATAACCGCGGCTTCTTCGGCTAATGGTGGTTATGCGTAACAGCGGTTAAAACTGCATGTATGACAAGGGTACATATTCTGCTCTCCGTTTGTTCGCTCATGCTCCAGCTCAGTTGCTAGATTGAGCTTTAGCCCATGAATGCTGGTATAACGAATTCAAACAAGTCAGGGAAAAGACTGATACCAGGAATCGAACCTGGTGTCAGTGTGTGTTCTAATCTCCGGTAAGGTATGCTAACCGCTATTTCTTTAGTAGATAGATAATATTTCTTTAACAGGTCCCAAATAATGCTATGTGTTGCTTGCAGCGGCCACTACCGTAACTAACCCATGACCTTCATAACGTAAAAGCGCTAAAAACAGGACGAACACAAGACACGCACAACATCGAGCGCTCACTTTCAACAACTTTACTGACATGCCACATGGAAGGTCTGTTACTACTGGAAGGTTTAGTCTGTCACCAACAAGCCCAAAGGGATGTTTTAATTAACCCATGACCCATAGGCGATTGCCATTTGTCCAGATCTCTAGTATAGAGGAGGTCGTGAACTCAAGCACACCACAGACACGACCGGAGGTCAGGATACCCAGGTTTCGTTCCTGACGTCAGCACCTCTTTATCCCATGTTGTTTGAATTCGTTAATTTGTGGGCGTGCGAGGCTTACGTGTCTGTGTTCCTAATTGTGGTCTGCTGGTTGCGGAAGCTAGTATTCACGCACCCTATCATTTCCAAGTTCACGTCGCCCCTAGCAGCGAAATGTTGAACGTCGTGTTTTCCCCCAGTAATCATGGCGACGGTTATACGAAACCGGCACGCCGCCTTGGAAAAGTACAGCAATGGAAGAATAAGGAAAGAAAGCGCGTTAAGGAGTAATCAAAGCGTGATCAAGTTTGTACCCCAAAAGCTGACGTAGCCTGGAAGCCCATTATCTTCGCCGCCTGCAGCTGGCTGCGCATGCGCGTACGTTTACTCGAAAAAAATCAATTCAATAACGGCAGTTGGAGAAAACTGCCATTGCTGCTCCCTTCTCTTCAACTGCTATCATTCAATATTGAATGATACACGTGGGCGTCGTGAGGCTTGCGTTGTGTATACGTTCCACCGCGTTCAGTCGCCTCATCAACTGCTACGTTTCATCAGTCATTTCAGGCCCCATTTATTGTGCACACATTTTGACGCAGGATAGCCCCTCTTCCGCTTGGAAGAAAATCGCATAGAAGAAGAGCAGAAGAAAGCAGCTCTCGTCACAGCCCCGTTCATATGGGTCGCAACAGTCTCAAACCGGTGCTCAGCAAGTTGGGGGAGATATATGGATCCGAGTCGACCACCCTCTCCAGCTATGGCATCAGCGATGTTGTGCTCGACATCAGAGACATCATACAGAAGTCGTCGGACACTAACCGTTCCGCAATATAACAATTATCATGGATGATATATAGTATAGACTTGTATACGGAGTGTCGGATAGACGTAAATTAGTAAATACGCCCATTCTGTGGTATTAAAAAGTACCATAAGGATGTGTAACTTAGACAATTTATCTATTCGATGTTTTAAACCCCCAATAGAACACTGCACGGGCCGCATTTTTACACCCGGCCCGGGCCCGGCCTTCCCTTGATTAACCCGCCCGTGCTCGGCACGGCGGCTACATACCTAGCCCGGGCTTGCCCCAGCCAGGAGGGTCCCAAGTTTCCCGGCCCAAGCTCGGCCCGAGCCCAAGAAATGTACTGGATAGCTGGCCCGGCCCAGTGTATGAGGCTGTAAAACTTGACCGTGGTTATCTAACAGAGGGGTAGCAATAGGCTCGAGACCGACCTAGGCCCGGCATTGTACGGGCCCGGTCCCATAATAAAGCTTTACACTTCTGGCTTCCCGCCAATGGACAACCGACATTCTCCCTCATCTATGCTTAGCCGAGTTGATTGATCGCGCGCTTTCAGCATGCCACGAAACACCTGTCATCAAGATGCTGCATTAATTCATCGAATGCTAGTTGGCTCGAGTTGTTATTGGGGTGAAGCCTTCGGGGTCTTGCTTGGGTTTTTTAGGTTGTAGACACTTACTTGTGAGGTGCCCTGTTCTGTTGCAGTTGTAACAAACAGTTCTTCAAATATTGGCCCGTTCTGAATGTTGGTGCCCCATATTCCGTTATGGCAGTGTACCGAGCCTCTTGTTCATCAGGGGCTAATGAACTGATTCGTTCAGGGGGTGCTACCGTCTTGTCGGGAACGGTACCTTCGGACGGATCAGTGCTGAGTAAGTTTTTGCCCATTTTCCAAAGTAGGCAGCTTTTTCGACGTGCGCAGATGATCTGGAGGCCTGACCACTTTTGTGACAATTGCAATGAGTTCGTCTAGCGTCTTTGCACTCTGTATGGTGATTGATGTAGCCTCCTGTGGTCCTTCAGTCCTTGATGTATGTATTCTATACGTTCATTGTCAGTTATTGTCAATGGACACTTACGGATCTTCAGCTTGGAGGCCGTGTGTTTCCCATTATTTTGTGTGCAGTTTGTTGCCATTGCTTGCTACTGGATCAGCGCTAAGTTATCTGTCTCCTAACTGCTTGAGAAATGATTCCTTCCATATCGGCCAAGACGATATATGTCGTCCGGTCGTAGCGTTCGAGTCAGCAGTGGCTCCACGTAACTCCCCTTCTGCTATCGCAAGTAACACCCCTGTCACACCGCAAACCACACATGGCACTCCCGACGAATGACAGTCCAACCGAATGTCATTCTTTTGTCTTCCATCGAGCTACACGAAGCAACAATGTCATTCGCGAGTGTTGTCAGTGTCGATAATTAAGACACCAGGGCAGAACATATGAAGCATTATACATGTACATTAGTTATATTTTTATTTCTTTTGCTCGAAACTAGCGAAACATTATATTTCACAAAATCGTTGCTTTTTCAAAGACACTTATTACTAAACACCACAAGACAAGTAAGAAGCCTACACTCTTAAAAATGAACTTCACCGCATAGCACGCTCCTAGCCAACCATCATCCCGAATGACAACGTTCTCGCCCCTGATTTGTTGAAAACGGGAGGAGCCTATTTTGTGCCGTGCATAATGGTCACAAAATAGGCTCCTCCTCCCGTTTCCAGCAAATCAGGGGCGAGAACGTTGTCATTCGGGATGATGGCTGGCTAGGAGCGTGCTATGCGGTGAACTTCATTTTTACGAGTGTATCTGCACCGCACTTGGCAACGTGGCGACTGGGAACGAGGGTAGCTCTCCGAAAAACAGCCTTTAGCCTTCCTTGCTTCGTGTCAAAAGTTATCAAATTCGTAATAAAATGTTGGAGTGCAACTTTTCATTCGTCTTTCATTTCTTCAAACGGTTTATCGTTGTTGTTTTTGCTACCTCAACTGCCAGGGTACGCTGTCAGTGCGAGAGGGAAAAGCGAATGAGTTCCCCGAACTCAAGCGCTGGGCCGATATCGTTTGCATGTATTGCCATTTCATTTCACCGTGTCACACGAAACGAGTGTGATTCAGTTCGAATGTCATTCGCTTGGTATGACATTCAATTTGCCGTGTGACAGGGGTATAAGGTACGGCCGTCCCACATGGCGAGTTTCTGCGTTCGTTCTACGAGTACGTCCTCAATCCACAGTTTGCCTTGAAGATTTTCGTGTCCACTGATCCTGATGGGTAGCGACGCTGACAGATATGAGAGGGTAGTGACATGCACCGCCTTCGTTTGGACGCTTGACATAAGCGAATACTTTGCTGAATATACGCTGACACTAATTGTATGTCCTCGGCGACGTCTGTAGTAAGGTGCGGAGGTGGTATTGGAAACCGCGACCATCTCTATAACAATATTATAGAGATGGTCGTGTTGGAAACGTTGCCACCCTATTGAAAACCAGTTTTTGGTGGGCCACCAGAGCTGATGTCTGGTGTGTTTTTGGACCTTGATGGACTGATTGGCCACCAGCCCTGATTCCACCAGCCTTGATTCCACCAGCCTTGACTGGCTGAATGCCCCCACCAGCCCTGATGTGCAGTATATGTACATCCACAGACGTGCATGTGCATATATGCATATTTGCTGGACTTGATATACATTTTCTGTAGGCAGACACATATTACCACTCAGGATTCGATACCACTCAGCCGTCCTGGTGGCCAACCAGGGGCTGTCAGAATCAGCCTGGTGGCCAATCAGGGGCCACAAGAACAGGTCTGGTGTTCCACCAGGTGCTGTCAGGGAGCGTCTGGTGGTCCACCAGGTGCAATCAAGGAATGCCTAGTGGGCCACCAGATGCCCCCCAAAAAATGTGATTGGCCATCAGAATTCCTGGTGGTCCATCAGCATTATTTTTTGATCGCGAGTCACAACAGTCAACGCTGCAGCGTTGACTGTTGTGACTCGCGATCCATCTTGGAAGAAATTTCTCCCACTGGTGATAACTTCATCACGTGTTCCCGTGGGCGTACAGAGAGGGGGACAAGGGGCCGTACCTCCCCCCTCCCCGCCCCTGGAGCTCCAATGTAGCTAGTAAAAAAGCGCCCTCCAGTCATAGGTCGTCAGATGTCGTAAGAACCTCTGAAGACCCGCACAGGCCGCAACATCCACCTCCAGAAAAAGAGGCGGTAGGGGGGTTGCAAGCATGCCCCCCCTGGAAAAAAATCCTGGGAACGCCTATGCGTGTTCCACTTGCATCGAAAAGTCGACTCTCTAGATCTTGATTGATCACCTTAGTCCGTATTCACCAGCAGACTTGAACCATTGGTTTAGTGACGTCGGGTTTAAATCGATCACGTGATCTCTCCGGCTATGAAGAGCAGTTGACCAAAGGGTGACCACAACGCATGCGCACTATTGACATTGGCACGAGATGGTTGAGGGGAGGGAGAACGTAGCAGACGACAGGATTGTGAAGAGGAAGGCTCCCGTTTGTTTTTTGATTATGATGTTAACGTAAGAAAAGTTCAGGCGGCGCTGGCGCTGCTGCAGGTGGTTGCGGATCGGAGTGTCGGTAATCGTCGGTTATGCGTTATGCCTACCTCTGTATTTGTGAATGACAAGCTCTTGATATGGTCGCTAAAAAGAGAGCGTTTGCCATGTTATTTGAAAGGCAGCAGTAGGTATCCTCGCGTTGTGCTTTTATCGGTGTTCGGTCGTCGATTGTGGATGCGTATAATAACGTCATCCTCATCGACCATCGCTTTTTTATCGTCTGTTGTGCGGCCTGTGTGGTGAACTGCAATGATCAAGATAGCCTCTCGATTGATGGGGCATTCCAGCAGAGTCTTTTATACGCTTTCGAGCCTGATATCATGTTCGCAACGTGTGTACAAGTGCTTGATCACTGTAGGCTATGTAAACAGAAAGAACACTGATGCAAGGGTGACCTTATCCTGCAGGTGACTCCCATACGCATAACTCGACGTGGTACTTTCAACGTGTCACAAATCTGCAACGCGTTAGAGCATCTCTTTGCTGGCTGTGTTTCTTTGGAGTGTGACTCCTGCGGGAAACGTACTCATGGTGCTGCCTTGTTTACGTCCTCGTCATGTGTGTGTTTTTTTTTCTTTGTTTGTTTAGCGCTGTTTTCGTCAGTTACCCAGGGTGTCCCTGCTTGTGAGCGTGGAAGTTGCCAGTGTCGTGACCCCCTGTTAGTGCGGTGCTGTGCTTATCTCTGACCTCCTTTATTTCTGCATTTCAGCATATAAGATTATTGTACAAATCATTAAGCACTAAATTGATTGTTCTGTTAAGCCAACAAAGATACATCATTACGTTGCGACTGTCTCTTGCTCTGATGAAATTTCACTCAATGGGAACATACCTAATGTATATATTTGTCCTTACTTGTCATCTGCTATGATGCACTTGACATCACAGACGTAATAATTGCTAAAATAAACGGCCACACTTTAATGCCATTACACTGCATCCGAGCCATTCAGAATTTGTAGTTTATTGAGACCGTGTACACAAAATACATATGTTAAAATGAACCAAATACCTCGTAAAGAAGGATATCTTATACCGGTTTCAATAGTGGTGTTTCAAGGATGGAGCAAACAGGAAAGGACCAAAGAAAACACACAACAACAACAGCTGCAACATCAGCCACAAACAAGCCTGTGCTGCCATTTTGTTCAATAATTGTGTTGAGCTTATTTGTTCAAAGCCATATATTATTCAGGAAACACTTTTACACACCTGCTTGGGGACTTATCTATTTTTCCATGCTCATTCTTTACAAACTTCTCTCTCGACTCCATACTGGCATTGTAAGCAATTACACTGGCATTATCATCGCACCATTACATGCCAAACCATCACCACCACCAATGCCTAAAAACTCCTCACAGCTCATGTCATGCTATAATACGGCTGCCAACATTACATCATGGACTAAACAAGCGTATGAAGGTGGGGTAGTTGGTACGTATTCATTCCGCAGCAAAGAGACGTGGACAGAAGGACGACGACTGCATCATTCACTACGATCTTTGAAATCACTCCTTATTCAGGCTTTTTTTAAATTTACGAAAGAATTTGCATAGCGATGCAGTTACAGTTATCACTTCACTCTTACACAGATCACTCAACTTTGGCTGTGAAATGACATAAGAGGCCTGTGTGATGCCATGAGAAAGATAATCGCCATTGTACAATTGTGTAAACTTATTTAGGGAATTTTTACTTCAGCAGCTCTTCACCGCTTTCTTGACATTTTTTCTAGTTTTCCAGTCATGCAATAGTTCTCAGACTATTCCCAGTTTTCCATGCTTTACTGGATTGCAGACATCTGAAATACAGACGATGATTCAAGCAACTCAGCAACTGGGCGTTTGAGGCTTACATGTTTGTATCATCCGTATTTGTGGCCTGCTTCGACTAATTTTCGTTTACACAGATGATAAAGCTATGAAAAATTATTGCACAGGCTGCATTTCTGCACTGTATTGTTATGCAGTTTGACTGTGCACCTTTGTACTGAGAGATTGTGCTATTTCTTGAGAAACAACACAGTGGAATACTACAGCAAGGCACACCTAGAGATGCTCATTCTAGCATAAAATCTCAGTGCTACAGCAAACAGCAGCACTGATTATTGTCTGCTCGCTTTCTATATTGATCTGTATCATACCGTAAGGGGAAGTCTGCAGTGGAAAATTGGACGCAATGCAAATAAGCTTATACAAAGAAAAGGATGCAACTTGAAATCATGTGCATCTTAGCTACAATGTGCTATATTACTTTTATTAAAATTTACATGATTGTATATCTTTCTTCTGCAATTTCAGTTATTTTTTTAGCCACATTGGTAGTTGTCACTTTGGAGAAGCCGACATATTGATCCAGTTGTGTCAACACAAATCTATGCAACTGAACAGTTTAATGTAGTGAGCATGGTGTACTGTATCATCAAGGACAAAGCCTGGGAGCAGATTTATGGGACACAATGCTGAATTCGTGGTAAAATAATGTAGATGCCTCTGCATGACTAACCACCGAACTTCAGTAATGAGTGGTGGACATGCAGAGTCTTCTGGCAACTTCTGGCAACTTCTGGTAATTAATACATGTCATATGGGAGATGGTTTGCAAGATACCAGCACCCAAAGCAACAGTTTCACAGATTCTGGCCATATGCATTACGTTGGCACACAAGAAGAGCGTGGAACTACTTCGGTCAACTTTACTGAACTTTAGCACCCCTAAGAGTGCCATAGAAAATGTGGGGAGGGGTGGGGGTTCTAAAAAGAAACAGTAGTAGTGTGAATTTCCTATGAAAAGAAATGAAAAATTCCACACACACAACCACAAGATTTCTGAACCTATGGTGAAGCTAGCTCTTACACAGACATGTTTTTGTGGGGCATGGCATGGTGTGCCTAAGCTAATGCCAGTCACATATTTGAATAGCAATAAATTTGTATAGCAATTATTTTCTTCACATATGGCATTGAAGAACGGCTTACCTGAAACAAAATAAATAATCAGGTTTGACACATATACAATCATACATCACAGGCAAGAAAGCAGTGTGCACGAGATGCCACATATTCTCCTCTCTCTCTGGTGATGATGTGAAGGCTTTCCAACAGTAAATGTATGTACGTCGTATATTGTATTGCAACAGCATTCAGGCACTGTTTCGAATGACAGATCCATAGATGTTAGAATCATTTGTCATGATGCTGATGACACATTCTTAGCTACACCAGAACTTTGTGACCGTAGTATGCCCATATTCTGTTTATTCTCCACTCACTGCTGTACATTTATGGGTGGAGTGCGAGTCAAGGAAGAGGAGAGCTGGTGTGAAATGAGAGTACCAATGTACAGGACATGTCATACAGCAAAGACCGTGGACACTTAGCATGCACCCGAGCTGGTGCAAGGAGAACAAGTTGTAACATAATTGAAGGTAAAGTGATGTACTACACATATGGGGGGGGGGGGGGCATATTAGCAGGATATTGGTTTGGTTCACCATTTTGTAACTCAGCTATTCAGAACACGTTGAAGACATGCACAACACAGCCAAATTAGAGGGTAGTGTTTCGGGTGTGTTGTATGTTGTTACCGTCAATAAATTTTCCTATTACAATTAGAGGTATTGTGGCATTTGCGATGAATAGAAGCATGATTGCAATGTGGATGCAGGTGTATATGATAAATCATGTGGCATGATTCCATAGGGATGTGTTTTTCGATTCATAAGATTTACCTCAACAGGATCAACGTGGCTCCAACCAAAGTTAGCTCGAAAGAGGGGTCCCGACGTTTCGGAGCCCAACCGGCTCCTTCTTCAGGGGTGACGAACTAACAGGGCTAACTTTGGTTGGAGCCACGTTGATCCTGTTCAGTTTCTACCCGACCAGGCACACCTGTGTCAAACATGTTCACGTTTAAGATTTACCTGTGCAGGATATGAGGCTACACAAAAAGAGTGCACAGATCACACCAGTGTAAAGCTGCAGTGCGTCGAGTAATTTTTAGCAGTCCTGCTCACAAAATGATGCAGAACAGCATGCGTACATTTTTGCTTGAAAGAAAAGCCTTGAGCTTCAGGAGACACAAAAGGGACACCATTTTTTGTTTAGCGCTGTATTCACGCTGAACAGATGAGCACATGGATAAACTCTGTGGCCATGTGACAGCTATCAAGGACGTAAAAGGAGGAGAGCTAGTGTAACATGGCTGCTTGTTTACCCTGCTTTAGTACTGTCGTCTATATCCACACTGAACACGTGAGCACAGAAATAAACTATGCGGCCATACGGCAGCTGTCAGTAACGTAAAAGAACGATAGCTACTGTTAACATGGGTGCATGTTCTTCCATGTGCTCGTGTGCTCAGTGTGGATATAAACTGCTGCACTGGCTGGACAAATCTGTACCCATGTCAACGCAAGCTAACTTTCTTTTAAGTAGTTGACAACTCTCATGTGGCCATGTACAATTTATCCATGCGCTCATGCTGCAGTATGGGGGAACGACATTTCCATTTTGATGTTGCATGAACCAGCTGACTCCTATTATAATTGTTAATACTATCTATTGATGAGTCTGTAGCCTATGTTTTGTTATATTCATCTGGAAGGTGCTATATGCAGTAATTGCAGTTGATCTAATTTTCAACTTTAAGTGCAGTTCAATGGGAGCAAGAGAGCTTCAAAGTTTCTGTACACATTGCCCTTTATTCCTGTGCAATTCAAACGTACTGCAGTACGACACCTCAGATACATTGGTGGAGTCAGCACGTGGAATGTAGCAAGGAGTTTTTTTTTTTTTCCTTGTGCGCCATTGCTCACTTATGTTCTCATGTGACCTTGAGCAGGATATCCAGAGTGCACGCTTCTATGAAAAAAAGTCATCCTTGTGGAACTACGTAATAGCCTTTATTGTCTGAATATAAACAAAAAGCTCACGAATACAAAGTTGTTGTGATGAATGAGTCCATAGCAGAAATTTTCAAGAGAGGATCTCCAGAATATATGTGCTTATACAATGCAGAAAAGCTGTCAGTGATTGGTCATGGTTATGTACCTGCAATAGTAATGATGCTTCCAAAAGGTTTGCAGCCTCCTTTAGCACATTGCTGTGTAGTGTCTTTTGCAGAAGCATCCCTACAAAAGCACATCTACTGTTACCAAATGATAAATCAATATAGAAGTAAGCAGCTGTCCCTTTGAATGTTTCTAATGTATAGCAGTGGCAACACGATACCTGAATAACAGATTTTCATTGGTCTGTTCTGCTGTGGCATGTTGAAATAAGTAAAACACACATTTCAGTTTCATCTATGCTTGCATGTGAATCCAGGGGAAATGGGGACCTCCTTAGCTTTTGCTCCGGTATTTTCATAATCGGGGAACGTAAAATCTGCTCAGATTTCGTGTTCAGTGTAGTGCAACAACATGCAATATCTCCATGCCTTGATAGTACCCACACAACAGCCGCAAGACGCTAATGCACTTTATGATCAGTCCTATTGCACTGTTAGATGTCTCTGGAGATTAGACACGCTGCGAAGAGATGATAGATACTGGGATGGTTGATAAGCATGCCAGTGGATAACGCCCCTCAATTTCTCCATCGGGGCTCGCAACAACCATCTAGTATGTTATCGCTCTTACTGTACAATGACGGGGGCGCTTACAGTGTGTATCACAGGAGATGACGCTCATAATAAGCGCCAGCACTACTTATGCTTTGTTTTTGAAGATGCACATTGACGTTCGGCCATCCGCACGCTCTCTCGGTCCCTTGGATTGGTATATGGATTTTGTCCGGTGGCACATGTCGATGTCACTCTCTTTGACCACACTTTGACGGTGCTTTTTACGTTTGTCATGCAAAAGTTCGCAATAGCGCCTTCTAAAAACAACAGCCGCATTTCGTACCCCCGGTCAAGCGTTATGCCGTTTTTGTTTACTAACCGTGCATTTAAAACGATTCTGCTTAATTTTTACCAGTTAACTTCGAATTAGTGCAACATCACCTACCGCAACCAATCTACGATAGTTTTTTCAACACACACGTCCACAGTAGTTACAACGTATACTTAGACCGATGTTAAACTAGCCCCTCCCCTAGTTTAAAATACGTCCCATTCAAATGCATGAGGCTTAAACCACCAGTTTAAGTAGCTTGGGTGGATGATCGAAATGGAACATTTGAGGCAAATATTCGTCCCATTGTGATCAAATCTGTCTCCTGGGCACTTCTAGTAACCATATTAATCGAAACTTACCCAAGATTTGATGAAAAATTCTTCGTGAACCGGGGATTAGGCCTACCGGCTACCGCTTCTGGCAGACTCTGGTGAAATGCGCATGCGCTGTGCAGGAAGCTCGCTATGTGCGCCGCCATAGGCTTCACAGCAGCAGGTGGTAGAGCATGGGGTGGTGATCCAAGATTGGCGAACGAAAGTCTCACGTGATTGATTTAAACCCGACGTCACTAAACCAATAGTTTAAGTAAGTTGGTGAATACGGACTCTTGAGTCCAGCCTGGGTCACCTTGTGGCGCCGACTTCATTAGGCTAAGGATGACCCTGTTCATTGTGGCTGGTGTAGCCAGCGTAGCTTACTCTGAGTGGTTTCAGCAGGCGGTCCGTTCCGCGCGCAAAGCAACACACACACATCAAACGCAACACACATCAAACAAGGTTTACTTACCTTCTTATGCAGTCAGAGAACACCCGAAGGAAGTCCCCACTTCCTCCCAAGCACATCGCTCAAATCCCTGATATCTGCCCCACCCCCTTCTTAGTTAACTTAACCGGAACTACTGTAATGCATCGGAACACCTGTAATGTCCGCGCTTAACATAAACAAAACAAGAATAGTATGATAGTATGATGAATAGTATGATGAACATACGAGTAAATGAGTCGCGGCGGCATGGCTCTGCCATGTTCGCTCGGAGAGCAAGGGCAAAATTCCCAGCGTTTCCAGACCAAGCGTCCGGGTCAACTGTACTTGGAGAGGATACCTGACCTTGCTTACACAGTGCTGAAGCAGGGTGGTGGTTGTGGTGGTCGTGAAAGGGCCCGCCGTTGCCGGCCTCACAGAGGAGGGCAACGTCACGACTGACGCCCTGGGGGAATGTGCATCCTGGGCCGACTTCTGAGGGAACTGTGCCGACGTACGTCTGAAAGCATCTGAGGAAAACCCAGGAGAAAACCTAGACAGCACAGTCGGCACCGGGATTCGAACCCGGGTACCTCCCAGTCTCGACGTGACATGGCCAGCACGGGAGCTGGTCGAGCTGAACCAGGGAAGTGCCTTTTCAACCAGAAGCTGGAAGTTGGTTTCGAGTTCAATGTTTTTGACGTTATATGAAATAACACGAAATAATTTTCTGAAACTTTTGTGATGGTTTCTTGGAAGGCATGTCCAAGTGGATATCACATTAACTATACAATTCCGGATTCCTCGCGGACACCTTCTTTAAGTGTCACTTCGATCCTCCTTTGAGACCTTATTCGACAATAGCTCCACACAGCAACCTTTCGAGAGAACTGTCGCATCACAAAATTGACCCTGAAACCATTAATAACAACTTTATTTTAATGATGGTGATTGAAGAGTTTCATCGCCAGGGGGCGATACTCTACCCTGTCGCTGGCGGTAATGTGGTGAAATATAATAATGAGTCACCTCACACTGAGGACCCAAGTCCTACGGTATCCAGAAAGTTTAGAAGTAATTTTAGGGTAGAACGTTGATGGGTTGGACTTGGCCATGGACAAGAAATTTCGACATGGTGAGAGGGCGAAAGTCCCGATGATTTAGAGACTCTGAAAGTGTGATATCTGAAAGGTTGATTGTGCGGGCATTATTGTTGAGTGACGGCATCTTGGAGAGTCAACATGTCGCGAGCGGTAATACCACAGAGCTGCAAAAGCCACATTGAGTCGCATCCGATGAATTAATGCAGCGTCTAGGCAAGAGATGTTCCTTGGCATCCAGAAAGCGAGTGTTGGAAGTGTTGTCAATAGACATCTCCCTGTTTGTAAACAGATGATGTCATAGTGTTAAACAGCGCCACCAATTTGGTAGACTTGAACGACGCTCGGAGCTAGGGGGTGAACAAAGTCGTGCCCGAAAGCCATGGTCTTTAGGGTATTGCGATGATCCCCGAAAGGACCGCGACCTTCGGTCCTACTTTTCTTTCAACAGGAGGCAACGAACAAGCTCCGATTTGTTTCGGTTTGAATCTGTCTACTAACGTCATGATGACGTTTCTCGGGTAGAGGTCTATTGGCGGAAAGCCAGGTGTGCCACTAGACGTCGAAGAATGGAACGACGGTCTCCTCTTTAAGCAGTGCAATAGCCGTTCGTCTCCTAGACGAAAATAAGTTTATCCAAATTGTTAGGCTTCGTGAAGATTTTCGGCCGCATGTCTCAGGATTGATTGGGATGGAACTTGATCTGTGTACGTGAGGCGGGGCCCTCATCTCCTCCTCCTGCTGCTACTGCACAAAGGGTTCTACTGTTTTGGACAGACAGCAGTATAGAGGCATAGAGCAGTATAGAGCAGTATAGAGGTGTATGTTCTAAAACCCTCCCTACATATGTCTGTTTGCAGTGAACTCATAATTTTCTTGTGATGTTTGCCAAGTAGCGTTGATCGTCCATAAAAGGCCCGCCTTAGGGAATGCAACAGTACTTCCCTTTGACTCCAGCTTCTCTCTCTCGGGCAGGAGAGAAGGCCCGCTCAACGCCTTCTCGTCATCCTTTATATGTGAGCATCTACAGTAGAGTCTCGATATAACGAAGTCGCTTTTTTTTTTCGAATTATCACTTCACCCGAAGTTGCCTCGGCTGAAATATATGCGTTTCGGGCCGGATTATTCGATGTACACCACCAGCTGACTACGTTTAGTGCGAACTGTGAGCCGGTGGAAGCCCGTGCAGCACGTACTGCGGCACTTGTTTTGTTCGAGCATTCGAATTAAAAGGCAGCCAAAGTGCTCAGCACCATGGTCGGTTTGCTAACTTGCATGGTTACTTTAAACCTGGTGCTGTGCTTCCGTGGCTACCGTCAGTTTCTGTGGCGCTTTCGCTTTTATCGATCTGCCGCTTATATCGAATATTTTCCCGATCTCGTTGATTTCGTTATAACCAGGCTTTATTGTAGAGTCAATCACTGAGGACGGTTTGAAACGCAAAGCTTGTGGCTACAATGCCTCGCTACTGCCCGTCAGGGGCTTCGGAAGTCAATTGCCACAGGGGTGGCGAGCTGAAGTTGTTCGAAGGAAAGGACTGATACACTAAGGACTTTCTTTGTATAGAAATATGGCGTAATAGAATGGCACATGTAATTGTGAATGACCCCAAATGTGTTGCCACTTAGATAATTTAGTTACTTAGGAAATGACAAGTCTTTCTCTGTCTTACTCACATGATGTCACTCGCAGGGGGTGGCAGCTATAGACTCACTAAATATTAGTGACTTAGTGGCAGCGAACAAAGACCGAAACCAGACTTCGCCGGTAGCGGTGGATGCCTGCCAAACATATGTCATGGCACTATGGCAATACGACTGCCTGCCTGCTCTTCGTTTTTAGGGCGAGGGCGGTAGCATTTTTGAAGCGCGATGTGGGGGGCAAGCTTACGCTTGTCCCATCCTACAGTCGGTAATACCAGAGGCTATTGTGAAAGCTCTGGTGTCCCATCAGATCCGTATACGTGGTGGAGGGGGTAAAAAGGGAGCTGGCTCATTTTTTTAAGTGTGAGAGCACCTTTAACAGTAGTGACACCTTTAATAATTAACATACGTAATGTGCTTGGTATACGTAATGTACTGTCCATTTATACCAGCGTTGTCAATATGAAGTCAGAACAGTCTCCCCGTTTACATGGGACCCCTTAAAGCGAACCGAAGCGGGTTAGTGGTCCCGACGCGCTCATGTAAGCGCCTCGGAACGCTCCCAAATGCGGCCCAACTTAGTCCACTTCGGAGGGGTGGATCGAGTAAGTTCGGTTCGCTTGGAGTTCCCATGTAAACGCCTCGGTGCGCACCGAGTTCCTCTCTCTAGGGGTCGCCGCGAGAATTTCTCTGCTCACATTCTCCTCCTCGAAGCTCCTCCTCTCTAACTAGCTTCAACGTGCTCCCATCCAGCGCAAGGTGAGATCGCTCCAAACGCGAGCGAACCGACCCCACATCAAGGACCAATTCGACCTGGTTCGCTTGAGCAGTCCCATATGTAAACGGGGCCAATGTCCCACATCTGTCCCAATATCCCAAGGTTATATCGCAGGGATGTACCTGCGATGTTCAAACAGTGCTCGTACCCTGGTCTTTTGGATGTCGCATAGATATCTATGGGATATTCAAGCTGCTCCCAGGGATATCTCATTGTCCAACATGGGACATTCTGAAGACGTCGTCAGGACATCTGCTGTTTATCCATATGTCTCAAAGTGACATCACTAAGACGTACATGCGACGTTCAATCAAGGCTCAGATGGTGGTCTCCTGGATATATTACTGGGTTCTACACGATGCTCCATGGGATATCCAAACATCCAGAACAGGATGTCACAGGGATATTGCTGGGATATATATGGCATACTGGGTAATGGGACAAGGCTGGGTAGTTGGTGAACCTGGGAAATATAGCATACCAAGAGACTAGACAAGATGGCTACGAACAAACTACTGACGTGCAGCTGTCCGCGTCCATTAGTTTGTTCGTAACCATATCGTCTAGGGTGCGTTCCTAAACGAACCCCCGTGTAGGTTGTAGTCACGTGACCAGGTTGTACCACGTGATCGAATGAGTAACCCACTCCTGAGTAGCTTTCGGAACGATGCAGTGTACCATGACAGACTGCGTACAAGCGCCATTACAGCTGGTAAACGAGTGTTAAGAAGTGAAGAACGACTAAAAGGGTCAAATAATCGCATATTGCTTTTATACTGCTTGTTGGGAATAAAAGTAGATGATTACAAGAAAAGAAATGTATTATCACAAAAGGCGCACTGGTACATTGTTCACAAATAAACCTGTTGAAGGGAGCACAGTGGACGAGATGTCCTGACAAAAGGATGGAAGATTAGCAGACGACAGTGTCCGTGACGTCATTACTCGCAGTTAGCGACCTGTGAGGGAAGAATCGTCTGAGTTGCACGTCGGGTTGACCCGAGTTACTTCTGTGTTAGCGCCGCGAAGCAACCGTAGCTGTGAGTGGCGTACAAATGTGGACAGGTGGAGAGAGGACAGCAGTAAGGAGTGGGGGGACATGGATGGGTTAGTGTGCCTCCTGAGCCAACTTCAGGAGGAACTGTGCAGACATTCGTCTTGAAAGTCTTCGGAATACCCAGGGAAAACCTCAGACAGTACAGCCGGTGGTAGGATTCGAACCCACCACCACCCACTCTTCAGCACGACCTTGGCTACCACCAACGAGCGGGACGCCTTAACGCGCTCTGCCTATAGGCACTGGTGAGTTACTTTTGTAAGCTAGGTTATGACGTCATCGGGTGAGTGGATAGCTTGCATTGGTGGGAGTAGGTTGTAACGGGGGGATGGGGGGAGTCACCTACTCTAAGAGTTGATCGAGCAGTTTAGGAACGCACCCTAGTCTCTTGAGCCGCTATATGTCGCGGCTCTATCATGGCGACCATTTCGGAGGTAATGCCCTCTGGATAGGTGACGTCAGCGGAAAAACTCTACAAACAAAATACGACGGCGTGATGAAAAGTTATGGACCCATTCCTATTCGAACTCCATCTTGTCATCGTAGACACACAAAAAACGAGGCGATATGGACCGTGGTGATCTGTGGTTTCCTGACAATCGGTTCACGCTAGATGACCACGATAAGTGTGACTGATGAAGAAGAAGAAGTGGCCAATGGGCGCGTTAGGCAGGCCCCCAAGCGCCATATCCCGGGTTCTCAGGGAAACGTACCCTTGGTGTCTCCACTTAATGGTGTTTGTGAGGCTATCCGAAAGCCGAGCGCCAAAGCCGCTGAGCGCGCGCCACCTATCGAGCTTTCTTCTGTCGTCTGCTTTTAAGTAAACATAGCAGTAGACCATAGCAGTCCTCTATAATATCATAACTATTTACCGCCGACATCCGATGATTCCGGAAACACAAAGAGCATGGGCGGTTGTAACGTGTTGCAACGGTTGCGCCGTTTCGAAAGGCAGTACACTGGAACATGCGTCACGCTCCGCAACTGGCCCCGCTCTTCCCCAGCGTTCCCTGGCTCCCCAGCACCGAAGAAGGGGTGCGCAGGGTGCACCCGGGAACGTGCACTGGAAGTCACTTTGGAGGGGTTAAGTGATCCCCTGAAAGAGGGAATGTTCCCGGAGCACGAACCTAACGCGCCCAATCTCCCTGGCGTATGCGGTGTCATGTTATGGTGGAGGCTAAAGAAGAAGAAGTAAGTGGTTCCCTCGCGTACTTCGGTTATTACCTGTGCAGGTTCCTTGGCTTATTCATCTCGTAACGTGGACCTTGCCGGGCGCTCTCATCTGGTAACGTCCCGCTTCAGCATCCGACGTGATGAGAAACAGCACAAATTCTGTCGTAGCACTCGTCTTAAAGCGTCCACGAAGAGATTTCCAAAAATCTGAGTTCTCATTGGAGAACTGCTCGCAAGGAGGTCTATGATCTGAAATATGTGCCGTATTGCATTAAACGCGGGCGCAGTTCACGCAAAAAAAAAAAAAAGGAAGAAAAACAGAGCGTCGAGCGGTCGCCCGACACACCCTCCGCAATCGCACAAACGTCATGCACTTACATCCTTTGCTCACTCCAAGGTTGCACCAAACTTGCCCGTCAATGGCCAAGATCGCCTGCTTTTGACGTCACAGCCAGTTTCTCCGTCGAGCCGGCATCGGTGGCGTCGAAGCAGTCGCTTTTTCGGCCGTGTTTCCTTTTTCTTTTTGTGAATATCGCTGTTTTTCTAACCGATAACCAATTCTAACCAATATTGGGTTCATACTCCACATGATGAATGGATTAGCGGCTATAGTTGTGTTCAACTTAAGAAGGGAAGGAAATCTAGTCTGTCAACTGCATACGCCGTTGGAGATGAGGAGATCCAATAGCACGCCAGCAGAAATACTGCAGCGCCGCTATGCGCCATCAGTAGGGGAGCGGACTTTCTGCTGCAGCGCATGCGACCAGTCTTAGCAACCAATACGGAAGCGGAGTGAGTATGATGGATTACAGATGTAATCTGGAGAGAGCGCGACCTCTCTGAGTCCAGCTTTGCTATCTGCGGCACAGTAATATTTTGAGAGCTGAGGACTAGATTTGCTTTCCTTCCTAAATTGGGGGCGGGGGGACACGACTATAGGGATGCATTGCATTAGCTTGCGGAGGTTTTTGAAGTCTATTCATTGTCCCTTTATGGAAACTCGGAACTCCCGCGTAATATGTTTTACTCCGCGTATAGCATCTGCCACGATAACTGAACAATATTTACCGCAATATAGGAGATAGTCATGACGACTACACATCTTTTGAATTGCTCGGCGTGATTTAAAGGGACACTGAAGCACAAAAATTTCTCGAGGAATGAAATAAGGCGTTACGTTGACACTAACACAAAAGCAACATGAAGCGAAAGGAACATGTGGCGTCGTTCGGGATTTATGATAGAAAGAAACAGCAGTGCGAGCTTTCCCTCTCCTTCTCAAGATGGCCGACAATGCGGAGCGGGCTCTCCCATTGGTCTCAAGAAAGGGTTCGTTCAATCATCGCGACGGATCATTTGAGGAGAGACCAATCAGAGTCCTCTGCGCACTGTCGTGGATGTTGAGAAGGACAGGGAGGGGGAAAGGGTAAAACTGCATTTTTTCTATCGATCATAACTCACGAACAACTCAACAGACAAAACCCATTCCCGTTGGGTTGGTGTCAAGGTAATGGTTGTGTTTCGTTGATGGTGATCGAGCGTTGGGCGTGAAAAACATCTTCCATTTTACAATCACAAATGTTTGCACCTTCAGTGAATTGTTGAGAGTGAGAATAAACGTAGAAAGCAAAAATGCACAAATTAGGTAGCAATGCACGATAAACGAGTGCGACGAAGGCAGGACAACACGACACAGAAAACGCAGGAAGAAGTGTGTCCTCTGTGTCGTGTTGTCCTGTCTTCGCTGCACTCGTTTCTCACACATTGTAACTACCAACAAGCCGAGTCTGTTGCTATTTTGGATAGCAAAGTACGAATTCCCCAGTTTACGGCTTTGAACGGACTTCTGGTTACCTTCCCTGTTTAGACCCCTTCGAACGCTCTCGATGTTCCACGCGGTACGGGATCCTCTCCACTTTTGTTCTCCCAGTCGTGCCTGTCGGTGATTTTGAAGCGCTTCGTGTTACAGGTGCGTGATTTTCTACGCAAAATACAAGCAGGTTGTAAAAAAAAAACTTGTGCTGAACTATGCGTTTGCAGTTTAGCAATAAACGGCGCCATACGAAATTGAGACTCATGCGCTGTTCGTCCGGCATCGGAACTCGCAAAGACTTCTTTCAGGTCACTCACGTCATGCTGTGTTCCGGCGGCTACGCCCTTAGTGATCCCTAGAAGCCTGTAGTGCAAACATTTAGCACTGACCTACAATTTACCAAACGCATCTCAATATTGCTATGGGAAGGGCCTCAGGAAGAGAGAGGCCGATATTTCTAGCAGAGACTGTTCTTCTGGGCACTGTACTCATTATTTGCACGGTATTTAAGGGCTTAGGGATGACGGGTTTAATGGTTCATGGGTACCATAGAACGACTGAAGGCAGTGGCGCAGCCAGGGTGGTGGCGGTGGGAGTTCAAGGCCCCCCCCCCCCCAAATCGTCCCCTTGTTGAATCATGACAGTTCAAGAGAAGATACCAGGAGTGGGATTCGAACCCACACACTCTGATTGCTGGTCAGAGGTGGTACCGTACCGTTGGTAGCGCATTTGGGAGAGGGAGAACGAGGGTGAAATCCTCTCCCCCATGTAAAGTTCCCGTAGGAACCCTCCAGAAGTATTTTTCTGGCTACGCTACTAACTGGAGGGTGCCCAGAAGGAGAACAGTCTCTGTTCGAAATAGCGGCGGTGTTCAATACCAGTTCGCTCGATTTTCTACCTTTCTACCGTCTCGATACAGTAACAATCAGTACTGACTGTTACCTGTACGTCTGTGTCTGAACGATGAAAGCTCTTCCCTCTGAAGGAAGTCCATCCGCCTTCAGCACCACCTCCAGGGAGAATGGTGCCTCTTACTGAGGAAATAACGCCGCTTTCTCCGTCAACTTCTTGTGAAGTTAGCTTCGTAACCAAGGACGGCATCTACCAGCGGATGACGTTACTCTATGGAAGTCTAGCAGCATTCGTAATGGCGGCAAACAACATGATGCCTCTGGTCGCCTCTCCTGGTGTGAACCATTGGTGCGCTGCACCTGACGGTATTCAAGTCAGTGAAGAGGACTGGAAGAACATGAGCATCCCTGTTGACGAGGACGGCACGTACAGCCAGTGCAAGATGATCAACGGGTCGGACAACAGTTCTGTCGTGTTTTGTACGGAATGGCTATACGAAAGCTCCCGCCATTTTGGAACCATCGTGGAAGAGGTGAGCGTAGGATCGACAGTGCTCTAGATCTTACCATATAGCGAGACATAAACAAAAGATCGCTGTTCCAGCATGTAGCTTGGTAGCATCTCTCACTGGAAATCGGAGGGTGTCTGTTCGAATCCCACTGCTGGTGCCTTTTCTTCAACTGCAGTTCAATTGAAGTACGCAAATGGGTGTTGTGTTCGTCCTCTTTTGTTGAATTGCCTCATCCACTACTATACTATAACATATCATAGTTGGCCTTACTGACAACCAGTGACTGGGAGTACCAAGTACTCAAGTAGGTACTACTTTGAGTCAATTTATCGCTACTTGCACTTTTACTTCGAGTAAATTTAAAATTGCAGTAATTTAATGGAACACTAAAGTGCAAAAATTCCTCGTCGTAAGGTAATGCTATCAAAGATAGCATTACCTTAACAGCAACGCAAAAGGAACACGATTCATTCGTTGCGTCCTCCGTGATTTGTGAGGGAAAGAAAGCGCAATTTAAGCTTTCCATCTCCTTCGCTAGAAGCGTTACAATGCGGAGAGGGATCGGATTGGACTCCTCAAACGATATTTCACGAGGATTGGACGAACTCTGTGTGAGGAGTCCGCTCCACATTGCCGGTCCGTCGAGCGTAAATTGCGCTTTTTTTCGCCCATAAACCACGAAGGACGCAACGCATAGAACCCAGTTCCTTTTGTGTTGGCATCAAGGTAACGCCATCTGTCAGATGTCTGTCAAAAAAGGCGACACACAGTTGTGTGGCAAGAAGTTGTGTGTCGCCTTCTTTGTCCGTCGTCCCCTTGGCAGCCTAAATTAGTTATGTTACATCAACCACCCCAACTTTGCACTTTGGAGAAATTGTTGCAATTTTTGGCCCTCTGCGTATTTTTCTTTAGCGTATTCCATTCAAATGCTCGCGTATCAAATTGGCAATTCAAAGGCAGCAAAGAAAAAGACGTAGGAAGATGACATCCGAATCCGCAAATCCTCGAATCCTAAGGCAGGTATTCGAGATTCGGGAATCCGAATCCCAGTGGCCGAAACGGCGAATTGAATCTTTCAAATCCACCAACCACGTTTGTTTGTTTCGTTTTAAAAATGGCGCCGAAAGTCTTATTTAAAACTTTCAGCTGTGTTTTATTGTTTGTTTGTTTGTTTACATTGCCCTGGACTGAAAGAGTTCTGGCAGGAACTCTTACATAACTAGTTTGAAAGTAACATGGTTTTGCTTTCGAATGTTTCTTAGTTTTACGAAAATAATTCAGACTCAAGAGTCTATCTCCCGAAGGTGAAGCATTATTTAATTTGTTTTTCACTAAACAAAGATATCAAATTCCGCTTGAAAACACTTTTCAGTGGAAGTCTTTTTTTCACGAAAATTCGTGGAGTCGCTGAACCTTCCTTGGATTCGGATTGCGAAAATTCTGGATTCGTCCCATCTCTAAAAGAGAGCGCCTTTTCTTACTGTAGCCTTACCTGGAAATGTTGATAGGAGCATCTATGTCGTGAAATACGTTATATAGACAGAACATTTCTTTAAACACTTGTATCCGCCATCTTGGCCTTTTCTAGCGCCATCTAAGGATCACTGGGCTGCCACCCGCTGCTTTTCACGGAGAACGCTATGCATTGAGGACAGTTTTAAACGCGTACTATACACTATGCACTCATGTAGTCGAAAACTGCCGAGTTTAAACTGATGACCGCTCCCAAACACGGCAGCAACCACGGTGTAGCAGCCCAGAAGAAAACAAAACCCACCTGTTGCCGAGGTTACAGAAACACGGTTCGAGGGTAGGCTAGAAAGGTCCCTGAGGGAATGAAAAGTAGGAGGAAGACGAACACAACTTCCATGTAGTAGCAGCTGAAGAGGCGCACCCACTACTGGTGTCATCAACTTCAATTCTTTGATCGAAATTGTGGCCTGAATTCTTCTTTATTTTATTTAATTTTTTTCATTTGCATAGCATCCACACGAGACTTAGCAGGCGGTCCCCGAAAATGTTAAGAGGCAAGCAGTATTTCAACTTTCACGATTATACACAAAGAAGAAACACGAATTGGATTGGATTGGATTGGATAGCAGGAACAGCGAAGCGGACAGGCGTTGAGGCGTTGAAAGGCCGTGGCCGCATCCACCGTATATCGATCATGGCGGCTGTCAGACTTCGACGCTCGCAGGAGGTATCGCCTCTATCCAAGTGTTTTGCTGCCCCCATTGCTGAATCTTTCCGAGCAGTATACGTTGTTGGGCTAGTTGGTGCATTGCAGTACAGAAGATAGCGCTGAGAACAGACGACCACTAAGAAAATGTTGACGGGACAAGCGCTCGCCGCGTCTACGTCTCTCAGTGGTCGTCTGTTCTTAGTGCTATCTTCTGTACTGAATCTTTCCTTATGATTTCTATGGAAAGTGGAGGCCAGCGTAGCGTAGTGGTTAGCGCACGCGACTGGCCACTCGAGAGGTGCGTGATTCGACTCTCGCCGCTCTCTGGCTTTCTCGACGACTATACCGCATTTCAATTGTTCTTCAGCACCGTTGTGGCTCCTGTTGTTTCCGTCTGTTTGTGTGTTTCAGCCTCAGAACGGTTACTTTTCACCATGTAAACTAACACGTACGGACAGAAACGACGAGAGATCGTGAGCGAACTTGGCAACTCATGCTCTAGAGGACTGCGTGTTTGTTGTCCGTATAGGAGCAAACACTAAATTTTGTTTTTTGTTCTTCTTTCACAGTGGAACTTGGTATGCGATAGAGCGTGGTTCGTTCCAGCCACCACTGTCGTCTACCTGCTTGGTTCCATTGTGGGCTTCATTATTTCTGGCATTCTGTCGGACAGGTAGGTACACAAATAGCCTGTCGTTACCGACGCACTTCATGAAAATTGACGCGACAATTCTGCCAGTGAACATTCGCAGAAGAACGTTCTGCAGCCTTGCCAGGTCCGCTGCTCTTGTCAAATCGTGCTGGGAATATTTGGCTATAGACCCGCATTGGACATTATCACCTGGAAGAGACTTTTTCTGGTAGAACACAATATCTACCTTCGGAATAGGTTTCTCATTTCTGTCGCGCTCAGCCCAGCCTGTAGAAATGAAATGCACCAAGAAAGAACAAAACTATAGCAACCAACGCTGCTGGACAAATGGACATGGATCCCGCAGACGTTTTGACATGGTTACTCTAGGTGCGAAGTTGACCAATCTTTTCACTCGGAGCACGCGATTTCTCTTCGAATTATAAAAAAATGTCATCCCATTATTACGTTGCCAATTTGTGAAAGACAATTAACCAGGGAATGTCCGACCAGAGACCTTGATATCACGTGGGGTACGTAGGGAACCTGAATTCGCTTCCCGGATAAGCCCTTTCCATGTAACTCCCCACTCCTCGTCATTTAAATAAAGTTGTTAAATTTAAAGCGTTGAGCGGCTTCGGTGTTGTAACCGGCAGAGCGAACAAGGAGCGAAGCGAAGGATGAAAGTACGGGAGAGCGTGAGGAGGAAAGCAGCGGGGAAGCTTACGGCGAGAGTGATGAGGGTGCGAGGAGGAGAGCGAAGGAGGAGGGCGCGTTTGGGAAGCCGGAACGCATCTGGTTGCAGTTTGGTCAGCCGGGCTCCTAATTTCTGACTGGAACCATGCGGGGCTAGGGGCCGATTGCAGCTCTCCTTCCAGTATACAGGGTGTTTTTTTTTTCTTATCGTGAAATATTTTTATTTATAGAACTTAGGAGATCAGCATATATATACCGTTCTTGTTTGTTTTTTGTTATTTTTTCCATGTCCTAGTCCATGCCGACATCTTCTCGAATAAAGTGTGACACTACAAGATGTCTGACTACCTAAAATGCATTGTTTATCTCTTCAATTAGAGGTTTTCGGGCAAAAGTGAGAATAGAATGGAGGACAACCATCGTTGAAAGCCATTTCATTAAAAAAAAAACTGGGACAAGCAGGTGCGTTGAAATATCAATCGGCGGATTTTGCCTTATGCAAATAAGCCGAAACCGCAGACGCGCACCACCAGGAGCGCATGACATTCGCCTTCGGTAGCCTATCAGGGCTACATAGCGGTTCCTCTGTCCAACATATTATTATCTGCTCCAATCATCTCCATCGTTCCAAAGCACGTGACCCTCTGAGGTCCAAGGAGCGCTGTCCTGATTGTGTTGGTGTCGCCACATTTGGGTAACAAAATTTCGCGATGGCATATTAGAATACACAGTCTCGTTTCAGGGTTTTTTACAGATTAGAATGGCTTTCAACGAAAACTGTCTCCCGTTCTGTTATCTCAGTTTTCCCCGAAAGCCCCTAGGTGCATGTCCCCTCTCCTTCGTCCAGTGTGTATTTTGGTTGCACTCTGCCTTATGAAGCGCTTCCATAAGGGAGAATGTAACAAAACACACACTGGACGAAGGAGAGGAGACAATCACTAAAAATTATTAAATCACAAAAATCACTAAAATTCTAATAAGTGACTTAATTATGTTTGTAGATAAGGACGAGTAAAATACAGCAGCTACATATTCACTTAGAGTAAATGTCCGCATGGCCGTATAACACGACTGGACGCAAAAACTGCATCTATGCTGGTCTCTAGCTTATTTTTTTTAAATGTGATCTGTAATGAAAATCATGGTCGGTTCATTGGTGGACCCAACGGAAATGCGTTAGCATTAAAACTTGAAAACCCCTTTTGGAACTCCCCTTCACAACGCTACACAACTCTTCAACGACCGTTCACAAACGTTACACAATCCTTCACACGACCCTACACAACGCTAACGCAACACAGCATCCGCAGACGAGCCTCTCGGGCTTCCTCCGATTCAGCTTGGCGACGCGGTCTCGCAGCCTCAGCCTTCTTTCGCCGCAGCTCCTCCGCACCGGTTTCAAAACCCATGGTGCGCCCACACAGACACGTCTGAGCCTGTCGACCACCACAGCTGCACTGCCGTGGCGCCGCGTCGCGTTCTCCACGCGTCCTCTCTTTCCCTCTCCACTCACCGCGCATGCGCGCCACGTGGTTGCTACAGACAGACCACACCGCGATTCCTTCGTATCGAGGACTCTAATGCTAAGGAATTAAGAACAGACACCTCGTATGACGTCGTTCGTAACGGTCATGGACAACCTCCAGCATGCTGCTCATCATATTCAATCATGAACGGCCACAGATAACCGGCAATGTAGTAACGTTCTTATTGTCCTTACAAGGTTCACCGTTTCACTTACGTACTACGGCATCCACGTCTACGTGGTGATGAATCCCAGCACGACGATGGTGACTGTCCTCACCTTTCTGCCTATTGCCATGTTGACGTACTGGGGAACGGAATACCTGGGACGGACACGGACCCTGACCTGTGCCATGTTCCTGACCGCGTTCTCCTGTTCGCTGGACGTATTCTTTCGAGGCGGTGGGTTTCGTAGGCTTAGTTAGAAAAAGAAACGCAAGAACGAAAGAACAAGAAACGCTAAGCGATCTTATGCTATGAAAGCGCTAAGCTATGATAGGCAGCTGATAGTTGTTTTTGGAGTTGAGTTCTACGGACAGGCGGACATCCTCTGGAGGAGAGTACGTAAGTTGAATAATTACGTGAAATTCATTAATTAACTCTATAATTACGGAATTTCGGGCTAAAGCGAGATAGCAGATTGGGAGACTATCATCGTTGAACGCCGTTCCACATTTCAAAAACCCTGAAACACGCACGTGCGTTAAAATATCCATCCCCGAATTTTGATACGCAAGTGAGTCGAAATTCTGTAATGGCTAAAGAACGCCCTGATATTCTTGGGTAAAGGCTGAACCGCATGGCACGAAAAACTGTCTGAAAACTGGCCGAACCGAAATCGAGACCGAACTTTCTTCTGTGCATCATCGCATGCTACCGAAATGCACCCCGAATTTCGGCCGATGACTTCTGGCCTTGGGGAACATCGCCTTTCAACCATCCATCTCAATGAGATAATCCCTGTATTCATAGGGGTAGAAGTCGCACACACTGGAACGGTCGGCCAGATTGCTACGTCATCGTTGCTATGGTTCTCCTACCGGCTGAACAGCCATTGGATGCTTCTACTTTTTCGGTTCGGCGTCACTTCCCATTTCGGAGGAGAAATCTGGCTTGGCCAGATGGGGCCGAATGCGGCCAGGAATTCTGTTCACCGAAAAAAGTTCGGTCCCGAACTCGGTTCGGAAAGAATTCGGACGCTTTTCGGGCCATGCGGTTCACGCTTAAGTGGTTCACCTTATGGCCGCACATGCAACCTTCTGCAGTGCTGTCCGTTTTCGCTAACGAAACTTTTTAACGAAATATAGAACTTCGTCCCAATGACAACATATGTTCCCTTCGTCACGTGGAAATGGTATTCGGAAAACGGCGGATTCGAAGGTCATTTTTGTTGCAGAAACGCACACTTCACTTGCCGTTAGAGGGATTATGGCAACGGGAAACGTGTGTATGAGACCGACACCGTAATGTTCCGGCATGGTTTCACAGTCTACTTGACCAAGTTTCTCCTCCGAAAACAGCTTACGTGTTAAATAATCGAGAAGCCCCAGCGATAATAACATCATGATGATTGATGACGTAAGCCAGGCACACGAATGGGAGCGCACCGCAGGCGGTTGTCTCCGAGCTTCACGTTCCCACCACAATATACCAAATGAAAAGTCATCGGTAAGTACGTCGACCTTCTCTTACTGTTGCGAGTTCTGACGCGACCATGCCGTGTGGAACACAGTGTTACGCTCCTGGCTGTACGAAGACATTCGATGCTGACCAGAAACAACAGTCCACAAGCTGATCGCAGACTGGTCGCCAAGTACCCTCTACCCGCTCCCTGAGATTTCGTTGACCCCGCCGAAGGGCGCTCACTGATTGGTCTTGTCTGAGTGACGAGTTTTCTGCCAGAGAGGGAATCCCGGCATACTCTCAACATCCTTCATCTGCTCTTGCTGTGCATTATATCAAATTGCGCAGAAACAACTCCACGAATTCGCGTCGGATTTTCGGAGTCATTATCGGTGATGGCCGAGGGGTAAAACGGCATAGTTTCGGAATCGGACCTCGACGGGTGCGACAGTCCCCTTAAGTACGCGAAACAACGACAGTTGCTTCATTTATTTCCATGAAGAGCGTATTTCTGCGGGAGCCACAAAAATCACCTCCAAATCAGCTTTTTTTCGATGCCATTTCGGCGCGCTTTTTCTTTTTTGCTCGATCTTTTTTCTGAAAACGGCAAGCGAGATAAATCTCAATGTACGCATTCCGCCTGTTTCTCAAGAAGCCCAAGAGGCCTCTGATTGGTCTCCTCAAACGATCTCCCGCACGATGATTGGACAAATCGTTAGCGGAAACCAGTGAGAGAGCGCTCCGGCGCCGGCCGTAGTGCCTGAGCGTTTTCCCAGGGTGTTCGATCTCCAGACGCTGTAAGGCAAATGCTGGCACAGTTTCATGTGAAGTCGGCCTAGGGCGGACGATCTCCCCCGAGCAACGTGCGGTTACAACGGCAGGCAGATCGCTCGGTAGTAACACACCAACCGAGAGAGAGCGCTCCGCATTATCGACTTTTTTGAGGTATGGAGAGATATGTGGAGAGATATGGAGAGAGGTCAGCAGGAAAGAGAGGGTGACACGTGGGTTAGTACGCGTCCTGGCCAGGCTTCAGGGAAACTGTGCCGGCATTCGTCTGGAAAGGGAAAGTGCGGTTTCTTTCGCTCCTAAATCATCGAAAGACGCTACGGATTAATCCAGTTCCTTTCATGTCGGTGCTAAGGTAACGGCATCTTGTTCAGACCTGACAATTGAAAAGGTCCCGGAAGGAAAAGGAAATGTCTGCGAGCAAATTCTCTGGGTCTTGCAAGTCATCAAAGCGGAACAACTATAATCAAGTTTGGCCCTTCATTGCAGACGAAGGAAGCGCCGTTCCAGCAGGTCTGACAGACACCCTGGAACTCTTGGGCATCAGCGTTGCACAGACTGTGGTGGTGCTCGTTATCGCCGAAGTGAACCCCACAGCTGTGAGAACCATCGCTATCTGTTGCGGTTTTGTCTTCAGCAGGAGTGGAATGATCTGCGCTACTCTCGCGCAACATTTGGTAGCGTCCTTCGTATCGTTACGAGAAAGGTCTATATGCGGTTCATTACACGCATCGTAGCTGTACACAGTAGTAGTTGTGTTTGCGAGCGTCTATAATTGGTGCGATTCTAAAGATTGATGTGCGATTCTAAATACCGAGGTGCTTCCGTGTGAGCGAGAATATTTTGGACCCTGCCGAGTGCCGGACCACCAGTCCTGTACGGTGTCTGCTGTCTGGTCACTGGCATCCTCGTCACCTGCGTTCCGGAAACGAAGGCAGCCAGGTTACCGGAAGCTGTCAAGAAATTCAATATGTTCGAGTGAGTTTTCATATCTTAAAAGAACGACGAACGGACCAGCATTGGGGGTCGAACATATAATTCGTCATAATTAGCGTCGAAATTGAATTTAAAGCACGCCGTAAACAGCGACCGTGCGAAACGGTGGTCGAGAGCAGTAGTTGCAAGCGCAACGCAGTGGGCTTTGTGTACATAGACCTTTGCATCAATACGATGTGTCAAAGTTTTTTTAACGTTGCTTTAGTTATTTCAGACTACAGATAACAGGGCTCCAGGCGGAAAACCAGTAGAAGTCGACGGCCGTAAAGATGTTAGCCCAATCACGCTGAAAGGCGATACAAGCAGGAAGGCCACTGATTAGCCGGTTAGAATGCATAACGTTGCATTTTTATGGCCAAAGGTTAGGTTAGAATGCATAACGTTGCATTTTTTTTTATGGCCAATGGCACCAGCTCCCGTGGCTCAGTGGTTAGCGTGCTGGCCATGTCACGTCGAGACTGGGAGGTACCCGGGTTCGAATCCCGGTGCCGGCTGTGCTGTCTGGGGTTTTTCCTGGGTTTTCCTCAGACGCTTTCAGACATATGTCGGCACAGTTCCCTTAGAAGTCGGCCCAGGACGCACATTCCCCCAGGGCGTGAGTCGTGACGTTGCCCACATACGTGAAGCCGACAACGGCAAGCCCTATCACCACCACCACCACCACCTATGGCCAAAGGCAGAGGTAGAAAAAGAACATTCACGTGGTGGTGGCGGTGATGGTGAAAGGGCTTGCCGTTGTCGGCCTCACGTATGTGGGCAACGTCACGACTGACGCCCTGGGGGAATGTGCGTCCTGGCCCGGCTTCTAAGTGAACTGTGCCAACATATGTCTGAAAGCGTCTGAGGAAAACCCAGGAAAACCCCAGACAGCACAGCCGGCACCGGGATTCGAACCGGTGATTCGAACCCGGGATTTGAACACATTCACGGTGTGCGCAGCAGCAGCGTCAGCGTTAGCCAACCATAGCCGAAGCAGACATTTCCTCAAAGTTCCCATTCTGCTTTGCGCCGCGCACATCTTTGTGAAATCGTCTATTACGCCATACTAGGTGCCCTCTAGCTTAGCCACGCCCTTAGTAAGCCACGCTAGGAAACACGGGGACACATTGTTGCCAGTCACCCCCACCCACATTCACACAAGTGCACACTCGTGGAGGAGGGGGACGGATGATTTAACGTAGCTGTAGATGAAGCAACTAAATATAGAAGGACGAAAAATAAAACACATAAGCTACCTTTCACTGACCATTTCCATGTTGGCGTCGCCCCAAGCTGCGGAATGTCGAACGTCGTGCCTCCCCCCCCCCCCCCAGTATTCATGGCGACGCTTATACGAACTTGCACGTCGCGTGGAAACGTACAGCAACAGAGGATCGCAAAAAGGACGCGGAAAGAGTGAAATGCATTTAGAAGTAATCAAAGCATGGTCAAGTCCCAGCCCCAACAAACGTCAACGTAACATTGAAACGGATCTCCCACCAACTAACATGGATGCCGCCTACAGCTGACTGCGCATGCTCGTACCAGGGGAGGCACGGTGAGCGGGTTTCGCCGCTGCAAAAATAGTGTCGCCGCTGGCATTTCCCGCCAAATTCCAGCTGTATGCTTTTCATTGGCTTCGGTCCCCCACGTGATCTTTCTCGATCATGATTGGCTGATGCTCATTTAACCGATGGATTCGCTCGTTTCCTCCCAGGCGCCGACCCGTCTGACCGCTGTGCAGCTGGCGTCCATGTTTTTTTTATTCCGTGTTAGCGCCGCGAAGCAACTGTGGCTATGAGCGGCGTACAGACGTGGACAGGTGGAGAGCAAATGTCTGATATGTAATCCACTGGTGTGCATGAAAAGGAAAACAACATGTATCGCGTACGCCTGGCTCCCCGAATTTTGTCATTAGTCGACACGTCGGTGCGTAACGGGCCTAAGGCCGATAACATACATTGCGTATTCAGCCAATTCAGGTTGCTTATCCATACACCTGCTGCCCTGCTGCTGGCGCTCTGTTATACCATATCGTTAACAGGTTCTTTTTTTTTTTTTTTCATTCAGACACCAACAGCTGTCATGGCCCTGCGATCCCCAAGCATGTAGCCCCCGTCACCTGAAAATTCTACAGCAGTGCTAGGATGAAGCGAATGGCTCCTGCGCCTTATTACGTGCTATATGCATAGTAATATCTACTTTCTCGAAACCGAATAAGTTCATTTAAAGATTGTATAATATGATAGTCACACTTTCTGTTGTTCTGCAGTATTCTTTATTTATTCTGCAGTATTTTGTAATCATCGTGTAGATTTACTTTCAATCAAATGTTGCTTCTTGTTTATATGTTTACCGTGTCACTAAATTTGTACATGTGCATTCCTTCGTCTTCTGGATTTTCATTTTCTGCTTCCCGATAATAGCAGTTGGCTCGGCAGAGAGCTGGGAACTGAAGGGGGGGGGGGGAGAGAATACGAGGGAGAGGGTATAGGAGAGAGAGCATGCAGCGCATATGCGCAGTTCGATCAAGTCAGCGCGCGCTTTTTGGCGCCATTTTCCGGCTCTGCTTTCGCCATTGGCTACGGATGATCACGTGGCCGAGGGGGGCGGTGGTTTTCATGACGAAACTGTGGAAGCTACAGCTACACTCCACTGCTCGTACGTTTTCTCGGAGAAGGTCCATTGACTCATAGAAAACTGTCATTGCTGGCGTCTTTTCTTCAACTGCCATTATTCCAATAAAGTATTCAACGGGGAGGCTTTTGTTGTGTTCGTCCTCCAATGTTCAGTTGCCTCCATCACTGCTACGTTTCATGGTTCATTTCATTTATTATGGGTATATTTCACGCAGGATAGCCCCTCTTCCGATGGGAAGGAAATCGAAGAGGAAAAAAGCAGAAGAAGGAAGCCCTCGTCCCAGCCCCGTTCATATGGGTCGCAGCAGTCTCAAGCCGGTGGTCAGCAAGTTGGGGGAAATATATGGATCCGAGACGACCAAGCACCCTCTCGAGCTATGGCATCAGCGATATTGTGCTCGACATCAGGGACGTCATACAGAAGTCGTCGGATACTAACCGTTCCGCAATATAACAATTATAATCACATAATATTGACGTGTACATATACGGAGTGTCGGATAGATGTAAATTAATAAATACGCAGATTCTGTGATATTAAAAGTACACTAAAACAGTAGATGTGCAATTTCAGACAATATACTTATTCGATACCCCGAATCCACAGTATACTTATACTACTCCAGTGATGTTTTGTTTTTTAATTAAGTGTTAGCGCCGCGAACAACTTTTGCTATGAGGGGCGTACAGATGAAGAGAGGACAACAGGGAGGAGTGGGGGGCAAGGTGTTACTACGCGTCCGGGACCGACTTCAGGGGGAACTGTGCAGACATTTGTCTATAAAGTGTGCCGGACAACCACAAACAGCACAGCCTGTGGTAGGATTCGAACTCACTACCTCCCAGTGTACGACCTTGGCTGCCACCAACGAACGGATGCTTTCACCCTCTGGGTCATGCCACTGATCACGGTTTTTAAGAAAATTAAATTTGAAAGCTATGGGTAGCGCTGTGTCGACGTTGCCGCCACCTTCGCGTTGCCCGTCAAGTACGGCGGCGAAACTACATTGCGTGCGCATAACACTGGGTCTAAAATGAAAAAGGGTTGGGTCAAATTTACAGAAACTGTTGGACGTCGTAAAGTCCCCGTGGCTTTCTTCCTTCTCACGGTGGTGGTGGTGACGGTGAAAGGGCTCGCTGTTGTCGGCCTCACAGAGGTTGGCAACGTCACGACTGACGCCCTGAGGGAATGTGCGTCCTGGGCCGACTTCTAAGGGAACCGAGCCGACATATGTCTGAGAGCGTCTGAGGAAAACACAGGACAGCAAAGCCGGCACAGGGACTCGAACCTGAGTACCACCCATTCTCGACATGTCGTGGCGATCACGCTAACTACTGAGCCACGCGATATCTGGTCGAGCCATGGCAGTCTACTACTATATAGTGTTGTTGGACGGAAGCGTCGCTGCAGACAGGCGAGAAGGAAAGGAATAAATTGTACACACTCGATATGGTGTATAGTTTCGGATTATTAAAGACGTCTGTTGGAAGGCTGTGGTCTAGCGCTGTCGTTTGCTCATGTTCGGAACCCAAACGGGGCTGAGACACTACATCTACGTCACGAGTTACGTGCCATGGGAATAGGCTACGTCACGACGTTCCCTCATCTTCTGGTAGGGTCTTTGTGGGTAACTCCTTGGTAGGGTAGTTAAGGATCTTCCAAAGATATGCGGTGCAGATCCATCGTGTGGGCGCTGAAGGTCATCTGCTCCCGTCGTTTGTCCTCTGCGGAACATGCTGCGGCAAGAAAAAGAAAGAAAATGCTTTACCTGAGTGCTTCTTTAACCGAGAATATATATGGCCGACTATTATCGTAATTGAAACAATGTATTTCCCTGTGCCTATATAAAACGCGTTTTAACGCCAACTTGCGTGAGTTTGGGTCGAAAACTCTCGTATGTCGCTCTTTCGCTCTTCGTGAAGAATTTTTGAAGGTTGTGCGAAACAAAGACCTTGCTCGCAGGAGCTCATTTGATTCGCCACAGAAGGCTCGGCTGCATTCACGTGACGGGCACGATGACCAGTGTGGGGGATCGAGTGATGCCGTGTCATGCATGTCAGTGGGCGATCGTGGACGAAAGATGAAGTAACGCCACCAAACAGCCCGGAGTGCTGCCTTCCAGCGGCGTAGTCAGAAAAATATTTCGGGAGGGGTTCTATGGGGACCCTACGTGAAGAACGCTCTTCCACTCCCTTATCCACCAATGAATTACGTCCTTAAGCCTATGAATTACACCAACGAATCACGTCCTTTTGCGCTTAACCACGACCAGCCGCGACAAAAATATGTCAACCGAAACCAATTAATTACTGCAACAAATGACCCGCTTTGGTTGCAGATTTTTCTCTAAAGGGTGTCCACTGAAGGTCCCAAAAAGGGAAGTACGCATTTTGATGCAGACGGCGCCCTGCTTTAGAAGTTCGTTACTTTTTCATACTTTTTTTTCGAAACTCATTTGCAATTTTTATTTAAATAATGCGCGCCTCCCGCTCGTTCACACGGTGCGCAGTTTGTAGGCGGCGTTGGACAGGTACTTGTAAAAACAGAAAGTTTTTCGATTGGAGCACCGGTTCGCGGATTATTTAGCCCGGGGATTTAACTGAGACGCCCTGTATATGGATAATGTGAGCCACGTTAATTCATGGAGCAACATAACTGAAAAATATTCGGCGAGCTGTTTGTGCCCTTTTAATATTTCACGTCGAGTATGTTGTACTCGCAATAGTTCACCTATAGAGTCGCTTAACAGAGCGAAGCTATTCCAGTGACTCTACGTCCGGCCAGCCTCATAGATTTACATATTTACACTTATATATCGTTATCTTTTTTTAACTTTTGCTACTCGATTATTGTTCTTTGCTGTGGCGATACTATGCGATGTCATTTTGCTAAAATTCATTTGTCTAAAATTCTTTTTGGAAAACCTGCTTTAATTAGGACACCGTCGTGAGGATCGTGCACACCGAAGTGCTATTATTACGGTCCCGCGAATCCCCCCCAAGGGGGACCCTTGGGTCCCCAAGGGTCCCAAGGTTGCGAAGGGTCCCCAAATAGGGTCCTGCGATTGAAGGCACCCTCCATGACGGGGTGCTTGTCGCTGGCACGCACAAACGCACTATTTACTACGCACTTTTCGAGCGCAGAAAGCGCAACAGGCAATCCACGTGAGAGGACCACGTGCTTTGGAGCGATGGAGCTGATTGGTGCAGTCGCTAATGTGTTGACCAGATAGACCGCTCTCCGACCCAGATATGGCAATGGTCGCGTGATTTCTGCTCTTGGAAAGTGCGCACTCATTTGCTTCCACTTCATTTGCTTAGCGAAATTCAGCGAGGAATATCTCCCGTTCTGCTCTCTCGCTTGCGCGAAATCCCATAATTAAAGAATTAGTTAATGAATTTTAGGTAATTGGTAGTTACATAGTTTGTTCGAGAGAATGTTCGCCTGGCCATATAATTCCACTGTAAAAACGGCATCTATATTGGTCCGCTCGTTTTTTTAAAATAAAAATTATGTAACGAATCAAAAAAACACCCTGTATATGGACAATGACCAGTGCTATGGTATTCCTGGATGCCCCCCAAACAACCCGCAGGAATTGAATGAAAGTTTCCCAAGAGTTGTGCCTCCAAGGTCGACTGTGAACCGAAACTATTCAGCATAGCACATTCAGCATATCTGTGATGAAATTCTTACTGCTAACAACACCTCAAATGAAGCCTGGGACATGCATCCTAAAATGCAAGAAAAACAGAAGAGAAGATATGGTATAGGAGAACTTTTTTATGAAAAACTGATCAAAATGGGCACATTTGCCTCCTAGACAACAGAGCTAAACAGTTTCAATTGACCTGAAAAATTGCAGAGTTCTCTAAAAAATTCCAAAAGTTGTCGAATAATCCCGGGCCATAAACTCTCGATAAAGAGTGCGCATCAACCTTCAACCGGTCTTGGCACGAAAGTACCAAGACCGGTAACACAGTAGGTTATTATGACTTGCCTTCATGCACAAGAGATTTGATTGGAATTTGAGAAATAGCCATTTTGTTGGATTTTTTTTTCACCAGGTAGGTCACATGTCCCCTCGCAATCTTCAAGAGGCGGCCACGGCGAAAAAAAAAGCGTCAAAAATAAGCCTGAAGAGCATGGCTGCATAGGAAAAATCAATCACAATTTATTCAAAAAAAATCAGAGATGGTCGAGCACAATGTCTGCGACATTTGGCATTGAATGACCTATTTGTCGAAATGTAAAGCAGGCCTCAGCTGCTGCACAGAAACATCGGGGCAAATCCTTCGCGCACTTCTGCTCCTTCACATTGGCGTAAAGCCCACTATATCGAGCACCGACAGTTCAACGCTCCTACAAGCGCCCGTGGCTCCAGCTCCCGTGGCTCAGTGGTTAGCGTGCTGGCCATGTCATGTCGAGACTGGGATAATAATAATTGGGTGTTTACGTCGCGAGACAACTGAGGCGAGACTGGGAGACCCGGGTTCGAATCCCGGTGCCGGCTGTGCTGTCTGGGGTTTTTCCTGGGCTTTCCTCAGACGCTTTCAGACATATGTCCGCACAGTTCCCTTAGAAGTCGGCCCAGGACGCACATTCCCCCAGGGCGTGAGTCGTGACGTTGCCCACATACGTGAGGCTGACAACGGCAAGCCCTATCACCACCACCACCACCACCATCCTACAAGTAATTGGAATGTGAGTATTTGTGAAATAGTACATAAAATGAACCCATAATTGTCATAGCGGGTGCTCGATAAGAGCAAGGAAATGCGCGTACAGAACAAATCCCCTTCCATTTGCATATAAATTATTGCGTCCGGTACAATGCCTCCACATAGAATGACGCGGCAGCGCCTCACTCTTAAAAATGAACTTCACCGCACAGCACGCTCCTAGTCAACAGTCATCTCGAATTATATCGTTATCTGCCCTGATTTGTTGAAAACACGAGGTATGCACCTTTTTTTGTGACATTTATGACCACCATAACTTTCACAAAAAGGGCGCATGCCTCCCGTTTTCCACAAACGAGGGCAGATAACGATATCACCTAGATCACAAGCGTCTTGCTCTGCGGTGGAGTACATTTTCAAGAGTGTATGGTGAGCTACGGGGTTAACATTGCAAGTTCTTATAGAATGATTGGTAAAGGCGCTGCGGTACTGCGAGATCACAGGTATAGTGAACTATACTCAGTGGCAACTTCAGTTATACAATTGGGACCGGTCACTTATCCGTAGAAGGCTCAGGCTCCAACAGCTCCCCATAGAGCCCATAGTTTGAGATAATTCACACAACACTGGGCACACGACCAATGAAATTGCGACGTGGTGGATATTATGCACAACCACTCGGCCAATCAGGAGCCTCAATCTCTGGCTGGCTTTTCGACCGGTACTGGCTACCATCGACTTCTACTAAAGCGATTTTTGGGTAAAATAAATATTTATTGGATACGAAGCACTGATTCAAAGATCTGATACACGGGTGCACTCTGCGTACAAAGCCTACTGCGTTGCTGACACGCTGGGACAAAGTTCGAACATGAAGCACACCGTTCAACTCCTAATACCGAGCCAGTCTCAAGAGTGCGTACCATTTCATGATGAGCATCTTCTTTCGCTGCCTGCGGTGCATCCATTATAGGGAAGCGTATAGGGAAAAGCGCTTGTGTGGCACGTAATCCTGTCTTTGTTGACAGTCCTCGAAATCCAACGGCGCCCGAACTTGTTCTTGTTCTTTAGGGCCAGTTCTCACTTGGCGACGCCCGACGCGGCGTCGTGAGCGGGTGGCGGAAGTAGAGCGCTTTTCCGCCGCCCTGTCAGCGCGCATGATTTTCATGTTCCCACCACCGTGGCATTCCGTCGTCCAAAACAGACGAAAAATCAGGAGGCGTGGCCTTTCTGTGTCACCTTATTGGTCGCCAGCTGCCGTTCTGGGCAGCTCTCGCAGACGTCGTGAAAGAAGTTCGGCATGGCAGTTTTTTTTTACTCGACGTCTCTCCTCTCCCGACTCCGGAAATGCGCGTCTATTTCCGCCGCCCGCTCACAACGCCGCGTCGGACGTCGCCAAGTGAGAACTGACCCTCACGCTCCACTCATGAAGCATTCCGGTATCGCAGTTGGTAGATTGTTCGTGGGATAATAGTTATGTTTAGAAGCAGCACAACACGCGCAGACTCACAATGACGGACGAATAAACCCGCGAACATGTTTCTGAAAACTGTTCTGTCGATTGACACCACCGAACACAGGAGGATGACATGCCGGCCGTGCTATTTCAAAACTATGCTGAAACGGCCGAGACGCTGCACGCACATGCGTGCGTAGAAAATGCGATTTCAACATTCTCGACCAATCGGAGCGCGCCCACAGTCTCGGCCAATGGGCTTGCAACATGGTGTATGGGCTCAGTGGTACGTACTCTACAGCCGCGTCCGCGGGTACCTGAGGAGGACAGGAAGGCTCCTGCGATTGGGTACCAGCCTTTGCACGACATCCCCGCTTCGCGGTGAAGCGCCGGCTCTCTCTCTCCCCCAGTCCCCACTTGGCCGCGCCGCACTACATTCGCGCGCGCGGAGTGATTCTTGTGTGGGGGTGGGGTCAAGTGTATGACTTGTGTTGTCGCTGACTATTCGCTGCGAGGTCGACCTATTGGGGGCGACACTGTCACCATTCTAGTGTGGATAACATTGATGTTCGGAGTTGATGGGTCTTCTCCGTAATTCTTGTGTATATTCACCGGAAGATCAAATGTGCCGGGATGGTACGATGGTTCGGTTCCCCAGTGCTCCACCACTGCACTGAACGCGGAATAAACGTATAGAAGCAGACGACGCGTCCACACTGCTGTAGTTCTCTGTTCTCCGCAGTCCTCCGACACCGTTCGATCTCGGAGCGAATAGAATAAATCTAGTGCAGCGAACGGGCTCTCCATGCTTCTCCGTGTTCGCGCCGGTGACGAACGTAGTAATGGCGCTGCTGCAGACAACACTTGAAGCTGCTTCGTTTGTTTGCACACGTGGTCCGCGTAACGTGCTCTGTTTCCGTGCATGTATGGGACCACAACCAAGGCTGATTCACCGCTCCTGGATGTATAACACGATATTCGAGAACACCGAGCGATCCCCGAAATGTCAAGATTTCACTGTTCAAAGCAGAGGCGGAGAGTTTTCATTTTCCCGGAGGAGGCAAGGGCGCACCGCGAAGTGAGTACTCTGGCGGGGGGGATATGTTTATTAAGAAAAAAAAAAGAAAGGAAAGGTAAGCCAGATGGATGTCAGCTTGTTATTCCAAAAAAAAAGTGAAAGGGGGAAGTCAAAAGAGGCAAAGACAATAAAAAAACAAAACAAAAAGAAGGAATGTAAAGGAAAAGAAAAGTGAAGAACACAAAACTAAAGCTGAAGAATCACACACTCTGGCGGGATCCTATGATGTACTATGCAGAACTAGTATAGAAATAAGAGGAAGGAAGAACAGAAAAAACAAAACAAAAGAAAAACAGGGAGAACGTAAACAGTGAACATGTGCACAACTGAAGGCATTACGCCTTTGAAACCTGAGTGCAAAAAGAACAAAATGTATTAAATCCTCGGTGTTTGACCCGAAATGCGTGCAATATAATGAATATGGTCAATAGAATGGAGCAGCGGGAGTTGAACCCGCTCCCAACGAATATATGAAGATTCCGAAGATCCTACCGTTACACCTCACTGGCACTCAGACAGAACATCGTGTCCCATAATATTCCCAAATCGATCATCTATGTCCGCATCCTTGGCAAATGTCCTAGGGAAGTCCCATACGGATGTGAATATCCACCATTCAAATGGCTGCAGTGCTCAAGCTGTCCGGCGGTGATGCGTCTAGGACTGGAAACGGATGCAACTGCGCTGTGTCACGTGGTCGCAACGGTCGTTGCATGTTGCACTGTGAAGAGCAATCATTGCGCAATCGAAACGACGCGGCAGGGCGTAATCTGTGTGTAGTTTCGAAACGGAAATTGTGTAGGTAGATGGCTAGATTCAGTTTCTCGGCATTTCTTAATTTATTTCGCAATACGCCATGCTGGAATACAAATAAATATTATTACTATGTGTCTTTGCACAAGTTTCGCATTCGCAAATATCGTGGGTACGAAACTTGTGCTTGGTTTGTTCTGCTAATTCTAGACCAACCGCCCGTGCTGTTTGAATGGGTTTGAGGTGCGATGGTGAAGCGGTCTCTGCGTCTGCCGTGGAAATGTTGATTAGACAGCCTGATTTTGAATGTTCCGATTTTGAACCGATGTGTTCCGGAATCCGCTTTTCAGTAGGACAATTCAGGTGAGTTGTTTTCCGCTAGCATCCCTGCGCCGTTTGACTGATTTCATGCCACACGAGTGACTCTCCCTTGTCAGGTCATCTGTCTGTAGTGCGAAGCTTCAACCACCATGAAAAGGGCATACCTCGAAACTACGAAGGTAAGATCAGTTTGGTGTAATGCTTTGTGGTGGTCAAATTTATTCTTAGCGCCTGCCTTAGTTGCCTGCCTTACACCATCAGTTGCTGTTTTTAATGTCAGTTATGCTGAACTTCATGCTGGTGTGCATCTTTTACTTGCTTCGATTTTCCTTGAATTTCTTCTATCGGAAGATCATACTGCACGGCTCTTGAGATGCATGATTTAAGGGTGCTGCAGAATGATTTTAGTGCTCATGCCAAACAGCGTCTGCTCACTCTTCACGTCAACAGGCATACATGAAAACCAGATACCGTGGTATTATTTGAGTAACACTGTGTAACTAAGTTAGATACTAACATTTCACCTTGGAGGAATATAAGTGTGTTTTAGTTTTCTTAGTGTGAATCTTCTTTCAAGGATGTATCTTGGGTCTCGTCTCACCTTGCGTACAGTTGTGACGCCGCCGACATAGTTGAGGCAAACGACTCTTCCCATCGGAAGCAACACAAGAAAAACTGAAATTTTGGCACACTGAGTAGGTTTATTATGTTCCAATCTACCACTTTGGAGGAATATAAGTGCATGTGCTTCAGATTTGATAATGTGATTAGTATGCATGTTCTTTGAAGCTCAATGTACCAACAATAAATGTTCAATCTCAAGCGCTGTCAACTTTCCTTTGATGTTTAGGTTGCTTTACCTGGCATGACGACACGATTCCTGCACAAAGTTGAACGCAACGTAGAAGCAATCAAGTCGTGGTTTATAGGATGCATCAAAACACCTGTTGCGAAAGATTCAATGAGTTCCCTACAAGGAAGCATCAAGCTGCACAAATTGAAAAGACTGTTTCACAACATACTCGTTTGTCTGTGTGTGTGTGTACAGAGGAGCATGTGCCTTGCATGTTGACTACTCCAATTGTTTTGCCCCCTCCCAACATCCTTATTTCTGACGAATTTACAAAACACTTTCGATCGAGTAATTTTGGGTGTTGGGGAATTGATGCTTAGGGTTTAGCATACATTAAGCATTTGATTTTCCGGAAAGTGTTTTTGCCTCATTCAAGGGATTGAAGAGCATGTTTATGATCTAGCATAATATCAGGATTTCAGCATTTGGAAGTGCTACGATTTTTCCATTCGTTCTGAGTCAGCTCACATTAGTTTTCACAGATTCAGTTTGGGATACGTTGAGGTAGAATTTGCAGTTGATTATAATTTACTTCATTACTGAACATTCTGTGCATATTTCTGTGTGTGGGACCGCAAAAAATGTGACATATGTGCTCTGGGAATATAGTTCTGCTGCTGTATGTCGTTCTGTCACTTGTCTGAGAGCTCCCACGCTCTGAGAAAAGGCCCATTCAAACATTGCATGTTATGATTACTTGTTCGGTATACTGTGGAGTTTGCCCTAATTTGGCGTGTTACGGGGTTGTAAAATATTCGTGTACCTATATCTTATGTTCTCTATGCATAACAGTGTAACTGTGTGAGTGACTGTCCTCATGATTTTTGTAAAACGGAAATTTTCGAATCAAATTTACAACTCGTGTAAAAATGTAGCGTCTGGGCTGCCGAATGATAATTTGCACGTTTTTATATCATGGTCCCAGAGTTAGAGGAAAAATATCTTAACAATTATTTGTAAAATCTGCCCAGGAACGTGCCGCGACACTCATAGGCAGGCCTCTCGACTTACGCCACCGAAAACTTTGTCGTGTTGTCATTGCGCGATGCATTTCCCTGAAACGTTTAAGGCTCAGGTTAGGCTGAATTCATAACATTACTTCTGTGTGCTGTACAGACATTCGACAAATTCATTTTGTGTGCTGCTTGAGACTGGACATAACTATTCAACAATTGTCCACCTGTATATTGTAGCACATGTTCTCATGGACGGTACTGCTGCGGGGTGTAAGCGTCATTGCAACACAAGTGCCTTGTATATGTATCGTACGTAAAAATAAACCACTTCTGTCCTTTATAGTGATTTAATTCATATAGTGATTAACAATAAAAAAAAATCATTTCAATTCCAACATGAAAGGGTACTTCCGTCCGTCGTCCGTCACGCATCCCGCATTTTCAAATGGGACCGTCGTAGGAAGTCACTGGGATGATCGAGGAGCTGACAAAACGGTGTCCGTGGGACGTCTTTTGTCCCGCTAGACCAGTTCCGCAGGATGTCCTAATATCCCATTTAAGACGTCCGTGGAACTTCCGTGGGACCGATTTGTTCTGTCGGGGGCAGCTGCTGGTACCTTTTCGACTGCTGATCTGATTGCTTTGGGCGAAATTCAGGCTATGTGTTGTGTCATCCTCTGTGTTTCTTCGCCTCACCTTCTACTGTGATAATGACTATGATGGGCGGATACATATTTTACAAATTGCAAGATTCATTTTTGGTTTATGCCTCTTCGCTCTTTTGACCCGGGCGCGCCGAGCCCCAAAGGTTGGTGTCAGCCTCTTAGCGGGACCTCCCGGGGGAGGCGGCGCCCCCCCCCCCCCCGCAGTCGGCGCCTATGGTTCAAAGCTCCCAACGACGAGGAAAGACAAAGTGTGGCAGTGAAATGTACGTCGCGACGACAGGACCCTGATTGTGCTGTGTGAGAGCTCCCTTTTGAACCCCGGTTTACTGTTCGCGAATATGTGCACATAATTAATGGAGTAATAATTAATTATTCTAGTTCACTATACCACAGGTACGCGAGTGGAAGCCAGGAACTTGGCACGATTATGGTTCACATGCGTCAATTATGAGGTCAGATCAGGTCAACAGGGCAAGCTATTCCGATACACGGAATGCCGGAGGGTGCGTAGATTCCTGCTTTTTTAGGACCCTTGTAATCCTCGAGTATTCCATAACTTATGGGCGAATGAAGAAATGCCGCTCGTTGCCCCGGTAGCCAGACGCTGACGGACGGATGTATTGGAGCGCAATAGTGCGGACTCCACAATTGATAAATCTCTCACAAATAAGTGCTCCTATACATAAAAATTGACGTTTTTATTTAGTTCTATGATTGCATTGTCACAGGACGGTACCAAAGTTTCAAAGGGCGGGTATGTCCGGTCCAGTAGCCAGCGTTCAACTCGACTTTTTCGTCCTCGTCGTCGTTGTCGTGGGCGTAGTCGTCGTCTACGTTGTGGTATTCGTCGACGGAAGTGACGGATGAGAGCCCGCGACTGTATCGTTTAAACTAATATTTGGACATGTAGCAGGCTTCTTGCAGTCGCACTTCTTCTCTGTATGGTGGGGCCCCGATGTCTCGTCGGTGCCCTCCTCGTCATCTTGCAACTTCCTAAGGGAGCTGTACCCTGAAAATTGATGACTATTATCACCGACTCATCATTGTGACATATGGAACGGTCCCCGGTTGTACACTACCCTCAAATCCACTCTTATTCGCAATGACTTTCTCTGGCCATAAATTCCAGGAATATTGATGCGAAACAGCCACGACTTCCCCCGATGACGTCTTTGCGTTCCAACCCACTCTATTTGCACGGTTGTTTTCATTATGCGCTTTGCTACGATGGCTGGAAGCGGTAAAACAATCGCGTGGCATTTCAGGGTCTTGAGATCCTTAATCACACGCAATTAATGATACACGCAGGAAATGCATCAATGACCTTTGCTGTCTGTCGCGCGTAACCACAATGCGTAGCCGTACAAAACGTTTCCAGAGTGCGCTCGATATTCAATGCAATCCATTTGTGCCATTTCCTGCCAGCTTCCTTTGCCAGATTCTGGTCAAAATGAGTCAATCGCGCGCGTTATCGTGGCGCTTTTCTAGCGCCATGAATTCATCAGCCACCACTTTCTCCGCACGGACTCCACACAGCAAGGCTGCTCAACTCCGCAATGCGAGGGCGTCGAAGTTAACATGAATCAGCTGACGTCGGAACTGGAACACGAGCAACCGCCATGTCCATGGCGTGATGCGAGCCAAACCCCTGTCTACTTCCATCATCCCGAAATAAAGATGTTTTGCCTGTACAAAGTTTTCAGGGTTCCTTTTTTGCGCTTGTTTGTGATGGCCAATCAAGAGGCTGTCTTATGCATGACGTCATGGAAGCTGTGGGATTTTTTCGCCCCCTGGTGTCGTGGTGAGCAGGACATGACGTAGCCCAGGTAATGGATCTTGTGCGTCCGCATAGCATAGAGGAATCAAGAATCAACACGAGACATGCGAGATGCGTCACTTGGCCGGTGATGTTTCATCGCGAGACTTGAGCTGCCGAGCCGGCCGAGTACTGTGCGCTCTGCTTTCCTAGTGAGAACACCAAGGCAGAAAGCAGCGCTTCAATTTCACCGTTGTTTTCCTTCGCTCTGAGCCGCTGTATGCGAGCGGTTCATAGCAGTGTGAGGAAAAAAAAAAGAAAAGAACAGCGTTGTTTTCTAGTGCTGTACGTGGCCTTAAAACCGTGCGCCACCAGAAAGCTCAAAGGTGATGCCACCACGGTGACTTCCTCTTTGGGAATTGCTCAGAAAGGTGTTGCACACCTTCTACCCTAGAAAATGCAGAGAGGTTATCGAAGGCGCGAATGCAGGTGGAGATGTTCCGCCAAAGGGTTTCGATTTCGCATTTTAATGTTTCCTGTGTCAGTCTATGAACAGAGCACGCTCAATACTAACAGTCGTTCAAAAGGACAGCGTGACCGATTTGCTCCAAATTGGAGACGGTCGGCATGCAGTTCCGAAGACAAGGCTTATGGTTTTTAACCAATCCAGGGACGTACAGGAACCTAACCTAATTCAAACGCATTTCTGCCAAGGTGGGGGCCGTCACGTCTGTTAAAACTTAGCAAAGCGGTTTCTTTGACTGCAACACAAGCGCTTCGAAAGGCACACAATATTACAATTCTTATAATTTTCAACTCACTATGTCATCTTCTTTTCACTTGTACGTAATAATTCTTCTTTAAACGTGGTCCTGGTACGGAATTACACGCCAGGATAGCGTTCCCGATGTGCTGAAGCTAAGAGGCATTCTCCGTCAACTTATCCAACTGTTGCCGCGACTGTTATCCGCAACTTATCCAACTGTTGCACAAGACACACTTATCCAACTGCCCTACTGAAAAATCCTATATGTAGATCCTCATATGATGTTATTGGATATAGGACCTATAAGTGGTGTAGGTTCCACAGGAGTTATAGGAGCAATATAGGTATTATAGGAGATGTAGGACCTGCGTCTCCTATATGATCTGTACACTGCGTGTATGGGGACACGGTATGAAATTTGGCTGTGGCGATACATGCATACACATGCAATGAACAAAAATAATGAGAGGAGTACAATAAAATACCATCTACTTCCCTTTATTTATTAATACCATTCACAATTTTTTACATTCAAGGACACAGCTGTAAAAGCTTGCACTGCCGTGGAGCAGATGACGGAGTTGCAAGGTATATTTAAACAGGTAGCGCAACTCCCATAGGCCCCTGTGTCTTCAGAATGACGCCATGATAGAGACGGTCAGCGCCATCCATCCGTTGCGCGGACTACTACGATTGTAAATAAATGACGTCAGAGACGACGTCACTAGTATGAATAATAAGTAGTGCATAATTAGCCATGCACGTTTATACTGGCCCACTTCGCTTGCCTTGTATTCCCTTTTCCGCGCCCAGTCAACAATACCAGACGAGAACACAGAAAAATAAAGCATATCATATTTAATGAATCATATCAATTCCAAATACATACAGTTATCACAGATTTTGACAACTCCAAACAGAAAGGCGTCTTGAGACCACAAAGAAATTAGAAAGGCTCACATAAGGCCCATTTCTCACCTGGAGCTATACGTACATCTAGTGATTAGACGTTTGCATTTATTCAATGAGTGGCCGTTATAGGTCCATTGCAACAAAACACAACATCGTTGGTGCACAGTTGGTTCCTGCTAACACTCACACCATCATGGCCGCTCGTCCCATGACGAAATCTTTTTTTCGCGGGCCCAGCAACAGGAGATGCATTGTTGCATTCATATCTGTTCACATCTGTTAATCTTGGTCTACAGCACGGAGATGTGAAGGTCGCTTCCTGTTTAACCCAAAGAGTGTACGGACTCCGTATTACAATGCACGGACACACGGTACGGATACAGAGACACACGAATAAACACCCCCCCAACTGTGTCACATGCGCAAAGGAGCAGGATACGGAAATGTACTGGAGTGGTAGATGATCTCGTATATATGCACGAGCGGGGCAACAGAAAGCTTTTTCTACATTGAAATTAAGAATAACCTATTAGTACACACACAAGCCAGGCCCATGTTGTAAAGTTTTTCTGTTTACAACCGTACTTCTACTGTCAACACCCAGGATCGCTCGCGCCTCATGCTGGTGGCCTTGCCGATGGGTCTGATTTGGTATTTTCGCTAGTTTTCGCTACCAGTTTAGATATACCTTGGGAGTTGCATGGGTGAGGCGTATGCCTCATCTGTTTCACAGTAAACACGAATCAGTGAAGAGCTCTGCAACGTACTTTGACGCGACTTACTTGATGTATTTCAACATTTCCGTGACGTATCTGTTCATTTTCCCACGTCGTGTGTGTGCTGGCTCATCTGCGTTGTTCACGAAAATCGATCCGTGAAAAGCATCTGAAATTCACAAATTCGTCGTAAGTAGCGGGGCCACTGGAGCATCACATGTGACATCTTAACCCTGATAAGCGTTGGAGGTTTACCAATAGGGACACTGATAGAAATAAGGTAATAGGAATCACAAGGGTAATATTCACACTGAGAGCATAAAGTAGGAGGAACCCACATGCTGCAAAGGATACTGAACAAAAAGCACGAAACATGACACTACTGGCACGCAACTAACCTTTTCTTCACCAAATCGAAGGGCTTCTGGACGTATCTTCCAACACGCACACAAGAAAGCACGTCCAGGCATCACCTGTAGAGCAGAATAACACATCCACAGCAGTTCGGTGCACCAGATGGGCCCAGAGCCACAACGAAACGCGAAAATCCGGATGCGAGAACAAACGCGTCCGACCTCAACGAACTTTGCAAGCGAAATGAACGCCAGAGCGCCAGAGCCCCGCCTGGTGGCGGCGGTGGAAGGGAAGGAAGATGCACGCTGTTCAGGCGCTCCTCGCACTATGGCAAGAGAACGGAAAGTCGCGCGAGGACGGGACTAATACTATCGGAAATAGGACGCTTTCCCCGTCAAAAAGAGACCTCAATCGCGTTTCTACGCCTACAAAAACCCGATATCGAGAAAAATGCCCCGGTCCTATGTATAAGAGGGCCGCCGTTGCCACGGTGTCCTAACTCGGGAACGGAGAGAGATAGAAAGGTGCCGCAAGTTTCTACGCGTTGCCTATATCGAGTGCGTTTATCCATTAAAAGGAAATTCGCATCCGCCGCGGGATTGAAACCTGAAAACGGAGACAAAGTCAGGAAATGGTGGTCGGTATCAGGAATTTCGAGAATGACGCCTTAACCGCCTTAACCGCCTCGGCCTTAACCGCTGGAAATGGACGGATGGTTTGAATGGGAAAGTTGTAGAGCAGAGAACAGAGCACATGCATACAAAATGTCAACTGAATCGGACGTCGGGTATGCGAGTTAAGACTCCGAACAGTGGGAAGCGTTTCAGAGTTGCGCTAGCCAGACTGGTCGCCTCGTCATACTCTTAAGCCGATATCGCGAGAACGGAACGTCGCGCGTCTACGGGATCAACGCTGTTCGAAAGAGCACATCGAGACTGTCACAACGAAGGGAAACACGACCATGTCGCAACAAGGGGAACGTTTTGGGGGGAAATAGCCGTCGGTCCCATGTACTGGGAGGCCAGTAAACGCGGAACCCTGTAACTCGAGAACCGCTAAAGTTGGAAAAGTGTGGTAAATTTTACCACGTGCACCGCGTCGATAACAGTATGCTCTCCAGAGATACATCATGTCCGACGCGAGCTTATTTCCGAAAAAGGACCCCGAAGTTCGAAAAAACGGCGTTTCTAACGCGTCTCCTCGTACAACTTCTAAACCACGAGATCAGCTGCTAGTGTGATTTGAGCGATCGTAGAACTATTCCAGACCTGTTCGGACCTAAATTTTGGTCTCGATCCGATAAACGGGGCGAGAGGTACGGGACTTTGGAGGTGTCGGAAGCACTGGCGGCGGCCTTGAATTTCCAAATATCTCGGCAACTGTCAGGATTTCTCACAAGCCACGAGCATGCAGGCGAAGGGGGAAGAAACGGGAATTCGTCACAAAAAACCGCGTCCCGATATGACAGCTGCAGGCCGAGATATTAGACCCAGAAACCCATCGAGCGACAAAGCAATATCGCTGGATAGGGTTCAACAACCACTGGACGGTTGAAAAACGCCAAGTACTGCCAAATGTGTGCATGGAACGCACGCATCATTTTATGTTTGATCTTTGGTCGATCAATAATTGACTTGTATGTATGTTCCAAAAATGAATCGAACACATCATGAAATGAAACACATATCAGCCCTCCTACAATCAATAAAATTCAATATAAATCAATATAAAATTTTTACATGTAAATATTTTATATTGATTTTAGGAGGGCTGGTATGTGTTCCTGCACGTTCTTACTTGTTTCAGGGTTTCAGGGACTTATAACTGGTCGGCAAAGGATGACTCCTATGTGGCCGTATGTGACCCTGTATGACTCCTGCATGGTCTACATATAGGACCCGTGTAACTCCTACATCCTCAATGTAGGAACTTATGGGTCCTGCATGGTCCTACATGACTCTTGCATGGGCTCGTTTAGGATCCCATAATGGCCTACACAGGAGTTATATAGGACCTTATGGCTCCTACATGACTCCTGCATGGACTCGTATAGGATCCCATAATGACCTACACAGGAGTTATATAGGTTCCTAAATAACCCATAAGGATCCTGTAGCATCCTATGTAATTTTACACAGGACCTATATGAATTACTTATGGGTTTTTTCAATAGTTGCCGCGTAAACTGATGTGAAGCGCCTCTATAATCTCCCGAACAGTTTTTTCCGGACTCCTGTCTATTATTGTAGTGTCCATGAATTGCGGAAAATGAGTGGTCTTGTTCTCAACAATTCAGGGACACCACAATAATAGACAGGAGTCCGAAAAAAAAAACTGTTCGGGAGATTATAAAGGCGTTTGACATCAGTTTACGCGGCAACAGTTGCATAAGTGTGCCTTCCATTGCCCTGACTCAACCTGAAAGAGATTACCTTGTCTGTTAATGTTGCACGTGGGATGCGGGGTGTTGGGTTACATGTGCAGACACCCTTTGTTATCAATCCATGTATTCCTTCTTACTTTGTTGCAAGTTCATTTCAGGTTTCTCCTGTGTTGCGATTGGTTGGGTGCTCTCTTTTTTCTGTATATATTTGTCTCCTCCCATTAAACTTCTTCTAGTTGCGAGTCTGCAGGTCGCCTGTCGTATTTGTTTAACCTACCTGTCCGCGTCTCTTGCTGCATTTGCAATCAACTATGTTCTACAACCAATTACCCCGCTACAACCCGCTTGTTACGAATAGATGTAAACAACTTCCCATGATGATGATGACGATTATGATTAGTATTTTAATGGCGCAGCAGCGACTGAGGCTATAACCCATGCTGCACCGCTCTCGACCGAGCGCGTGACAAATATCTTCCTGCCATCCGCAGTTTGGGAAGGCGAAAAAGCCAGTCTGGCAGAGGTGATCAATTGTGTCAAGTAGTTTCCACTTGGCACAAAACAAATCCATTATTTTTACACCCGCGGAGAGGACGATGGTGGCAGTCTTTAAGCGTCGGCAGTCGTCATGGCAACGGCGCATGCGCAAGAGCGCTTTTTTTTCTTTCGTCGCCGCTTTCTCCTTTTGTTCCTGGTCTTTCCCTTCTCCGGCTCTCCGTACATAAAGCGTCTTGGGCTCGAAACGGCAACGGAGCATGTGCCTGTGCCTTGCTTCTTTCTCGGCAGACCTCCTCGCAGTCTCCTCCAGCACGGAATGTTCTCGAGAAAGCCGGTCCCCTGAAAAAGTCGAAAATCTGCAATCTACCGTAGTCGTTAAATTTGAAAAGTTGCAGTGTCGCTATAAGCAGTTATAGGCAGATAAAAGCAAATCAGACTCCCCGAGAGGGCTGCGATGCGCGTTTCTACTAAAGTTTTCTCGAGGGCGGCCTCGGTGCGCCGACAGGGGGGTCGGACTTGCTCAGGGAAGCGTGACCATATGGAGACCATATTGACCACTGCAGTCAAAACAAGGCTACAGAGTATCGCATTCCTTTTCCCCGCCGAAACCGCCGTTCGGTGCCCGCCATTGGGACGACCGTGTCACGTTGTTACTCCTTCCAAAAGCGCACCACCCATTTTGGGTCCCCTCCATACAAACCGGTTTCCCCGGTTGCGAGCTGGATCGACTGTACGCCGTTCTCCGCGGGGAAAGGGGAGATTGGTGTCCCGTTGCTAGGCGACGTAGCCGCGGCGGGAACAAACATGGCGGCCTCGCTCGCCGACGTGGTTCCGTGTCGCGACTCTGCTCGTCTATTTAGAAATACTAGTGAGGGAGAACCATTTCGGAGGCTGTCTTGGTACACGAGGAGGGGCGTGAGGGTCACGTGGTTCGCTGACGTCACACACTGCTCGGAAGATAGTCACGTGACTTCGGCGCGCGAGCTTTGAACGCTTCCCACCCGATCTGGTGGAGCTGTCATGCTGTAATCTCTCGGGCATGATACTCGCAGCATGAGAGCCACCCAACGATGCAAAGCCCTACCTATGCCACGAAAGAAATATCCGCCGGAACGAGCACGACGATAAGGAAACGAAGCATCAGGAACTCCTCCGGAACGGGTCGGAAGCATTCAAAATTCGCGCGTTGATGGCACCTGACCGTTTTCCGTGGAGCGACTTCAGCGAACCACATCATCCTTTCGCCCCTCCTCCTGTACCAAGGCAGCCTCCACAAAGGTTCTCCACTCTAGGGACCACAAGAGAGCTGTCATCCGTTGGTCATGGAAGGCGTTGCTTTCCGCTGGCTGCTTCATTCTGCTAAACCTGACGTGCTCGTGTTCCTAAATTCATCACTTGATATCTAAATTCGTTGTACTATGTGCGTATTTCATATATATGTGTTAAACAAATAAGCAGTGAATATTTTCCCACTACACCACTTGCTTGTATGCTCTCGTTCGTTTCTCACTTTATTATCACGAAAATCGCAAGAGCAGAGTATGGAACAGGCGGGGTGTGTGACTCGCTTAAAAAAGCGTGTTCACAAGAGAGCTGCCATCTCTTGGTCATGGAAGGCGTTGCTTTCCGCTGGCTGCTTCATTCTGCTAAACCTGACGTGCTCGTGTTCCTAAATTCATCACTTGATATCTAAATTCGTTGTACTATGTGCGTATTTCATATATATGTGTTAAACAAATAAGCAGTGAATATTTTCCCACTACACCACTTGCTTGTATGCTCTCGTTCGTTTCTCACTTTATTATCACGAAAATCGCAAGAGCAGAGTATGGAACAGGCGGGGTGTGTGACTCGCTTAAAAAAACATGTTCACAAGGGAGCTGCCATCTCTTGGTCATGGAAGGCGTTGCTTTCCGCTGGCTGCTTCATTCTGCTAAACCTGACGTGCTCGTGTTCCTAAATTCATCACTTGATATCTAAATTCGTTGTACTATGTGCGTATTTCATATATATGTGTTAAACAAATAAGCAGTGAATATTTTCCCACTACACCACTTGCTTGTATGCTCTCGTTCGTTTCTCACTTTATTATCACGAAAATCGCAAGAGCAGAGTATGGAACAGGCGGGGTGTGTGACTCGCTTAAAAAAGCGTGTTCACAAGAGAGCTGCCATCTCTTGGTCATGGAAGGCGTTGCTTTCCGCTGGCTGCTTCATTCTGCTAAACCTGACGTGCTCGTGTTCCTAAATTCATCACTTGATATCTAAATTCGTTGTACTATGTGCGTATTTCATATATATGTGTTAAACAAATAAGCAGTGAATATTTTCCCACTACACCACTTGCTTGTATGCTCTCGTTCGTTTCTCACTTTATTATCACGAAAATCGCAAGAGCAGAGTATGGAACAGGCGGGGTGTGTGACTCGCTTAAAAAAACATGTTCACAAGGGAGCTGCCATCTCTTGGTCATGGAAGGCGTTGCTTTCCGCTGGCTGCTTCATTCTGCTAAACCTGACGTGCTCGTGTTCCTAAATTCATCACTTGATATCTAAATTCGTTGTACTATGTGCGTATTTCATATATATGTGTTAAACAAATAAGCAGTGAATATTTTCCCACTACACCACTTGCTTGTATGCTCTCGTTCGTTTCTCACTTTATTATCACGAAAATCGCAAGAGCAGAGTATGGAACAGGCGGGGTGTGTGACTCGCTTAAAAAAGCGTGTTCACAAGAGAGCTGCCATCTCTTGGTCATGGAAGGCGTTGCTTTCCGCTGGCTGCTTCATTCTGCTAAACCTGACGTGCTCGTGTTCCTAAATTCATCACTTGATATCTAAATTCGTTGTACTATGTGCGTATTTCATATATATGTGTTAAACAAATAAGCAGTGAATATTTTCCCACTACACCACTTGCTTGTATGCTCTCGTTCGTTTCTCACTTTATTATCACGAAAATCGCAAGAGCAGAGTATGGAACAGGCGGGGTGTGTGACTCGCTTAAAAAAACATGTTCACAAGGGAGCTGCCATCTCTTGGTCATGGAAGGCGTTGCTTTCCGCTGGCTGCTTCATTCTGCTAAACCTGACGTGCTCGTGTTCCTAAATTCATCACTTGATATCTAAATTCGTTGTACTATGTGCGTATTTCATATATATGTGTTAAACAAATAAG